>NC_084517.1:3601106-3909856 GCF_024500385.1 Phyllopteryx taeniolatus | reverse complement strand
TCATATGGTACCACACTGCCGAGCAGACATGGCATCTGTAAAGCTGAAGTTTACAGTCTTTGAAATCGGCGAAAATATGCTCTAAACACTTTTTTAGTGGCTGTTCTCATCTCTCACTGCAAAGAAATGGGAGACCACCGTATAACTTTGAGGAACTGGGAAGACTCGCATGCACAGTTCTCAAAATAAGAGGCACATCGTGCTTGCTTCAAGATGTTTATTTGTCACTCCCAGTTGGTTTACTGGAAAACTGACACACAAAACAAAAGAGAATTAAACATTCAGACATGCAAACACCAAAGGCATGAAAAAGGTGACGAAAAAACATTGTAAATTAAGCACCTGAGGCCTGCTTCAAGCTGTGCCACATGAATAGCATCCTCCTCTTTAAGAATTCTCATTCTGGAAAAATAATTGACTAAACTGCAGCACCTCAATGGATGTCCTCTCCAGAGGTGGGTAGAGTAGCCAAACATTGTACTCAATTGAGAGTACTGTTACTTGACAATTATGTGACACAAGTAAAAGTAATTCTCCAAAAAATAACTCGAGTAAGAAGAAAAAGTACACAATAATTACTTACCACAGCATGAACATCAATTGAAATTTTTTTTTTTTTTTACAAAATTTTTTACAAAATGTGTATGTGCAAATTCTGCCGTTGCTGTGTGTGTGTATGCACAGCCAAAACTACAACAACACATCTGCAATTTACTGTATGGCGTTTTCTAAAGTTTTCATGAAAGCTGTTGTTTTTGTTTGTCTAAATGTAAACAAGAGTAGCGCACACACTGAACTTCCTTTTGAAAATCAATTAATTTGACTGATGAGTATTTGAATTATTCATAGTTGTTAGCCATCATACGGTCCTATTCAACCCCCCCCCCCCCCCCCCCCCCCCGGAGAGTCTCTTTATGAAGCTGAAGCGCCAGGATGAGGCAGCCATTTTGCATTCACAAAATAGCAGACGGCATAATAAATAGGGTTATTTCTGAGACATGAATATGAATTGTGAATGAGTCAGAACTATTTCATGTTTTACAAATGTATAAAGACAAGTGAAATGGGGTTAATGAGCAGTTAGGACCATTTATGCACTTACTGTACATCCGCAGAGTTTGAAGAGTTTTACCGTTATGCACCTTTGTCTCTGTTATAAAAATAAGTGTATTTCAATGGGCCACCACTAGGGGTGGGTAAAATATCCAATCATATATGGACGGAAGCTGCAAACAAACAACAACAAAATGCCAACTTTTGTTCTTGTTTGCAAGCCGCCGCGGCAGCAACAGCAGCGTGAACAGAGTTCTACCTTTAAATCTGATGTTTTAATCCATTTTGGATTCCCCTGTAAATCTGGAACACAGGAACTGGACAATCCTTTCAGCAGTTTTGATTGTCCGTTGCAGTCGGAGTTTGTCCTTTTTTTTGTAGCAGCACCAAACCAGACTGTGATGGAAGAACACAGGACTGATTCGATGACCGCTGTGTAGAACTGCTTCATCAGGTCCCGTGGCAGGCCGTGTTTTCTCAGAAGCTGCAGGAAGTACATCCTCTGCTGGGCCTTTTTGAGGACAGAGTTGATGTTGATTGCCTACTTTAAGTCCTTAGAGACTGTAATTCCCAGGAACTTAAAGGTCTCGACGGTTGAGACAAGGCAGCTGTGGTGAAGGATGCCTCCTGAAGTCCACGATCATCTCTACAGTCTTGAGCGTGTTCAGCTCCAGGTTGTGTCGGCCGCACCACAGCTCCAGCCGCTCCGCTTCCTGTCGATATGCAGGTTCGTCACCGTCCTTGATGAGGCCGATAACAGTGGTGCGTTGAGGTGCAGTCGTTCGTGTAGAGAGAGAAGAGGACACAACCTTGTAGTTTTCTTGGGGCCTGGGATGATGGTGGAGCGTTTGAAACAGGATGGTACTTCGCACAGTTCCAGAGATCTATTGATCATCTGTGTCAAGACTGGAGCGAGCTGGTCCGCGCAGACTTTGAGGCAGGATGGGGACACAAGGTCCGGGCCTGTCGCTTTGTTAATCTTTTGTTGTTTGAAGATGCGTCTCACATCCTGTTCATGGATGGTCAATGCAGAAGTCAGATTGTGGTCGGTGGTGCGGCCGTGTGGGATGTGAAAGTGTCCTTTTCAAATCTGCAGTGGAAGGTCGTTGAAGTCGTCGGCTAGTGTGCTATTGTTCTCAGCTTGGGGGCATCGTCGCTTGTGATTGGTCAGCGATTGTAATGCATGCCAGACTGATTTAGAGTCGTTAGCGCTAAACTGTTTTTCCAACTTTGCTGCATAGTTCCTCTTTGCAATGTTAATTTCTTTAGTCAGCAGGTTTCTAGCGCGATTATACAGGGCCCTGTCCCCGCTTTGATATGCGTCCTCCTTAGCTTGGCGAAGTTGCTTAAGTTTGGCAGTGAACCACGGCTTGTTGTTGTTGAAAGTGCGAAATGACTTTTTTGGTACACAAACCTCTACACAGAAACTTATATAGGATGTGACAGTGTCCGTATATTCATCCAGGCTGTCAGCTGAATTTTCAAAGACAGGACAGTCGTTGTGCTGCTTGTATTTAGGGAGTTCGTGGTTGAGTTTAGCTTTGTTAAAGTCCCCGAGAATAATGAGGGGTGAGTCCGGGTGGTTTTTTTTTTTCCAATTTCGTTTACTGGTTCGGCGAGTGTTAGCAGTGCGGCATTTGTGGTAGCTTGAGGCGGAATGTATACACCAGCCAGAATGAATGATGCGAACTCGCAAAGCGAGTAGAAAGGCTTACAATTCAAAAACCCTAACCCAAATGCGGGCTGCAGTGTGTGCTGAGCTCCGTGACGGCCTTACATTTTTCGTTGATATAGAACCATATCACGCCGCCTTTTATTTTCCCCGATGATTCCATGTCGCGGTCTGCCCTGTGAAGATGGAGGCCGGAAAGCATGACGCCGCCAACGGGTACAGCGTCACAAAGCCAAGTCTCCGTAAAGCACATGGCGGCGGAACGTCCGAAGTCTTTACTGGTCTTTATCAGAAGATGAAGCTCGTCAATTTTGTTGGGTAGGGAGCGTAGATTCATGAGGTGGATGGACGGAAACGGCAGTCTGTATCCTCTCTTGCGGAGCTTCACCTGGATGCCGGCTCGCTTCCCTCTGTGGCGGTGCCGCCTCCGCCTCCATGCGCCAAAGACCACGGTCGCTGCTCCGGTGAGTAACTCAGGCAAAGAAATTCGCGGATTTGCGAGAGTTGGTGAAAGAACGTCCGGAGTAGCCTCCTTGATTCTTAGCAAGTCTCTCCTTGTGTAAGTGAGTCGTGTAATGACGAACAAAAAACACAAAAACAATACTAGAGAGCGCGTAACCGAGGTGACCACACGGGTCGGCGCCATCTTGCATAGAATTGCAAGATGGCTGCAAGACATTCCAAAAAAGCTGTGACAGGTGGCAAAAAAGCGGACGAGTTGTTTAAAATTGCAGATACATACCTGAAGAAGGCTGATCTGAACTGGAAGGACTGTGCGGGGATCTGCACAGATGGGGCTCAGGCAATGGCTGGGAAACGAGGAGGCCTGCAAGCGCTTGTCAAGCAAGTTGCTCCTGATGCGCAGTGGACTCACTGTATTATCCATAGAGAAGTGCTCGCGTCCAAACAACTGAGCGATGTAATGGCGAACATCATTGCCAAAGTCAACTACATTAAAACAAAACCCTTCAAAGCCCGGATTTTTGCCGCACTTTGTGACGAAATGGGCTCTGATCACACAGCAGTTTTGTTCCACAGCGAGTCTCGGTGGCTGTCACGGGGTAAAGTTTTATCCCGGGTGTTTGAACTGCGGCATGAGATCCGAGTATTCTTGGAGGAGGAGGGTAATGATCTTAACCACAAGTTTCGAGACAACAACTTTGTCATGAAACTCGCATACCTCAGTGACATCTTTCAAAAACTCATTGAACTAAATCTGCAGATCCAGGGTACCAACACACACCTTCCACACCTGGTGTTTTCATTTACTAGAAAACTAGAAATGTGGGAGCAGAATATAGATTCCTTTGAGAACCTGAAATCCTTCTCGACTACTACTCACTGCTTGGCAGGAGACCCATGGCCAGACTGCTGCCTTTCGCCACATCCTACTTGTGCGAGATCGGGTTTTTTGCAGTTGCCTCAATCAAGACCAAATACAGGTCAAAGCTGGACATTGAAAATTAACTTCAAGTAGCTGTCTCATAGTTGTGTCCACGATTAGAAAACATCTGCAGCACAAAGCAAGCCCATCTCCAAAAGGGGGGCGCTGCAAAAAATGTTTGGGAAGCACTGCTCTAATAAGTGTCTTGCCCCCAATAAAGCCAGGACAATCATTGCAGTTGAGTATCAGTAAACAGATTATATCTATGGAGAAAAGGTATTCTTCCATTAATCTTTAAGAAGTTCATCAAAAACGCTGGAAGTCAAACTATTGCCTTGATGTGCATTATAATTCGTCTTGTCCCATGCCCTACTTGTCAACAAAACCACTTTTGTCCATTTAAGAATATCTGAGATTGTGCATGTTTGCAAATCATGAGTCTTGGTTGGAAAGACATTTTGTCCATGGGGAAAAAGTGGGCATCAAATCATGAAATACTCAGTTAAGTGCCCTCGTGAGGGAACATTGCAAAGAATGCATGAAATTCTGGACAACATTTGACCAAGACTTGACACGAAAGCTGTGAAAGCATCCAGAGCAAATCACTTTGATATGAAGGGTGCACATTATCAGATCCCACTTTCTTTCTGAATGACCTTTTTTTGTCACGATCTTAACCTTACCTGTGACGGTGTGTCTGTCTCATTTATTGGCTGTCCATCAAATCTGAACCGGATTTGCCTCATGGACAGTCCCTGGGGGAAAAAAAAAACACACACACACACACAGTTGTTGGCCTACCTCCTGAATTTAGATACAGTGGTGAAATGAGATACGAGTTTAATTCGTTCCGTGACCACGTTTGTAACTCAAAATGTTCACTTATCTCATATCCATCCATCCATCTCCTCCTGCGGAGGAAACTCATTTTGGCCGCTTGTATCCGGGATCTTGTTCTTTCGGTCACGACCCACAGCTCATGACCATAGGTGAGTGAAGCAACGAAGATCGACCGGTAAATTGAGAGCTTCGCCTTTCGGCTTAGCTCCTCCTTTACTACAACGGACCGATACAAAGTCCGCATCACTGCAGACGCTGCACCGATCCGCCTGTCGATCTCCCGTTCCATTCTTCCCTCACTCGTGAACAAGACCCCAAGATACTTGAACTCCTCCACTTCGGGCAGGATCTCATCCCCGACCTGGAGAGGGCATGCCACCCTTTTCCGACTGAGGACCAAGGTCTCAGATTTGGAGGTGCTGATTCTGCCACCGAGGAGCTTTTTAACTACCTCGGTGACCTCAAACCCAGAGATAGGACAGCCCGCCTCAGAGAACCCACATTCTGCTTCCTCATGGGAAGGCGTGTCGGTGGAATTGAGGAGGTCTTCGAAGTATTCTCCCCACCGACTCACAACGTCCCAAGTCGAGGTCAGCAGCATCCCATCCCCACTATACACAGTGTTGGTGGTGCACTGCTTTCCTCTCCTGAGACGTCGGATGGTGGACCAGAATTTCCTCGAAGCCGTCCGGAAGTCTTTCTCCATGGTCTCACCGAACTCCTCCCATGCCCGAGTTTTTGCTTCAGCGACCACCAGAGCTGCATTCCGCTTGGCCAGCCGGTACCCATCAGCTGCCTCAGGAGTCCCACAGGCCAAACAGGCCCGATAGGACTCCTTCAACTTGACGGCATCCCTCACCGTTGGTGTCCACCAACGGGTTCGGGGATTGCCGCCACGACACGCACCGACCACCTTACGGCCACAGCTCCGGTTGGCCGCCTCAGCAATGGAGGCGCGGAACATGGTCCACTCGGACTCGATGTTCCCCGCCTCCCCCGGAACATGAGCAAAGTTCTGTCGGAGGTGGGAGTTGAAACTCCTTCTGACAGGGGATTCTGCCAGACGTTCCCAGCAGACCCTCACAATACGTTTGGGCCTGCCACGTCGGACCGGCATCTTCCCCCACCATCGGAGCCAACTCACCACCAGATGGTGATCAGTTGACAGCTCCGCCCCTCGCTTCACCAGAGTGTCCAAGACATGCGGCCGCAAGTCCGATGACACGACCACAAAGTCGATCATCGAACTGCGACCTAGGGTGTCCTGGTGCCAAGTGCACGTGTGGACACCCTTATGCTTGAACATGGTGTTCGTTATAGACAATCCGTGACGAGCACAGAAGTCCAATAACAGAACACCGCTCGGGTTCTGATCGGGGGGGGGGGGCCGTTCCTCCCAATCACGCCCTTCCAGGCCTCACTGTCACTGCCCACGTGAGCATTGAAGTCCCCCAACAGAACAATGGAGTCCCCAGTGGGAGCGCTCTCCAGCACCCCCTCCAAGGACTCCAAAAAGGGTGGGTACTCTGAACTGCTGTTTGGTGCATAGGCACAAACAAAAGTCAGGACCCGTCCGCCCACCCGAAGGCGGAGGGAGGCTACCCTCTCGTCCACCGGGGTGAACCCCAACGTACAGGCGCCGAGCCGGGGGGGCAATAAGTATACCCACACCTGCTCGGCGCCTCTCACCGTGGGCAACTCCAGAGTGGAAGAGAGTCCAACCCCTCTCGAGAGGACTGGTACCAGAGCCCAAGCTGTGTGTGGAGGAGAGTCCGACTATATCTAGTCGGAACTTCTCGACCTCACACACCAGCTCGGGCTCCTTCCCTGCCAGAAAGGTGACATTCCACGTCCCTAGAGCCAGCTTCTGTAGCCGGGGATCGGATCGCCAAGGTCCCCACCTTCGGCCACCGCCCAGCTCACACTGCACCCGACCCATATGGCCCCTCCCACAGGTGGTGAGCCCATGGGAAGGTTGTCTCATATCATCTTTCCCAATTGAAATGACTACAAATGCCACTAATCTGTTACAGACCCCGTGTAACAGTCAGTGAATTTAAGTTCATGATTGTAATATTGCAATGTATGTACTTTGCTGAGGAATTAAATATTTTTTGGGGTTACTGTGCCCGTTTTTCTTATTTTAGGGTTGAAATGACTGTCGCATAGAGAGATTATGTCATCAGGAATTTGTCGGTTTGTTGAAGAAAGAGATGAAAGAGCTTAAACTGCGAGTTTAAACAAAGAGACGAGGGCTTGAGCTGCATTACAGCTCTAGAAGAAAAAATCTAGAAGAAAAAATAAAATAAATCGAATAACTCGGCAAAGTCAACTTTATATACGATAATGAGTGTGCTCAATGGTAGTTAGCGTTTTTTTGACCAATAATGCTAATCACTAGTGTGCTAATGCTAATCGCAATTGCTAACAGTTTAGCATTTTGCTGTCTCAAATTCTGTACACTTAAGTTTATACCATAGACTCAGTACCAATATATGCAGTTTAAGGATTGAAGTCCATGTCTCATAAATGACCATAAAATGCATGTTAGTAGGAGAATAAATAAATACAGCGGGTACGGATAGTATTCAGACCCCCTCAAAATGTTCACTCTTTGTTATATTGCAGCCATTTGCTAAAATCATTTAAGTTCATTTTCTTTGTCTCATAAATGTGCACACAGCCCCCCATACTGACAGAAAAAACAGAATTGTTGAAATTTTGGCAGATTTATTAAAAAAAGAACTGAAATATCACACAGCCATAAGTATTCAGACCCTTTGCTCAGTATTTAGTAGAAGCACCCTTTTGAGCTAAAACAGCCATGTGTCTTTTCGGGAATGATGCAAGATTCAAGTTTTTCACACCTGGATTTGGGGATCATCTGCCATTCCTCCTTGCAGATCTTCCCCAGTTCTGTCTGGTTGGATGGTGATCGTTGGTGGACAGCCATTTTCAGGTCTCTCCAGAGATGCTCAATTGGGTTTAAGTCAGGGCTCTGGCTGGGCCATTCAAGAACAGTCACGGAGTTGTTCTGATGCCACTCTTTCAGTATTTTTGCTGTGTGCCTCGGGTCAGTATTGTTGGAAAGTCAACCTTAAGCCCAGTCTGAGGTCCGGAGCAATCTGGAGAAGGTTTTCGTCCAGGATATTCCTGTACTTGGCCGCATTCATCTTTCCTTTGAATACAGCCAGTTGTCCTGTCCCTGCAGCTGAAAAACACCCCCACCGCATGATGCTGCCACCACCATGCGTCACTGTTGGGACTGTTGGGACAGGTGATGAGCAGTTCCTGGTTTTCTCCACACATACCACTTAGAATTAAGGCCAAAAAGTTATATCTTGGTCTCATCAGGCCAGATAATCTAATTTCTCACCATCTTGGAGTCCTTCAGGTGTTTTTTTAGTAAACTCCATGCGGGTTTCCATGTGTCTTGCACTGAGGAGAGGCTTCCGTCGGGCCACTCTGCCGTAAATCCCCGACGGGTGGAAGGCTGCAGTGACGGTTGAACTTTCTCCCATCTCCCGACTGCATTTCTGGAGCTCAGCCACAGTGATCTTTGGGTTCTTCTTTACCTCGCTCACCAAGGCTCTTCACCCCCGATTGCTCAGTTTTCCCGGACGGCCAGCTCTCGGAAGGGTTCTGGTTGTCCCAAACGTCTTCCATTGAAGGATTATGGAGGCCACTGTGCTCTTAGGAACCTTAAGTGCAGCATACATTATTTTTTGTAACCTTGGCCAGATCTGTTCCTTGCCACAATTCTGTGTCTGAGCTCTTCAGGCAGTTCCTTTGACCTCATGATTCTCATTTGCTTTAATATGTACTCTGAACATAAGGTCTTATATAGATGTGTGTGGCTTTCTTAATCAAGTCCAATCAGTATAATCAAACACAGCTGGACTCCAGTGAAGCTGCAGAACTATCTCAAGGATGATCAGAAGAAATGGACAGCACCCAAGTTAAATATATGAGTGTCACAGTAAAGGCTCTGAATACTTATGGCTGTATGATATTTCAGTATTTCTTTTTTAATAAATCTACAAAATTTTCAACAATTCCGTTTTTTTCCTGTCAATATGTGGTGCTGTGTGTACATTAATGAGGGGAAAAAAAATAACTTAAATGATTTTAGCAAATGGCTGCAATATAACAAAGAGTGAAATATTTAAGCGAGTATACATACATATATATATATATATATGCACATATGTATATGCACATACATATATGTATTCTCCTCCTCACAAGGGTCAAGGGCATGCTGGAGCCTATCCCAGCTATCATCGGGCAGGAGGCGGGGTACACCCTGAACTGGTTGCCAGCCAATCGCAGGGCACAAACAACCAACCATTCACACTCACAGTCACACCTACGGGCAATTTAGAGTCTCCAATTAATGCATGTTTTTGGGATGTGGGAGGAAACCGGAGTGCCCGGAGAAAACCCACGCAGGCACGGGGAGAACATGCAAACCCGGGTCCCCAGAACTGTGAGGCAGACGCTCTAACCAGTCGCCCACCATGCTCTCTCTCTCTCTCTCTCTCTCTCTCTCTCTCTCTCTCTCTCTCTCACTCTCTCTCTCTCTCTCTCTCTCTCTCACACACACACACACACACGCACGCACGCACACACGCGGGGTCAGAGTTATTGTAGGCAACCAGACCAGACTGCAGTTCCGTAGCTCCTGCAGTTCCGTAGCTCCTCAATGAGAGTAGACTTTGAACTCCGTAAAAGTAGTTCTGCCTGTGTTGAGCAGCAACCTACGACTGTATTTGTATCAAAGCGGAATTGGTACGTAAGAGTTAACTGTTGCGATAAACCCGTATTTTAAGTAGGACTCCTGATATAGTGTTGTTTCGTTCGCGAACGTTTCGTTCAAAGGAACAAATCTTTTCAGTAAACGAAATGAAGTGAAATAGATTTCGTTCTTCGAGCTCTCCCGCCGTTAGCCAGCTGGGACCAGAAAAACGGAAGCTTTCTGTGCAGTCTCGACGTGGCAATTGAGACGCGCAGCTGGTGCGGCGGAGAAGATCCGGTCGATTTTCAAAATAAAACACATTGACACGAGAATTGCAATAGAACAGAAATTATATAAATTGGTCATTCTTTCTCTCACGGCCCTGAACCGGTCCGCGGAACGGTGGTTGGGGACGACTGCTGTAGGGGATCCAGCCAGGGGGACGCCACCCATTCCCCAGGAACCATGGCGGTCCCCCCAGCCCAACTGAAGCACCCCGACCAGTCCCAAAGGGAGGGGCATGGGTACCGGACCACCCCCCCCCAACCCACTCTCACCTAGCTTGCCCCACCATCCCTGGAAAGGATGGGGGCCCCAACCACCAACAGAGCCCAACGCAGGAGCCAGCTGCCACCCGAAAAAAAGGTCACAGTCTGCCGAAAGCAAGCCCATGTTAAGCACCCGCCCCCACCAATACCGGGCGAGGGCGCCAGGAGAGGGGAGAGCAAGGCGGGAACCCAAGGTACTGAGTAACTGGTGAGTAACCTCTGATTTATTTATTTTTTTTAAAATCAGAGCATGAACGTCAAATGAAATAAAAATAACAAAATAAAACATGAATATGCAAATTCAAATATTGCTGACTATCACTTCATCTAAAACAATAAATAAAATCTTTGTGAAATAACAAATGAAGGCAAATTCAGCTCCAAGAAATGGTCTTATACTATATTGTTTCCACTTGTTGAACAGAACAATACCAGGCAGATTACAAAAACAGGAACAAATCTGCAGTGGATATAAAAAGTATACACACCCCTGTTCAAACGCCAGGTTTTTGTGATGTAAAAACTTTGACCAAGAAAAATCTTTTTCAAACTTTTTCCACCATCAATTTGATCTAGAATTTGTACCACTCAAATGTTTTATTTATTTAAGAATTTTTTGAGGGGGGAGGTGAAAATACAGTAAACCACTGAAATAAAACTTGAATGTGATTGACTTGGACTTGACGTTTAACTTGCTACCTTCTTGGCCAGGTCCCCATTGCTAAATAGATGTTCTCTTTGAACTGGTCTTTTACCGGATTAAATCAAGTTGAAATAAAATAAATAAAAACAAATGTGGTTGCACAAGGATACAGTCCCTCTTATAACTGGCATGCAGCTGTGCTCAGAATTAACAAGATCATATTCAAACTCAACTTCAATGGAAGTCAACACACACACCTGCCACCATTTCCATTTATAAGTGAAAAAACCCACAACACATGCATAGGGCCTGACAGAAACATTATTTGATTATCATTATTATCATTATTTGATACTTATTGATAGTGTGTGTGTGTGTATGAGAGAACTATTGCCTAAAGTACAGCCAAAACAACGGCAAAAACATCTGTAACTTATCGCAAGGTGTTTTCTCAAGTTAAAAGTGGGCTGAAATGTCCAAGTTTGGGCAGGAACAAAACTATGCTGCATGGTAAAGCTGTTGTTTTTCGAAGTCTGTAATGTAAACACGAGTCGCGCGCGGCTGTCACAACTCACTTTCATTGGCCCGCGAAGCCCAATAGAAGACTTTGTGTGCAGACATGTGACTTTCTTGTATCGTTGGGGAACCTGAGTCAAACATCACTGTGGTAACCATGGTGGAGCAACGGCGCCCGATGCGGAAGTTGAAAATGAACGTCTAAAAATAGATTGCGCACGCAATTACTGATATAGAAAAGTAGCAAGCGGCATGTAGATTGTAATGGGAGTAAAAGTATTGGGTTTTTTCTGAACATAAATAATTGAGTAAAAGTAAAAAGTATGCTTCACTAAAACTAGTCTTGACAAGCACAATCTATCCAAAAGGTTACTTGAGTAAATGTAACGGAGTAAATGTAGCGCATTTCTACCCACCTCTGCTCATAAGTCGAGGTCCCACTGTGGCGTGTCATGTGCTCACCTGTCTATCGCAGTAGGCCTTCATGAGTTTGTTGAGCGCCGTGTGCCTTTTGATCTTGAACTGCACGACGGATCCATCCTGGCCTGCCACCTTCAGGTTGATGTGTTCACTACCTTCAGTCTTCACTCCTTCCTATGGGACACAAGCAGGAAACCAGAAAAAAACAAAAAACAAAAACAAAACAGAAACTGTTGTTGTTGCAGTGGTGGGAAGTCAGAGAGCCTCTGCTTTCTCTGTTGGCCTCGACACTATCTTACATCTACAACCTAAACTTTTAACATTTGTTCCGTGAAATTGTATTCCTTTATTCCCAACAGTCTACTGCATTCTCTTTGTTACATAGCATTTCTCTTGGCTACACGGTTTCCAATAAGTGTATGTGGATGTCTATTTACAGTTGTGCTTATTCGTTTATATTACATTTATGTTATTGTCAAATATTGGCAATATTTTGGAAAATATGACTGATGACTGAAGGGAGACCATCTCATTATTTTCTGATTGTGCCATTCCCAAATGCCTTATAGTTTAATTTAAATCCCTTAAAAACGAAAATGTGCTTTTCCTGATCGCTCGTGCTTTCTTTCAACAATGGTACGTACGTCTTATAAATTCTGCAAGAGTATGTATTGTAAATTTAGGTCTTTTTTTTTTTTTTTTTTTTTACACTGAGTAATCATTGCCGCTGAGAATCAAGTAACAAGCCAATTAAGGAGTAGGAAATACTGATCTCTATTTTCAAATGCAGGAAGTAAAAATAAAATGTCAACTGAAAAAATAAATACTCAAGTAAAATGCAGAAACCTGAAAAAGCTACAGAAGTACAGTAATAAAGTATTTGCACAGCGTTACTCAAGTTCAGATAAAGTAATCCCGCCTCCGTCGCGAGGGTTAAGTCAAAAACGTAATATAGCAATACCCCATTTAAATACACCCTAAGCATATCTTTATAGCAATTTTGACATTTTAATTTGGAGGTTCTATAAACGACTTAAAACAATGCGAACACATTCAAACACATATAATATACTGAGAGAGAGAGAGCAAGAGCAATGGATAACACAAATATTGCACAAAAAGTATTACATTTTTTTTTAGAATTACAACGGTAATAACACTAACACACACACAAAAAAGGAAGATATGGGTGGACCGCAAAGCGTGAACCGCAATATAGCGGAAATTAATGTACCTGAAAAATCTACTCAGTACAGTAACAAAGTATTTGTACTTTCTTACTCAAGTTCAGTACAGATGCATCAAAAACCTAACCAGGGACTGTACCTGAAAAATCCACTCAGTCCAGAAACAAAGTATTTGTACGTCATTATTCAAGTACAGATACCTGAAAAATCTACTTAAGCACAGTAACAAAGTATTTGTACATTGTTGCTCAACTGAATTAGATACCTGAAAAATACACTTCAACAACGAAGTATTTGTATTTAAGTACAGTAACAAAGTCTTTTTTTTTTTACTTTGTTACTCAAAAGTAACGTTAAGTACAGATAGGCTACCTGGAAAATCTATGTACAGTAACAAGAGTATTTGTACTTCGTTACTTCCCACCACTGGACACCAGGGGAGTATTTCAGGCGGTCCGACCAGTGAAAGGATGGAAACATGACTTCTATTTTGTTGTTCTTTTATATATATATAAATATATATACACATCACTGTTACATATTCGAAATAAAGAAGTGAACTGCAAACATTTCTAAACAGATATGATGCAGTGAGGGTGCCACCAGCTGGTTGGCTGCGCCTTGTGCTCATGCACAAAATGCAGGCCGCGCGCCGCTTAATGCGCGTGCACAAGCCTTCCGGTTCGTCTCTCCAAACGACTTCAGTTGTACCTTGCAAACTTCGAGAAGATTACGCACAGCACGTGGAAATTCATGTTTCACATGAGCCCTCACGCCACCCGCGGTGTGGAATAAGTCGAGTTCAAGGCGGTGTGATGTACTGGCACTCACCTTGGGTTTCTCATCAGCCATGGTCACTCTTTTGGCGCTTTCTCTTTCCTGCCACACAAAGAACACGGGTGCGCGCACGTACGCGTTCCCGCTAAAAGTTTCCAAACCCTGCGTGCGCGGCCCCGAGCTGGTGCGCGCACAGCACAGCGAGCTCCGATTGGCTGCCGGCAGTCACGAGGGACGCCAGCCGAGTCGTTCGTGGGCGGGGGTGGCAAGATGCGCGTTACAGAGACAGTCGGCCCCCGCGTGAGCGCGCATGGCGTTGTTTTCCCTTTGTTGGCGTTTCGGTCGTGGTAAATGAACCGAATCAAAGCACAACACAAAACTATCTTCGAACGAGTGTCGCGTGTAATACTCTCTTTTTTTAAGCACCTACGTAAAAACGAGGCCCGTACGTATGTTCGTCATTTTCGTGTTCAAAAACCCTTTTCATGAACATAAATTGAACTGTTACATGATTTGCGGTTGAACATGGTCAAATAGTGGTCCTTTATCGAGCAAATTACGTACGAAAATAGGGCAGATAGAAAACTGGGCACGAGAACGGGCAGCCCTGTCATGACGTCATCAGACCGCACCTCGGGGGCCTTTTACTGAATGTCTGGAGCGCGCTAAACCAACCACATTTGTAGTTCATGTATATGTTTTCATCACGAGATATTTGCTCTTTTCACTTTTTGTTGTATTGGTAACATTGTTCCCTGATGGAGGAGGTCGACGTTGACCCGACAATTACCGTAAGTGACTTCTGTCGCTGAGTTTCTCTCGCTCCTTCTTGCTCACAAGCCAGACGTCCGCCGAAGCTTTTAAACTATTCGGCACGAAATGTAGTTTCTGGAGTGCAGGTTCATGTTTAGAGATGACAAGTGTCGGTTGCTGTTGGGTTTATGGTATGCATTTTTTTTTTTTACATTTATTTTAGATTTTTTTTCTTGCAGAATATTCCCACATCCAGTCATGTGAAACATTTGGGTTTTGCGTGGGGACCAGGAGATATCCTCGTGTATGAGACCCTTTACAAACCATCAGGTATGTATGTGTGTACATATTACAGTGAATATAAGACGTATTCACACCCCTGTTCAAATGCCAGGTTTTGGTGAGGGAAATAAATGAAGATAAACCAAGATAGATCCAGTCAAAGCTATTTCCCCCATTAATGTGACCTATACCTTGTGGTGCCATGATTGGGTAGAAAAGGAGCTTCCCTGAATTGCTCAGTCATTCACAAGCAAAGATGGGGCGAAGTTCACCTCTTTGTGAACAAGTGCGTGAGAAAATAGTCAAAGGCGAATGTTCCTCAACGTACAATTGCAAGGAATTTAGGGATTTCATCATCTACGGGCCATAATATCATCAAAAGGTTCAGAGAATCTGGAGAAACACTGCATGTAAGCGGCAAGGCCGAAAACCAACATTTAATGCCCGTGACCTTCGATCCCTCAGGCGACACTGCATCAAAAACCGACATCAATGTGCAAAGGATATCACCACATCACCACTTCAGAAAACCAATGTCAGTAAATATAGTTCGGCGCTTACATCTGTAAGTGCAACTTGAAATTCTACTACGCAAAGCAAAAGCCATTTATCAACAACAACATTTATCTTCTCTGGGCCCGAGCTCAAGTAAGATGGGCCGATGAAAAGTGTTCTGTGGTCCGACGAGTCCACATTTCAAATAGTTTTGGGAAATTGTCGACATAGTGTCCTCCGGGTCAAAGAGGAAAAGAACCATCTGGACAGTTATGGACGCAAAGTTCAAAAGCCAGCATCTGTGATGGTATGGGGCTGTGTTAGTGCCGATGGCATGGGTAACTTCCACATCTGTGAAGGCACCATTAATGCGGAAAGGTACATACAGGTTTTGGAGAAACATATGCTGCCATCCAAGCAACGTCTTTTTCATGGACTCCCCTGCTTATTTCAGCAAGACAATGCCAAACCACATTCTGCACGTGTTACAACAGTGTGGCTTTGTAGTAAAAAGAGTGCGGGTACTAGATCATTGTATTCTGTTTTTATTTATGTTTAACACAACGTCCCAACTTCATTGGAATTGGGGTTGTATGATAACCTTTTCCACCTCAGCCTAATGCAGTGTGCCCCAACCAAGGCACACATTTGACATGAGAAAAATCTTATGGGGCACCACCGAACAAAAATGTCACAAAAAAGTTTATACACTGAAATAATGATGATCTCTTCTTAATTTACTCACAAATGAACTTACTCACTGTGAAGTCTGGGCCTTCTAAAGGGAATGCAAAGCTGATGTGCTTCAAATTTATTATTTAAAATACATTTGATTAAAATTAATTAACAAATTATTTAGTAAAATGAATTGAAAAAAGGTTGAATGTTAATGTAAACAAAGTAAACATCTATTTTTTATGTATTTGTAAAATAAATTCTGCTCATAACAATATTGACAAAAAATACATTAAGCTATTTCATTAAATGTAAAAAATATATATATAAATAAATGTAAAACTGTTTAAGAAAAAACTCAAATTTACAGTAAACAAATGATTTAATAGGTAAATAAATTTTTAAAAAATGTCAAAATTAAACTCTTGGGAATATAAAGGCCAGACTTTGCCTAGCCCTAGTTAGCCCTGGTGTAACTCTTACCTACTTACTTGCAAGGTCTGAAATGAACACTCGCCAGGTGCCAAATGCGAGTAAATTTTCTGTTTGGTGTGTACATCTCAGAGGGCTTTCCGTCACATGGCGAGTAAATGTTTGTACCTTCATGTATTTTAGACCTGCCGAAGAGGACCGAGACGATGGAAAAACAAAGACAATTTGCGCTCATAGTGCACAAATCAAAAGTCAAAAAGTTAATTTCGGACACTGCTTGTTTGTGCCTTCCATTTGCAGGAGCTTCGGGGTCAAGCAAGACATTCGTCCACGAGGTCAGGAAAGATGAGGACATCTATTCCCCCATTTTGCGCAAACTCTTCAATGAGTCGCACCACATTTTTGTTGGCCTGCAGACAATCCGAGAGGAAATCCCCAGCAACAAGAAGAAGTCCCAGTAAGGCCAACTCAAAAGATATTCAGTAAACATTTAGTCATTGTGTCACACGTTTTTTGTTTCTCCTTAGATTTGTCAGCATTAGTAAAAATTATAGATCTGTAATACGGGCCTGTATCGAGGAGCTTCAACAAGTTGCAGGTTTGCATTTTCTTACTACGATTATTGATGTTTACCACCTACTCAGTGATGAGCCATGATTTGTTTTGTTTTTTAAAAATAGTTAATACCAAAGACTCGGCGGTGTGCACCCAGTATGGCAATCAGGTGTGTACGATTTTACATTCAGCATCATTCCGAACGTTTCTTTTATCGTAGGATAACGTAAAATAAATATACTGACCTTATAAAGTGGAATTAGTAATGATGTTTGATCCCACTTTTTTCAGACCGATAACAGTACTAGTGTTCATTATTGAGTACTTTCTGATAACGTTACCAAATGTCAATTTAAAATGTGTTCTTCCATAAGTGACTGTACAGTCTTTGCATCTCACCTTGCCTTTTTGTTCTATTTTACCAGGTGTCAATCCTGTTGGCCATAGAACTCATCTGGAATCTTTGTGAAGTGCTCTTCATTGATGCTGGTCGGTGTCCCTGAACACTGGTTTATTTGATCGTTTCTCTGTGACAACTAGAGGTGTCAAAATGTATCGATTAATCGTCAACTAATTGATCGTCAAATTACTCTTGTTTTGATCATCGATTAATAAATAGTTCAGAGCTGCTGTTTAACGTAAAATTGTTCAAATCCTCTGAGTTCAGCCTCTCAACAGTAAATATTCTCAGAACAAAAATGAAGGCAGACTATTTTTTTGTGTCTAATCAAAATAAGACATTTGCCAGCATCAGCTTTCACTTTGGAAAACGACGATCAACATTTATGCTGATTTTCTGATGTTATGGATCAAACCAGCGGCACGGTGGACGACTGGTTAGCACATCTGCCTCACAGTTCTGAGGACCGGGGCTTCGAATCCCGGCCTTGCCTGTGTGGAATCTGCATGTTCTCCACGTGCCTGCGTGGGTTTTCTCTCGGTACTCCGGTTTCCTCCGACATCCCAAAAAGATACGTGGTAGGTTGATTGAAGACTCTAAATTGCCCGTAGGTGTGAATGTAAGTGTGAATGGTTGTTTGTTTATATGTGCCCTGCGATTGGCTGGCGACCAGTTCAGGGTGTATCCCGATGATAGCTGGGGTAGGCTCCAGCACGCCCGCGACCCTCGTGAGGAGAAGCGGTACAGAAAATGGACATGCGTTTTCCTATTGTTGCAACGTCGCGACCCACTTTCACAGAAGTTAAGAACAATAAAGATTGTTTTTGTTTAAAAATAGCCTCTCAAACCACATGTACATTATGTTATATTTTAAAATGCCGTTTCAAAGGAGTTTGCCGTACCGCCAATGGCACATTGCTCCCCATAACGTCCGCTAACCAAAGGCTGAGCTGCACTGTATTTGTTTACAGAATAAACTAGTGGTGAGAGCACAAGGAAGTCACATTTCTTGTCACTTTCCCAATATGTATACAAACTTGGCACTCCTCCGTACTGTACTGGGGGAAAAAAAGAAAACCCGAACAGGAAATGGGAATACAGTATATGTCATAAATTCTTTAGCTGAGTGTCCGTGACCCACTTAAAATGGGTTGAGAATCACTGCTCTAAACTGTGTGTGTCGTTAGCAGGCTCCCTGTTGCTCCACCTGCTGGACTGGGTGAGATTACATAAGGGAGAAGTAGACGAGAAAGCGGCGCACATGCTGCAAAGCGAAAGTCCCGCAGAGCACCGCGACTACTGGGACGTGGTAGGTGCATCGCGTCCTACTGTGCACACTGCGTCCGTGAACGCACGCGCAGTATTGGTGGTATTTTGCCCCCACAGGTGGTGAGCTACGTGTTGCAGGGGCGTTTGGAAGAAGTCAGACAGCTGCTGGCGAAGCAGGCCACCCTCCAGCCCGCTGCCAAGAACATTTTCAAGCTAATGGACAACCTGCTTAGCAAGATGCCCTTCTATAATGTAAGATACTGTATATTAGTAGTTTAAACCGTAACTTTACCACGAACTATGGTCCCAAAACACTTTCACTGCAAAAACTCCAAACCTTCCCATGAATTTCTTATTTCCAGTGAAAACAGCTTACTGTTCTTATTTGAACAGTTTTTACTTTTTTCAAAATGTTCAGCAAGACAAAGACTGTAATGTACATTATGTGCCATTGAAATAAGCACCACTATTGTTTGCTCTTCCTTCAGCCGGGTGGTACCCAAACGCCGACAGAGTTTGACGTGAAGTGGCGACACTGGCACGACGAAGTGGACTGCTGTGTCCAGGACAACTCGTTTGCCAGCAACCCACACCTGGAAGTCATATGCAAGGTCAGACGACCCTCAGCACAGCATATTTTAGAAAGTGTAATTAATGTACACACTCCAGTATTTGTGTGTTGGACGTGTACCTTGAAGGGGCGTGGCCGAGTGAGTGAAGGTAGGAGATAGAGCAGAGATTCCAATGATTTGGATTTTGGACGTATTTTGTTCTGGGGAGTTTCCATGTGTTCCGACGAGGCAACGATTCGATTTGTATCATGATTCGCGGTTGCTGATTCGATTGAAGATGGACATTGGTTAATTTAGAACGATACGATCTGAAACGATTCAGTGGCTGGAAATGGATTGAATTTTTAAAAACAAGATACACCTCGTTTTAGAAATTGCCAGTTTATGCTATCAGTCAATAGAAAACCTTATTGACGGGCTTGCTAACATTAGCATTAGATCACAGGAGGGATTTACCTTCAAAAAACGAATATTTACACACAAACGGCATAGTAACACATACAGACAGACAATATACAATTCCGCGAAAAGGTATTGGGCCCCCTTCTCAAATATTTTTGTATAGTTTCTCCACTAAGGTCATCAAACAAATGGGAAGGGAACTTAAAGGTCAGAGGACAAAGATGTTAAAAATGTTCTTGATAACTTTAGAACCCCTTTAAAACCCACATCTGCCATTTCGAAGTGATTATATAGCATATATACAGCAGTTAAATCGATAAATATGATTCAGAATGTGCCTTCTGCTTTTTGCGTCTAGCGCCTTCCGGTCTTCAGCTCGATCCAGGCCTGTGACGTAACACTAGCCAAACAGCCTGTTCGTTCGGCGTTGTGGGCTATTGTTCCCCCGTCCTTGTATGATTTAGCAATTTCACGACGGTTTATTGTGTGGTATTTGGTTGTACAAATGGTTCAGGCAGTGGCAAGAGTTTCGTTGGCGTTCCAAGTGAAAAAGGAATACGTGACCAGCGGATAGGTAAAGTCAATTGACGGGAAAAACAGTTCTGACGCTTCTGCTGTTGAGGAGTAATGGTACTTGTACTCCGTTACAATGATCTAAATGTCGCTCGCTACTTTTATTGATCAATGATTGCTTATTTATTCACACACTATTTTGTGTGTGAGACTATGACTTCGAATTCCGCATTGGGCGCCGTTTGCGCCAATCCAATTTAAGTGCTAGTGACGTTTAAGTCTAGTTCACCAATCAAACGGCACCAGAAAGTCACATGACCTCAACACAACGGCTTATTGTGTCATTTAGCGGGAGTGCAGAACGACTTGCTCACAGACAAATGATCAGATATGAACAAAAGATTTACAATGGTATGTGCTTCATCACAACAAATTAAACTCATCAAGACACCACTGTATATCCCC
The DNA here is from genome assembly GCF_024500385.1 of Phyllopteryx taeniolatus. Classification (NCBI taxonomy): domain Eukaryota; kingdom Metazoa; phylum Chordata; class Actinopteri; order Syngnathiformes; family Syngnathidae; genus Phyllopteryx; species Phyllopteryx taeniolatus. The sequence continues at coordinate 3,889,265 of NC_084517.1, read as the reverse complement.
TTAGAGTTCTATTTCCTGTCGTTTTAGATCTTAGTGGGAGATGAAGACACTATGCTGGCACACAGAGAACTTCTGGGCACCTGGTACCACTTCCTGGTCACAAGACTGCTCTATTGCCACCCCACAGTCAAATCTACAGAGCTGCATTTCTATGCCCAGGTAGGGTCACTAGTGCAGCACTGTTTGCTGTTCATGCCGTTGCTTTATCTACTGTGTATTGTGTTTGTGTTCTCTTTGCAGTCATGCATGACCATGTTTGTGGACCCCAGGAGTGTGCCAGAAGCCCTGGACAGCATCTTACTAGCCGCCTTTGAGTTTGACATCCATCAGGTCATCAAGGACTGCAGGTAGCGCGGCTTCATGTTATTCACGGTGTGTTGGGAATAACTCCCTATTCACTGTAAATTGTGGCCTATCTAAGCAAAGCCAATTTCTTTATATAGCACATTTCATACACAAGGTAACTCGATGTGTTTCACATCATTAAAAGCATTCAAATACAAAGAAAAAAAACAGCTTATAAACATTTGAAACAAAGAGGGGAAAACAAATAAAATAAAAATACAATTAAAACGGCATACAGTGCGAGAAATATAATTTAAAAGTGGCAATGCTCTAAAACGCATGGGGAAAAAGAAGAGTTTTAAACCTGGACTTAAAAACATGCACACTTGGGGCTGATGTCAAAACAAAAAAATCCATATCACATTGTGATCATAGTGTTTTAATTAAAGCATTCTGATACAAATAATATTTTTTTCTAGCAATCCAATTTTACAATTATGTATTGTATTACAAAAGAACACATTCACTCCCATTTACGCAGTGTCCCTGAACGTACCCTGTGCACTCACGCAGCTGCAGCGTGCCTGCCTAGTTTAATTCTGAAGCGCGAAATAGGGAATGGAGCAGGTGTACAATCTTTTAAATCTTTTGAGGATGTCCAAACAGGTCCCTCTGCTGGTCACTTTTAATATTACAGCATATTCACTGTATATGACAGTAAACCAACATCGCATCAGACCCATTGCGACGTCCATCACAATGACGATCCTCAAATAAAATATTGTGCAGTCCTCCCTTCAGTGTATTCCACAATGGATCTTGAAAAGTAGTGAACAATTTATGGTCACTAGAACAGCAATATAAGCATGCACATAAAGTGCTTTGTTTGTGTTGATTTTCTAAAATACAATCCTCTTAAAACAGGCTTGTTATTTATTTGTCCAGTATTTATTATGGAAGGTCCACCAGCCGACCTTGATCTGGTACGTTGTAATTATGCAAGAGTAATGCCAAATTAACAACATCCATATTGTTCCAAAACGTGTTTTTATTTGAATGATGAGTGAATTGTTGTGCAGTCCACTATAAAAAAAAAAAAAAATCTTTAGGCAGTCGTAACTTGATTTATGAGTTGATTTCATTTTGTCAACTCAATCTACTCTTGTATTAAATCAAGGGTGGAAATGAAGAAAATCATTCAAACACACAAAAAGGTTAACGCCGAAGCTTTGCAGGGAACGGGGAAACACTCCGTAAAAGATAGGGAATGTCCAAAGTTTGGGATTGTTTCACACCTAAAAAAGAAGGGAGTACAATCTGTCTATTGCAAAGCAGAACAGGCTTACGCAACAGCACGTCTACAATTGCTGACACAAGGTAACCTAAACATAACCTCATAAAGCAAAAGCTATTTTTAATCCGAGAAATGGATGGGATAAAGAGTCAAATATTCAATATTTGATAGCTGCAGCCGTAAATCAAGTCAGTTTTTCCTATTCAAATGCCATTAATATTCTCCCTTTTATTTCCTCCCAGCATTGCGCTCAACAACTGGTGGTTCGTGGCCCATCTGACAGATCTCCTCGATCACTGCCAGCTCCTCCAATCTCACAATCTACAGTAAGGACCGTACTTGTGCAGGGGTGTCCAACGAATTTTTGCCGCCGACCCTATTGTAGTTGTGATTTCGCTCAGAGGGCCGTGATGACTGCGAAACCATATAAATGTTTAATCGTCTCATCATATTACGTATGCACAACAAAATAATGGCTAACTAATTTTGAAGTCTGAAGTTGGGGCGCTGGTCCGGTCGGTGCCCGTGCCCCTCTCTTCGGGACTGGTCGGGGTGCTTCGGTTGGGCCCCCCCCAACGCTTGAATTGCTTGTGCTGGGACCACTAATGGCAACACAGGTTATACTAACATATCAACTCCCAGGTTCTTACAGGTGTTTAGACACTGAAAAAAAGAATCCTACCGCACCACTCGTCAATAGCAACTGCCCCCTCCATCCACAAATAACAACACAATTTGACTGTTGTAATGTAACTTGTGTTCAAATATCTAGACTGTCTCACTATTGTTCTGCTGTGGTTCTCGCCCCTTGTTCACTCTTGTCTGTTGCACAGCAAAACTGTTCTGGCACAAAGGCATGCAGATTCATCGTTCTGCAAGGCCATGCAGCTGAACAGGACAGGTTTAAAAAAAAAAAACGGAAGTCAAGGATAATTGTTTGTTGAACTATTGTTCAAGTTACTGTAAAAAATGATTACAAAAAAAAATCCTTGCAATATTGCAATGTTATTATTTACTAAATGACAATTTGACATTTTGAGCAAGAATCATGGAAGTTTAACGGACATGACTTGCTTTTGCGGGCCACATAAAATAATCTAGCGGGCCAGAATTGGCCCCCGGGCCTTGAGTTTGATAGAGGGATGAGAAATGACTGCAGAGAGGCCTTAGATCCTTCTTTTTGTCTTTTTAGCTTTGGCTCCAACTTGAGAGAGTTTCTTCTGTTGGAATACGCGTCTGGTCTCTTCACCCATCACAGGTATCGGCTTTATCATTAGGAACTTATTCACTGCTACCCATTTTCAAAGCAGAGTTCCCCAAGAGTCTGCAGATTTATGAGCACTAGTGTCCATATCAGAAGACATACGTATTTTAGTTTCGTCTTACTTGACAATAATAAGTACCAAAAGGTGTTTGGATTTGACTGAGGTATTGATTGCAAGCAGATGGAGATACAATGACGAGGCGACTTAAATATACAGTAGACACTAGATGATCTTCCGGACCTTTGGTCCCAAAACCTCTCTCGATCTCGACTGGACCTTTTTCAAATTTTAGTTCAATACCCCTGCAATTAATTGATTATCAAAATGGGTTGTAGATTAATTTGGTAATCCATTAGTTGTTGATTAATCGTTGCACCTCTACACTGACCCTTCCAAAAGAAAGACGAGACTCTCTTGTTTCACCAGAAACAAAGTTTCTGTCCTTTAGTAATCAATCAGCAGTAGAACTCAGGTTGGTTTCACCCAAAAACACCAGTTTTGATTAAAAAAAAAACTGAGAAAACGAGCTTTGTGTAAAAAAAAAAAAAAAGACTTTTACTCCTACACAAGCCAGTAAAAAGTCAATTTTCCATAATATGTCCCATTTAGACACATTCTTCAACGAGCCTCGAATCTTACCAGAGTTGCATTGTTGTGTCCAGTCTGTGGCAGCTGGCCGTGGACTACTTTGACCACTGCCAAGAGTTTGGCCGTGTCTACCTGGAGCTGCAGATGGAGCGGATCCCCTTAGACACCGAGCGCAAAGCCCTCAAGGTGCTCAGGATCTGTGAGCAAAGGCAGATGTCAGAGCAAGGTCTCACACACACACACACACACACTTTTTTTTTGCCCAGCTCCTTTTCCCCATTGCAAGCCGCTGTTTTTTTCAGTTCACTGTAAAAATTGTGGAACACAGGCTCCAGCTAGCGGTATCCCAGTACAGTTTATTTATTTTACTATATTTAAGTGCCGTCTTTTTGTTCAAACTGTGCATAATGTTACACTGGCTTACATTTTTAATCCAGTAGAGTACATTAGTTTAGTATAATTCAGGTGTATTTAACAAGTACAATACATTTGCATTGAATCTTTTTTCAAACATAGATTTGTATTGAATTTATGTGCAATACATTTGAATCATTTTGTTTCATTATTAGCTGAATGGTACAGTGGATCACAATAAGAGTAAATCTATTTTAATGTGATTTTACCCCAGTGAGAAGTATTTGTAAGATTATGGCCATGCGCGCTCTAAGGAACAACAGACTGGGTTCCGCTCTCTCCTGGAGCATCAGAGCCAAAGACGCTGCCTTCGCTACCTTAATTTCAGAAAGGTTTGGAAAAAAAATGCCTGGATTGCTAGTTGTGTTCCCTACATTTGTCTACATACAACTTGTGTATGTGTTTGTGTTTCAGGTTTTTACAGGATTACTGTGCCAGAGGGACCTTTTCTGATCTGGACCTCATTGACAATTTAGGTCCGGCTATGCTGCTCAGTGACAGGCTCACTTTTCTCGGTATGCACCAAGAACATACGGAGGAATATGAAAACTTTGATAAGGAGGCCAGGAGGGTTTCATTTGACCTGTTTTACAGCTCTCTGAAAAACACAAATTTGGTCCAAAAATCTGAATTTCAGCGTTTGCACGTAGAGTTTACGAGAATAAAGTTGTAAGGGCAAAAAAAATCCAGATTTTTATAGGAATTCATGTAGCAATCCTATTTCATGAGAATAATGTCAACATTTTAATATAAAACAGTTATGTAATTGGAGGAAAAAAGGTCAAGTATTGGAAGAATTAAGTTACCACGGTGCTTCCTCGCTATTTCACGGTTCACTTACTGCGGATACAGTGCATTGCGGATTTAAAAAAATTGATTAGTGTAGTGCAGTTACTCACTTGCACAGCTGAGAGACAAATCTCTCCAGGGTGTCCTGGTTCGTCCCTTGAGCCTTCTCCCAGTTGTCATTTTTTTTTGTTGTCATTTTGGTCTTTGTCTTAGGGAAGTACCGCGAGTTCCACAAATTGTACGGAGAGAAGCGCTTGAGGGAGGCGGCGAAGCTTCTCCTCTCCTTGATGACCGCTAAGATCGCCCCCAGAAGCTTCTGGGTGACTCTACTGACCGATGCTCTGCCGCTCCTCGAGTATAAAGAGGTGAGTAAGCCAAAAAAAAAAAAAATCTAGTTCGGAGTGGGGTTACGAAGGGGCGGAACATTGGCAAAAATGTTCATTTGAATCACCCATGCTGCTTATCAAAGTCTATCGATGGTCTCAAATGATTTTTGCTTCCGCGACCACCAAAGCGGCATTCCGCTTGGCTTGGCTCAGAACCCCTTAAGTTTTTTCACCCTTTGTTATTTTACAGCCATTTACTAAAATGATTGAAGTTATTTTTTTCCCCCCCTCATTAATGTACACACACCACCCCATATTGACAGAAAAAAACGGAATTGTTGAAATCTTTGCAGATTTATTAAAAAAAGAAAGTGAAATATCACACAAAGTATTCAGACCATTTGTTGTGACACTCATATATTGAACTCGGGTGCTGTCCATTTCTTCTTGAGATGGTTCTACACCTTCATTGGAGTCCAGCTGTGTTTGGTTATACTGATTGGACTTGATTAGGAAAGCCACGCACCTGTCTATGTAAGACCTTACAGTTCACAGTTCATGTCAGAGCAAATGAGAATCAGGAGGTCAAAGGAATGGAAGACGTTTGGGACGAGCAGAAACCTTCCTCGAGCTGGCCGACTCGTGGCTGCATTAGCTCAAAAGTGTGCTGCTACGAAATACTGAGCAAAGGGTCTGAATACTTACGGCTTTGTGATATTTCAACAATTTCGTTTTTTTTTTCTGTCAATATGGGATGCCGTGTGTATGTTGAGGGGAAAAAAACCAAATTATTTTAGCAACTGGCTGCAATATAACAAAGTGAAAAACGTAAGGGGGTCTGAATACTTTGCGTACACACTGTATATTAGCTAAGAGAACTAATCCATCGATTTCCATCATGGCGTGTGTGGCCACATTTCAGGTCATCTTCACATCAGAGCAAACATACGAGCTTATCTTCTGTTTGGAGCAACTCACCTCCTCGTCCTCCAACGCCACCAGCACTGACACCCCCATGCAGGTGCGCAGTTCCTCACTTTGTCCATGCCACTTCGAGATGTTCGTTGTCTTTAATTTTAGTTGCGGTTACGTTAGTTGACTGGAAACGTTTTTGGAAAATTCGAAATCAATTCCATCAGTTTGTTACTTGAAGGTTACGCATAAACTACATTCTGTAACTTCTTTTGAAGAACCGTACACGGTCAACCCTCAGGGAACAAGACGCGCAGTAAATAGCATTAATCAGTGCATTGCAGAATTTGTTGGATATACGTTTGTATATATGTTTCCTTACATACATATATTAATGCAATAGTATCTTATGAGTAGAAGTGCAAGAATTAATCGATTATCGACAACTTATCAAGTGAATCAACAATAGCAACCCCAATTTCGATGAAGTTGGGATGTTGTTAAACGTAAATAAAAACAGAATACAGATTTGCAAATCATGTTCAACCTATATTTAATTGAATGCACTACAAAGACAAGATATTTGATGTTCAAACTGATCAACTTTATTGTTTTTAGCAAGTAATCATTAACTTAGAATTTTATGGCTGCTACACGTTCCAAAAGAGCTGGGACAGGGTCATGTTTACCACTGTGTTACATCACCTTTTCTTTTAACAACATTCAATAAACTGAGGACACTAATTGTTGAAGCTTTGTATTCTTGCTTGATGTACAGCTTCAGCTGTTCAAAAGTCCGGGGTCTCCGTTGTCGTATTTTACGCTTCACAATGCGCCGCACATTTTCAATGGGAGACAGCTCTGGACTCTTTTACTTCAAAGCCACGCTGTTGTAACACGTGCAGAATGCGGTTTGGCATTGTCTTGCTGAAATAAGCAGGGGCGTCCATGAAAAAGACGTTGCTTGGATGGCAGCATATATTTTTCCAAAACACGGATGTACCTTTCAGCATTAATGGTGCCTTCACAGATGTGTAAGTTACCCATGCCATTGGCACTAACACAGCCCCATACCATCACAGATGCTGGCTTTTGAACTTTGCGTCCATAACAGTCCGGATGGTTCTTTTCCTCTTCGGCCCGGAGGACACGACGTCCACAAGTTCCAAAAACAATTTGAAATTTGGACTCGTCGGACCACAGAACACTTTTCCACTTTGCATCAGTCCATCTTAGATGAGCTCCGGCTCAGAGAAGCTGGCGGCGTTTCTGGGTGTTGTTGATAAATGGCTTTTGCTTTGCATAGTAGAGTTTCAAGTTGCACTTGCGGATGTAGCGCCGAACTGTATTTACTGACATTGGTTTTCTGAAGTGTTCCTGAGCCCATGTGGTGATATCCTTTACACATTGATGTCGGTTTTTGATGCAGTTCTGCCTGAGGGATCGAAGGTCACAGGCATTCAATGTTGGTTTTCGGCCTTGCTGCTTACATGCAGTGATTTTCTCCAGATTCTCTGAACCTTTTGATGATAAATTCCCTAAATTCCTTGCAATTGTACGTTGAGGAACATTCGCCTTTGACTATTTTCTCACGCACTTGTTCACAAAGAGGTGAACTTCGCCCCATCTTTGCTTGTGAATGACTGAGCAATTCAGGGAAGCTCCTTTTCTACCCAATCACGGCACCCACCTGTTCCAAACAGGTGTTTGACAAGCATTCCTCAACTTTCTCAGTCTTTTTTGCCACCTGTCCCAGCTTTTTTGGAACGTGTTGCCGCCATAAAATTCCAGGTTAATGATTATTTGCTAAAAACAAAGTTGATCAGTTTGAACACAAATATCTTGTCTTCGTAGTGTATTCAATTAAATATAGGTTGCACATGATTTGCAAATCATTGTATTCTGTTTTTATTTATGTTTAACACAATGTCCCAACTTCATTGGAATTGGGTTTGTATTTCGATCATCGATTAATCATTTAGAGCCGTTGTTTAACTTTAAGCTGTACAAATCCTTCGATTTCAGCCTATCAGCAGTAAACATGCTCAGATTTCTGTAGCCCTTCATGAAAGCAGACATTTGCAATCTGCTTTTTCTTTGGAAAACAATGCTCAACATTTTCTTATGGACCAAATCAGTAACTCAATCATAATCAATTTAGGGAAAAAATACGAGTCAATTTAATCTGTTATGAAAATAAACGTTATTTGCAGCCGTAGTATGGATAGTGTGTAATTGACATATAGTTGAACCTGAAATAGCCTCAGAAGGTTGTATCAAAGCGGCCGACTGGTTATCACATCTGCCTCACGGTTCTGAGCACTGGCCCTGCCTGCGTGGGTTTCCTCCCACATCCCAAAAACATGCGTGGTAGGTTGATTGAAGACACTAAGTTGCCCGTAGGTGTGAATTTGAGTGCAAATGGTTGCTTATATGTGTCCTGCGATTGAACATGCAAACTTCAATGCGAAATAAATTATCCGATTAATCGATGGAATAACAATGCAAAAAATATTTGATTGTGAGGAAATTGCACCCAAGGATGAACCTTATGGGTTTAATTTAGTTCCATTCCAATCCAGTTGAAATACTACCACTACTATAGTGGTCCGTCTGAGCTTGAACCCACAGTGATGCAATTTAATTGACTTTCCAAACAATATTATGGATTTAGATTTTTGGGGAATACAGTGGTACTTCAACTTAGTTGGTTAAAGAAATAGCCCCTTTACTAATAGTTAAGTTACATAGGCCAGCATTTCTGAACAGGACAGAGCATATTAGCTTGACACGGGAACACATACAGGCTGAAATATGATTGGACAAAAAAAATAAATCTCACCGTTCTGGGAAGGAGTGCAGCCTACGACAAGAACAAAGCATTACAGCTATCCATTTTTAAGAAAATAGGATCACTCAACATGTATCTAATTTTCAATCGTTATTGTCTATAAAAAAAAAACAAAAAGTTTCAAAAAACAACAACCACCAGACTTTCAATCTTGAGGTGACATAATGCCGCACGGCTCCCGCGGAGTGAAGGAATAGGTGTTTTGCAACACTTCTCCGACCATTTAACGTTTTAAATTGGTTAATAATGCATAAAAATTACAGATGACGTAGGGATAGACCAATACTATAGTATCGATTTGTGGGGGGGGGGGGGGGGTGGGAATGAGCCTATTTGTACATATTCTTTTTCATTTGTGTGTGTGTTTGCTGTTCAAGGATGAAGACCTGGAGGCCAAAGTAGAGCTCCTGAGATTCGCCCTGGCCAGGAACCTGGCCATGGCCATCGTCAACGAGGGCACAGTAGAAGTGTGAACACGCAGCAACAACAATGCTGTTTTGTACCGTTTGTATACATTTCCAACTAAAATTCTGTTTGATAACGAACCGACGCGTCTTCAATGACTCATTCACATTTATTTCATGCGGCAAACAAACTGAATGTACAAATGTAAAACTCTACATGTAACGTATTCACAAATGACAATGCAGTAATTTGATATGTACACTTAACACATGCTTCTGTACATCTTATACAAATGAGGCTTATCAGAGTAGTCACCATGACGCTAATCCACTGCTGAACATTTTAAATGTCCATATACTTTATTTCACATTGTTGCGGTTCAGTGTTAACCGACAATAAAACACAGTCAGGTACAGTGAACCCCTGCTAGTCGCAGAAAATACTCAGGTGACACCCACCCCGCCTCAAAAAGATTTATAATTGCTGATACATGCCACAAGATGGCAGCAAAGCACAAGTTTGGTTGAAATGAAGCTTGTCAACTCCCTTCAACATAGACTATATAAAAAGATGCTTTTTTTCCCCAGTCACTGACGAGATAGACTAAACTTTTCTGGTTTTAGGTTAATTAACGTTTCCAGAATAATTATTTTCTTCAAAGTCAGAAATTTACATAAATTACATTAGTATTTGGTGCCATTGCCTTTAAACTATGACTTGGGCCAAACGTTTAGATATCCATCCACAAGCTGCGTACAATTGTTGGCAGAAATTTTGACGCATTCCTCTTGACAGAACCGGTGTAACTGAGCCAAGTTTGTAGACCGCCTTGCTTGCACATTAATTTTCGATCGGATTGAGATCAGGACTTTGTGCTGGCCAGTACAAAACATTGACTTTGTTATCCTTAAACCAGTTTGGCAGTATGCGTCGGGTTATTGTCCGTTTGGAAGACCCGATTGTGCTCTGGCTTTTAGCTTCCTGGCTGACATCTTGAGATGTTGCTTCAGTATTTCCACAATGTTCTTTCCTTATGATGCCACCTATTTTGTGAAGTGCACCAGTCCCTACTGCAAAATAACCAGACACATTTCAAATTTGGGATGGTGTTCTCAGGATTGCAGGCTTCCGACCTTTTTCCTTCAAACGTAATGATGCTCATTATGGCAAAACAGTAACATTTTCGTTTCATCAGACCACAGGACATGCCTCCAAAAATAGCTCCTTTAGGGATCTGGAAATTGCACCCAAGAATGAACCAAACTTGTGCAAGTCCACAATTCTCTTCCTGATAGCTTGTTGATTTCTTTTTTTTTTTTTTTCTTACTTTCCCATGATGTTACACAAAGTACGGTAGTAGTTTTCGTTGGGCCTTCAAATACATCCACGGGTGTTTCTCTTAACACAAATGTCAATCAACATTCAGAGCTTTGAAAGACATGAGATCATCATCTGGGCTTTCCAAAATTGTTTAAAGACAGTAATATGTTTGTAAACTTCTGACTTTGAAGAAAATAATTGCCCCATTCTGGCATTTAGCAAATAGAAATCATCCATTTTCAACACCGCTTATCCTCGTTAGGGCCGCGGGGCGCTGGAGCCGATCCCAGCTGACTTCGGGCAAAAGGCGGACTACACCCTGAACCGGTCGCCAGTCAGTCGCAGGGCACAGATAGACACGGACTACCATTCGCACTCTCCGTCACTGAACCCACACTGCCCGCACCAAAGTCAGCCGAGTGTACCACTACACCATCAGTGACTCAAATAGAAATCATTGTGGCAACCCTAACTGACCTAAAAAGGAAACGTTGCACACTGTGTATGAAAACATATTTTCAACTGTAGTTCCTTAAACATCAAGATGCCACAAGATGGTAAAGCAAAATGCCAAACTGCGAATATGCAGGGGTTCGCTGTACTCCCCAATACCGGAAGAGGTTGAAGACAAATTCTAATCCAAATGCTAACAACTTTAAAACCAAGATTCAAATGGAATAAAATCTGTGGGACACTCAATTCATTGGCCGTTATAAATTATAGTACTTAAGTGTCATCGCAAACAATATATTTTTTTTTAAGCCGAAAGTGTTTGCTAAAACGTAGACAGTGACATTTTGTGTCAACAGTGAATAAATACAAATAAAATGCTAAAATACTGAAAATCAGTCACATTTAACGGATTCATTTTCTTGTGTCAAATCTGAAAATGTACGCATATATTTTTTCCATTATAGTCATTAACAGGAAAAAAAAAAAATGACTTCGATGTGTTGTTGTCGTCGGTGACGTGCTTTTGAGTTTTCACCCACTATTTTGTAAGTCATACTGAAATTGGCCTGTTCTGAGTGGGCGGTCCTGTCTCATGCAAATGAGCCACTGCTGCTCGTTTACTGGTTTACTGAAACGGTGCCAAATTAGCCATTTGGTTGTTGTTTAATGACTTTCCAACTGCTCTAGCGACTCCATTCGCAAAGAAATATTAATCTAGCAAGTTTGATTCCCACAAAGGGAAAAACAAATAAAAAATGAGCGTAATAATTTTCACATTTTTTTTTTGCGTATGACAAGAAAGGAGCCCAGTGGAGGGCAATCGCACTCAACATTGGCGACATGGTGTCTATTAAAATGAGGGTCCGACCGATGAATTGAATTTGAATGAATTGAAATTGGCCAGCCGATTTAATTGCTCGATATATTAAAAGAAAAAAAAATCAAAGTGTGAAAAAACGAACTGACCAAGCGACAAATACTCATGTTGTGGCACTTTTAATTTAAGGTGCACTGTATTTACTTAAAAGCGAATTTTCCGTAATATGTCCCCTTTAAATATGACTGTCTTCATCAGTGTTAGCTACCTGGGGGGGAAAAAAAAAAGAAAAAAAAAAAAGCTGTATATAAATAAAACATGTATCACTAAACCAACAAAATTTTGGGTTGTTACAATTGTATGAATGCAATGATAATAGGTCTTCACGGAGACTGGAGTGTAAGTGTGTTGGTTAAAGGTGTCCCCATGCCTCTGGCGGGGGGAACTGGTCCACCTCCCCCACTTCGTTGCACAGCACATCCCCCAACGTGAACGCCAGCTTGTAGCGCAGGCGCACCTTCTCCTGAAAACACGCAAACGGCAAAACGCTTACTTCCTGCGGCGGGGAGTATCGTGACGTTTGCGTGTGTGTGAGTGTGACTCGCCTTTGCTGGATTGGCCAGCAGCATGATCTGCGTGATGGAGGCCGGGGGCAAGATGGGGCTAAACCCGGCGAGTTCTGTTCCCGATGGGGGCTGCAGCTTAACCTTCATTGACTGCAACAGGAAGTCATCATTAAACAAGCGTGGCTGTAAAACACATTATCTAAAAAAAAAAAAAAGAAGCGAAAACTAACCATTATTTCAATAACTGATTCATTTGTCTTTTTGTTATTCATCCTTTAAACAGTGGGACATTATTTCAAGCTGAAAGGGCGGAAAATGTACAGACAAATGTTGATTATTCTTTTAGAGTAAAAGCAGATGTTTGCAAATGTCTTCTTTTGATTAAACGCAAAGATAATCAGTCTGCTGAGAATATTTACTGTTGAGAGCCTGAAATGTTATCTCTAAACGATTATCAAAATGGTTGTTGATTAATGTGATTACTGATTAGTTTTCAATGAATCGATTAATTGTTGCTCCTCGACTAAAAGGAAATGATGACGTTACCTTTGGTACGGCGGCTTGCAGTACCACCCCGTGAACAGGGAGTGGCGCTGTGTTAAGCATGGACACTACCATAACCAACACGTCGGGTCTGCCGGGGGGAGAGTCGGAAGCAAAGTTGAGCAGAACCCGAACACCGTCCTTGTCGTAGGCGGTGACCGGCAACACTTGACCTACAATAGGACGGACGCGTTAACCAATCAGACGCCTGCAGACATGACAACCAGCCAATTAAGGTTGCAGAATTCTGGGAATTTTCAAAAGGTGGAAACGTTCCTTGGAAATGAATGTGAATGGAGCAGGAATTTAGCAAATTGAAGTCGAGCTCTTAATGGGGGACTGAAATATAATTGGGAACATTTATTTTAGCAGAATCTTTTTCTCTTACTGGGTCTGATGGCCTCCATGGGAACGTGTACGTCGCTTAGGGATATCTGCGCAGCTCTGGCCGGGCTTCCCTGGAGGGCAGGGCGGGCCGGGGAGAGGGAGCGGAACAGCGGGCTGCCCGGGACGGAAGTCAGATTTTGGGTCAGGGCAGGCGAGCCGGGGAGGACGCCCTGGAGGAGAGAGGCTGGGGAGAGGGCGCTTGGCATGGCCGCAGGGGGAGGAACTACTGCGGGCACCCCAAAACTGCTTCCCATTGTCATGTGACTGGAAAAGTGGAAATTCAGTTCTTATTGACCATTACAAGTAGAGCTGCAACAATTAATTGATGAGTCGACAACGAATCAATTATCAAATTAATCGACAACTATTTTCATGAGTTTATAGAGATCTTGCTCAAATACCGTTGCATAACTACAAGCTTGTATTTTATTCGATTTCATCTTTTAAATGGTAATGGTATTTAATTCAGTGATTCTTTCGAGTACCACTTAGCGAGGCCACGTACGACGACCGGTACTCATACCACACTGAAAAGAACTACTAGTCGAAACGATGAATCCAGTATCGAAATAGTTGTCGATTAATAGATGAATTGTGACACCGCGAAAAGGAGAAAAAGTTCAATTCCACAAGAATATAGTTGAAATCTTCTCAGAGTAAGGAGAAGCGATACAAAAATAAAGTCAAATAAAAAAACACAGTAAAGCAGTACTTATTAGGATGCTACCTCTTATGATCCGGGAAGCCCATCATAGCCAAGTCTTGAAGGTGCCGGAGGGAGGCGGCGGCCGGTTCTGCTGGGGCCAAGAGTGAACCGGGACACACGGAACTCCCAAACAAGTCCGTACTCGATGCAGGGGCCTGCTGATATGGAAGGTTGCTTGAGCCTACAACTATGCAATTAAACCTGAATAAACTACTGTGCTGCTTAAGTAACACTACTGAACTAGTTTGCATGTGTCACACGCTACTAGCTCCCTGGACCTTACGAGTCGCACCCAAATGCCAAATAGTAATTTCTTGCCCAACTAGTATACCAAAAATGTCCTAATAGTCTGCAGAAATGTCGTTCTACTAGTGCGCGGAATTGTCTTACTAGGGAGGACAAAGAGCGACCACTTTGGCGCTAGTAGGACAAAACTGCATGCTACTAGTGCTACTATCCATCCATTTTCGACACCGCTCATCCTCACAAGGGTCGCGGGTATGCTGGAACCTATCCCAGCTGAGTGCGGGCGAGAAGCGGGGTACACCCGGAACTGGTTGCCAGCCAATCGCAGGGCACATATAAACAAACAATCATTCACACTCACATTCATGCCTTAAGTGGGGCTTACAGATACACAAGGTACAAGATATGGTACCTGTAAGGAAGTCCACTGATTGGATGCTTCGTCCGGCTTTGGTTTGGATTGGTCGCTCAGCAACGCAGGGAGGTCATCATTTAGTCCTTGTAGGGGGCACAACATTCATTTTGACTTTTGTACTTTTTGACTTAAGTGGTTGGACGAATACCTAAGGACAGCAGCTCATGATCGAGAAGCGAGAGCGCGTCGGAGGCCTCGTCGGGCGGGGAGCGACCGGGGCTGGCGAGCGAGCCCGGCGGGTGCTTGGGAGGCGGCGGCAGGGCGGGGAAACACGAGTCCGCCAAAATGTCCGACAGGTCGCCGGAGAGCGGGACGGAGGCCGCCGGGGGCGCCGGGGGGTCCGCGCCGGCCAGGTCGATCAACGTGTCTGTCGTCTCGGGCGAGTCTGCGGGACCACCGCGCCGCGATGGTGATGCTCCATGCAGAATGATCTTTTGTGTGGATGTCTATTTTTGTGTTGTGTAGTTTGTATGTGTGCATTTTGTGTTTGCGATTTATTTCAGTTTTGTGTGTGCGCGTTTGGCAAGTGTTTATTTTGTTTGTGTGTATGTTAGTGCGTTTGTGTGTGTCGTGTGCTTTGCCTGTGTGTGCTTAGTGCGTGTTTTTCATGGTCTGTTTTTTGTGAGTGCGTTTGTGTTTGTGCATGTTGTGCATTTATGTTTATATTTGTACATTTGTGTGTTTTGTTTGTTCTGTGTGTAGTTTGTCTTGAGTGTTTTGGGTGTGTTTTTTTTTTTTACGAGTATTTATTTTTGTGTGTGTTTCGTATTTGTGCGCGAGTGGTTTGTGTTTGTTTTACGTTTGTATACGAGCGTGTTTTTGTGTTGGCTTTGTGTGTGTGTGTTTTGTCGAGGTGTTTCCTGTTTGTATGTGATTGCTTTGTATGGTGTGTGCGTGCGTGTGCTTAATGATCTGACCTCTGCGTGCGTGCCCACGAGCTTCCTGGCTGTCTCCGTTGATGGGCAAACCCTCCACTATCGTCTTGTACGAGTTGATGACTCTGGAGAGGTCGTCGCTGGCCTGCAGGATGTCACCTGAGCACAATAAGCCACAAACCCATCATTAAGAATTACGGTACATTGTGTGTGATTGGTCATTGGTTAATCATGTGGAAGAAACTGACGGACAATGGAGTGCAATACTTGGCTTGCAAAGGCACCACTGAGTCATTCTCAACTAGTTTTTGCACCCCCCCTCAAAAAAAAAGGTCTACAAACCTAAACTGGCGTCGTTGTCCTCAGCCTCAGTGGCCATTTTGAAAGCGGCCCGCCTCAGCTTATCACAGCGCTCGTAGAGTTCCTGAGGCAGCGATGAACAACTTTGAAGAGTGACATTTCAACGGAAACGGTGACATTTTTGTTCAGACACTGACCTTAATAATCTCCTTGTCGGACTCCGAGGAGGCGTTTTTATCGTAGTGGGAGAGCATCTCGGACAAGAGCTTGACGTTGATATTCACCTCCTCCAGCGTGTTGTTGCGCTTTGACGCCTTCTGCACCCGCACCTCGTCCTGGCGAAGGAAAGGGGATGCTCACAACCTTGCATTATAACACACACCGAGTGTTTTACAACCTTTATCCAACCAAGGCGGTCATTAGAAAAACCTCACGGCACACTGCCCCAAAAGAGAGAGGGGGGGGGGGGGATAAAAAAAAAAAAAAAATATATATATATATATATATATATATATATGGTATGAATACTCTAATAATGATGATCTCGTTTCAATTTACTCACAAATAGACCTAATCAGGGTCAAATCTGGGCCTGTTTAGTTAAGTCTTTACTTTCCATCTCCGACAGCAACAAGTAGGTTAAGGTTGCGCATCCAGTTTGACAGCACATAAATGCGAAACAGAAACGATAACTGCATTCAATATTTCAAAATGCGTTGAAAAAAAAAAAAGAAGTAGTAAAAAGCGACATTCGGAAGTGTCTCACCTCTTTGACCATGTTTTTGATTAGCCTGTTGGCCTCCTGGAGGTCTTCGGGGTTTTTGCTGCGGAGAAGCTCAGCAAGGAGCTATGACACATGCACACGCAAACATAAATGCACACCACACACAATTCACGTCTAAAGGTGAAGGTAAAGGTTGACTTAATGAAATGTGTGTGTGTGTGTGTGCATGTGTATTGTGTAAGTGTAAAAGTAATAATGTTTACTTATTGAATTTAACTAAGGCCTGGTACACAAATAAGGACTTTTCAAATCTGAAAAAAAAAAAAAGACTTTCTTTGGAAAATACTTTTTGCCGTCTGGGGAAGCCCCTTTTATACCAAAAAAAAAAAAAAAAACGACATCGTGTAAAACATCCTTGTTTTTATTTATGGTTGTTTCCTTTTGTTGAGTCAGGATGCTTCCTGATTGGCTATATTCTGTTCCATGTCACAATTCACGGCGTCATGAGATCGGTGGTGCGTGGGGTGTTGATATCGGCGCATATCGCACACAATACGACCAAAACTGTAAAATGCTAGATTTTTTAAAATCTGAATTACAATCATCCATCCATCCAATAATATAACAACATCAAAAACGCCCTCACCTTCCCCATGTCCTCGTTGTCGAACACGGGGTGTTTGGGCCGTGTGGGCGGAGAGGGAATCAAAGTCCGGTCCAGCGGTAACTCTGGATCCCGCGTCACCAGCCCTGTGGGAAGACTGTTGTAATAAATAAAGAGACGAGTGGGAAAGGCCTGATCCAAAAAAGGGTTGACGCAAACCTTGTCTTCTCAGTGTCTGGTAGGCTTCGTTTATCTTGGCCTCATTGGGGAACGCAACAGTCCAGCTGTACAGCATTTCGACGATCTTTGTCTTCACCTTCTCAGGCGCCGTGTCGCCCATGTACTGGAAATCAGCAAAAGGACAATTCTTACATAATTTGGGCTTCCAGCTCATAAAACCCACGAAATCAGGAATTCCAAACAATTTGAATACTGTGACGAAATCAGCCCAGATTTTGCAGGCCATAAATGTTTTAAACAGAGTGTCACACACTAATCATCGACTAAACTCAAAGCACCTGCACGGGTTTCTCCAGGTGTCATTCAATCGCTTCAGTTGGGTTCAACATGGGGAAGACTGCAGACTTGACAACTGGCCAGAAGACCATCATTGAGACCCTCCATAGGATGGGTAAGCCACAAACGTTCATAGCTACGGAGGCTGACTGGCTGTTCACAGAGTGCTGTGTCCAAGCATATCAATGGAAAGTCACGTGGGAGGACAAAATATGGCAGAAGATGCACCAGCAAAAGTGATGACCGTGGGCTTCAGGGGATTATCAAACAGGAAGATGATGGGAGATGGGCTACAACTGTCGGGTTCCTCGGGTCAAGCCACTTCTGAGCCTGAGCCAACGTAGGAAGCGTCTCAACTGGGCCAAGGAGAAGAAGGACTGGACTGTTGGCCAGTGGTCCGAGGTCCACTTTTCCGATGAAAGTAAAGTGCGCCATTCATTTGGGAATCCAGGTCCAAGGGTTTGGAGGAAGACGGGTGAAGAACAGAACCCAAGCTGCTTGATTTCCAGTGTGAAATATCCACAGTCAAGTCATGATTTGGGGTGCAATGTCCAGTGCAGGTGTTGGTAAACTCTGCTTTCTTAAATCCAAATTCACCGCAACAGTTTACCAGAATTCTTTAGATGACTTCATGATTCCTTCTGGTGAGGATCTGTATGTAGATGCAGATTTCATCTTCCAGCAGGAGCTGGCCCCTGCCCATACCGCCAGAAGCACCAAAACCTGGTTTGATGCCCATGCCATCACAGTGCTTGACCGGTCAGCCAACTCACCGGCTCTAAACCCCATTGAGAATCTATGGGGTATTATCAAGATGAAAATGAAGGGCGCCAGACCCAAAAACAAAGAACTGACAGCAAGCATCAAGGAAATCTGGGCTTCCATAACTGCCAGGCAATGCCACAGGCTGATAGCCTCAATGCCACGGCGCATCGCGGCAGTGATTAAAGCAAAGGGATTCCCAACCAAGTAGCGAAGATTAACCTACCGTTTTGAAAGTACCATATTTTGATTGACTTAATGTGACCCTAATTTCCTTTTTTTCCCCGACAAAAACTGAGAAGTAAATGGTGATTTCTTCACAGTGTTCCTGATTTCGTGGGTTTTATGAGCTGGAAGCCCAAATTATTTAAAAAAAACAAACAAATAAAAACTGGAAATCATTTAAATTGTGGGCCCTGAATCTATAATCTATGAAAGTAATTTTTTTTTTTTTTTTTTTGTAAATGGAATTATGGAACTAGATAAAACTTTTCCATATTATTCAAAGTTTTTGGAAAGGGTCTGTATACTCACTCACTCACTCTCTCCTCTGGACATGTCCAAACCATTGAAGCCTGCTCTCTCCAAAACATCTAACCTTGACCGTCCCTTGACCGAGCTCATTTCTAATCCTATCCAATCTGGTCTGGTCACTCCTAGAGAGAACCTCAACATTTCCGCCACCTCCATCCAGCTCTGCTTCCTGTCGTCTCTTCAGTGCCACTGCCTGTAATCCGTACATAGCTGGCCTCACCACTTGACACCTTCCTCCACCCGTTCCAACGTGCCTGTTCTTCACTTCCTTACCACAATCACCATTGTTATGGACTGTTGACCCCAAGTATTTAAAGTCTTCCACCCTTGCTATCTCTTCTCCCTGTAGTCCTACTCTTTCCCCCACCAACCCTCTCATTCATGCACATATATTCTGTCTTTATTTCGGCTAATCTTCATCCAGTGCATGCCTCCACCTTTCTAACTGTTCCTCCACCTGCTCCCTGCTTTCACTGCAGCTCACAATGTCATCTGCGAACATCATGGTCCACGGGGATTCCAGTCTAACCTCATCTGTCAGCCTATCCATCACCACTGCAAACAGGAAGGGGCTCAGGGCTGATCCCTGATGCAGTCCCACCTCCACCTTAAATTTGTCTGTCACACCTACAGCACACCTCACCACTGTTCTGCTGTCCTCATACGTCCTGTACTATTCTAACATACTTCTCTGCCACTCCAGACTTCCGAATGCAGTACCACAGTTCCTCTCTGGGTACTCTGTCATAGGCTTTCTCTAGATCCACAATGTAGCTCCTTTTGACCTTCTCTGTACTACTTCATCAACACCCTCAAGGCAAATAATGCATTTGTGGTGCTCTTTCTAGGCATGAAACCATACTGTTGCTCGCAAATACTCACTTCTGTCCTGAGTCTAGCCTCCACTACTCTTTCCCATGACTTCATTGTGTGGCTCAGCAACTTTATTCCTCTATAGTTCCCACAGCTCTGCACATCACCCTTGTTCTTAAAAATGGGCACCTTTTCCTCCATTCCTCAGGCATCTTCTCACCCGCTAGACAATAATAAATGGTCTCTTAATTTTTTTTCAGAACTGTATGTTAGCATTAAGCCAGCAGACTTTGGTTAGATGAAATATGGTTGGTTTAAACATTTTGGTGTTTAAATACACAGTTTAATTCTCTTATTTTATGTGTCAGTTTTGACAGTAAACTTTAAAACCAGGAGTGACAAACAACTTGAAGCAAGCACGCTTTGCCTCTCATTTTGTGTGAGAAAGTCTTTTCGTTTTCTCAAAAGTGATGTTATATGATAGTCTCCCATTTCTTGACTGTGAGAACGAAAACAGGCGCTGAGGAATACTTTAAAAAGCGTGTTGAATAATTTTTAATATTTTACACGTGGGACGGGAAAAGTATCTACAAAAAAAAAGTTAGCTCTAGATTTTCACATATCACACTTAATGACAACTCACCTTTGGAGACACGACTTTTATCAGTTCGTTTAAAAATCTGTATTTCCCGACTTCATTATGAAACCTCCTCCCGCAGTTCTTCATGCATGCCTCTAACACCTGCACACAATCAGCAAATTCAAAGCAGTCACTATTGGCTTCTGCTGCACTGAAGATTTCTTTTTTTCCTTCTTACGGTCAGCGCCTGAAGAGCTTCCCATTCTTGTGGTGAATGGATTTTGTGGACCAGCAGCGGTATTGCAATCTGAGGACTGCAAGAGGACAGTCCAAATTATAAAAAGTGTTTTTTTTTGTTTTTTTTTAAAGGTAAAATATCAACGACAAAACGTTTTGGAGAAATCGAACAAACCCTTCCAGTTCTTTGTTAACTTGATCACAGAAACCTATAATGTACTCCCAGTCTTCTTGTCTGTTTGCTGGATGGGTGGCTTTATCTGATAGACATACATTTTCACATAATTACATATTTATCAACACATTGAAAAGACATGATTCAAAGATCTCCACCCTGATGACTAAAAATGATGCACACACACACACACACCAGATTAGAGACCCAACAACGGCGCCGAAAGTGCCGTAAAGCCGCGCTGACAGCTACACTATGAAATAATTTACTGCCACGTAACGCGAACTTTGAAATTTTCATGGTTACTTGAGTATTTTAATTGATAAATTTGCAATAATCACTCACTGAGCCAGGATTCAAGCGACTCCCCTTCCTGGTACGCCATAGCAATCAAAGCATCGCGAGATATCACCATTCACCGTCGTGTGAACGAGAGTTGGAAATTAGTGTCATTCTTGGCCAAATACTATTTTAAAAAAAGTTTTAAACACTATAAAACATAAAATAAAATACAAATATATAATACAGTTTAATTTTAATTAGGTTATTTATCTTAAAAAAAAGCACATATTTCAAAATATTTGATAAGGCATTTGCACGGGCTACTCAACTCTTTCCCGGGGTCCTGATAGACCTAGACAGGCTGACAATTTCAACATGGCGACTTCCATCATCGGTGGGCTTTTAAAGCCTTGGACGCCCAGGTAATGTCTCAGTTTGAAGCTATAAAGATAAAACTAATTAGGATGACATTAAATGATGTGTTATTTTGACCTCTTGACATTTAAAAAAAATAAAATGTTCTGAGAAAGTTGCATCGTTGTAAAACTGCAGGATTACCTGACACTACCACCTGAACAGGGTTTCATGCATTATTGGTTTGCAATTTGCACATACTTCTAGATATTTGTTTGAATATCATCACTGTACATTATGTACGGAGCTACCTACTTATCGCCCCATCATTCAAATCTTACGATACCAGTAACACTTGTATGCAATATAAAATAATATGTATAGTAATTGAATATAAATAATATACAAAATATAGTCGCCTCAGTGGACGACTGGTTAGCACATCTGCCTCACAGTTCCGAGGACCCGGGTTCAAATCTGGCCTCGCCTGTATGGAGCTTGCATGTTCTCCTCGTGCCTGTGTGGTTTTTCTCCGGGTACTCCGGTTTCCTCCCACATACCAAAAACATGTATGGTAGGTTAATTGCCCGTAGGTGTGAATGTGCTTGCGAATGGTTATTATATGTGCCCTGCAATTGCCTGGCAACCGGTTCAGGGTGTACCCCGCCTCTCGCCCGTAGGCTCCAGTATGCCCGCGACCCTAGTGAGGATAAGCGGTCCGGAAAATGAATGAATGAATAAAAAATATTTAAAAAGTAGGCATGATTGCCTGGCGTGACAATTATTGTGTTTGCAGGGTGGTGGTGATACGATGGAGCAGATATAATCCATACTACCTGGAGCCAGAGGTGAGGAAGGAGGCTCATGAGAAACCAGAGACGGAACTCAGCGATGAGGAGAAGGAAGAGCGGGCGCTGAAGGCTCTCAGGCCCATCAAGGCAGCCACAAACAGCGTCAGCAGCTCTGTTTTTCATGATCCTGTTGTCAGGTACCTCACATACTGTATCTCGATCCCAGGATGCTTTGATAAGCAGAGGTGGCAAAAGTACCCACACTCTATACTTAAAACTAGGAGTACAGTTTGTTTTGCTTGACTTTATATCTATCTAGTTACCGTAATTTCTCGTGTATAATGCGCACCCATGTATAATACGCACCCCCAAAGTTGACTTCAAAATTCTGGAAAACCCTTCTATGTATAATGCATTTTTTTCAATGCATGATTTTGCTTCTACCCAAATGATCAAAACATGAAGTATTATCTGTATTTTGTATTCTGTTTTTTTCAAATAATTATTCTGAAGTTAAGCACTTTATTAGAACACGTAATCCATCCATCCATCCATTTTCTGAGCCGCTTCTCCTCACCAGGGTCGCGGGCGTGCTGGAGCCTATCCCAGCTGTCATCGGGCAGGAGGCGGGGTACACCCTGAACTGGTTGCCAGCCAATCGCAGGGCACATAGGAACAAACAACCATTCGCACTCACAGTCATGCCTACGGGCAATTTAGAGTCTCCAATTCATGCATGTTTTGGGGATGTGGGAGGAAACCGGAGTGCCCGGAGAAAACCCACGCAGGCACGGGGAGAACATGCAAACTCCACACAGGCGGGGCCGGGGATTGAACCCGTGTCCTCAGAACTGTGAGGCTGACGCTCTAACCAGTCGGCCACCGTGTAGAACACGTAATCCTTTTTTAAATTTATTTACTTTCTCTTATTTTGAAATTCACAGCCCTACTTTTATTTAGTAAATTAGAAAACACACAGTTGTGCTCATATGTTTGATTATCCAGGCAGAATTTGTAAAATGGGTTAAATTCTTTCAAGAAAACATGAAGGACCAGGTGAAATTTTTATTACAATGGGATTCAAATTAAACGCTCAAGCATTTCAGAAAAGCATTATCATTAAAGAAAACATAACCATAAAGAAATTAATGATGGTTGTTGTTCAGTCATCAGTCATATTTAAAAAAATAAATAAAATAATAATAATAAATAAATAAACTTTTCATAAATTCTGCCAGGGTATGTAAACCTATGAGCACAACTGTACATATATGCAGTCATACGTACCTCTGTCATATTGGAATGAAAGTGTAGGCTACACTTTTTTTTTTTTTATAACCACTTGGTGGCAGTGGTATTTTGATGAAAGTGTACAGCTTTTTCATAACCACTAGATGGCAGGATACATTTAGAAAATGTGAACGTTTTTTTCCATTTGCCCCTATACCCATGTATAATGCGCACTATTGACTTGACATTTTTTGTGGGCCGAAAAAATGCGCATTATACACGAGAAATCACGGTACATCTTTTTTTTACGACGTTGTCTCCTGCGCAGTTTGAAGAACGTAATGAGCCTATTTTGACAAAACAAGGAGTACAGCTTACAGATATCTATTTTCAAATATGTGGAGTACTAAGTAAAAAAAAAAAAAAGTCACAAAAACAAAAAGTCACAAAAATAAATACTCAAAGTACAGATACCTGAAAAATCGACTTAAGTACAGTAAGGAAGTACATATTTGTAACTTGGTTACTTCCCATCACTCTTAATACACACGCCCTGTGGAGTTGCTGATCAACTTGTTTTTGCTTTTCCAGTAAATTCATCAACTTGATGATGAAGCACGGGAACAAGGTTTTGGCAAGAGAGATCATGACAGAGGTACAAACACACTCTATTGGTATTATTAGCGTTTTATTGTCAGTCCTACTTCTATGTGGACAATACAGAGGGATCGAAATTACTTTTTCAAGAGGCCACTTTAAACTTGAATCTTAGCTGTAACCTGATTTTTCTGCCATCCCCCCCCAAAAAAAGAGAGTAAAAATAATTTATTTGAACTCTCCCCTTAGATGACAAAGGAAATTATGATACATATAGTAATATGTATTATGATAATAAAATATATAAAAAAAATAATTAATAAAGCTAAAAATGTAATTCTAATTTAAAAAATGAAAAGGTTACCATACTGGTAGCTGGAACTATTTTGTTGGTTTAAAATTATTATTAAAATTATTCTGTGACTGAAAGCTAATCAAATAAACCTGTCTGTTTACTCATCTCCAGTGAGTATCCGTTTTGTAATTTTTCAAAAATAATTACATAATTTTCAAAATGAATATTAATGAATAATTTTAAGAGATTTTATATATACAGGTGCATCTCAAGCAATACAATTTTCAGTTCAATTAAAAATGTGAAACTCATTGTATTATATATTCACTAAACAAAAAATGTTTTTATATAATTTTGATGATTATAGCTTACAGCTAACAAAAAAAACTAATTGACCACCTCAAGAAATATTGCATAAGAAACAAAAAAAAAATTTAAATTACAAATTAATAGTTTAGTATTTTTCTGATTATTGAATCTGTATGAGTTTCACTTTTTTCCTTTCCTACAATATTCAAACTGAGGCGCACCTGTGTTTGAACTACTTTTTCTACAAACAAATAATAGAAATGGATGTGATTGAATATGAATTCAACAAATGCTATTAGAATCAGAATGTATGTATCGCAATTTTAAACTCCCTTCATGTGTCAATATGGCCATGGGACGCCACTATTATGTCAGTTGACCATTTTTGTCTCCTCTTTTCCCAGACATTGGAGCATATAAAAAGGAAACAGGTGGAGAAGTACCACAAAGCTCCCGAGGGGAAGAGAGAGGAGATTGAATGCAACCCTTACACCATCTTCCACACGGCTTTAGACAACTGTAAACCTGTTGTTGGTCTCGCCAGCATCCAGAAAGGTGGAAAGTTCTACCAGGTGAGTGTTGATTCCATCCAGTGAAAGCAGGACTGGGCCATATAGCCTGAAAATATAAACTCCGAAAATCAACACCTTCTCATTAAGGTGCCAGTGCCGCTTACAGACAACAGACGGCGCTTCCTCGCCATGAACTGGATGATCACCGAGTGCAGGGAAAACAAGCACCGGCGCACGCACATGTATGAAAAACTCTCCCAGGAGCTGTTGGCAGCCTCCGTTAAGGAAGGAAACGTCTTCAAAAAGAAGATCGAGCTGCACAAGATGGCCGAAGCCAACAGAGCGTACGCGCATTACCGCTGGTGGTAGAATTGCGCACGGCTAAAAAAATAAAAAATAAAAAACATTAATAAACTTCTGGACGTTGAAAGGTGACACTTGCGGGCACCTTTTGTAAATAATGGACATCACTAAAATCTGTTGGAGGGCCGGAATATCATGAATTTAAAGGAATGTCTCAATACATCGGAATAATGTATACAAGTTTATTTTAGTAGTTCAATTTATTAAAAAAATAAATAAATTAAACTCACGGTAAATTCAATTAGTACAATTCCTTCCTAATTCATAATCGATAAATTATAATAATCGTAATGATGAATAGTTTAATTCAAAAAGTGCGTCTCCTATCGATTCAATAAATACAAAATTGACCTAATTTCCATAAGAATCATTTCGGTCTCATGATTTTAAAATGCATCCCTTACGTTGGATTTCTTTTTTTTTTTTTTTTTCCCCCCTCGCTCTTCCGCCAACTCTCTGCGACATGCGCACACTGACAATGAGGCGCTCTAAAGCGGCCACACCAGAGTGAAGCCCCTGTGCACACACTGGTTGTCAAAGTCGGACTTGTTTTATTCCCTCTCGCTCTTCTGCCTTGTCCCTGTGATGTGCGCACACTCATGGCTGACAACAAGGTTCTCTAAAGTGGCCACTCCTGAGTGACGCCCCTTTTCACACATCGAACTTTAAAAAATAAATAAATCCCCCCCCCCCCCTCACTATTCTTTTTTTCTCAAATTTATTGCGAGCCATCCATATAAAAGGGTTCACTTTAGAACGGACAGGCTACTTTTTTTTTTTAATAGATTTATTGGAACAAATACAAAATAACAGTATACACAATCTCTGAATAAAACCATAACACTTTTCCTAATAGCTGGTGAAGAAACTACACAGGTAGAACTGCACTGCAAATCTTTAATAATAAAATACTTCTCAAAACTCCAAGAGATATTTTGATTCCCTTGACTATTTGTCACACGTCAGAAAAGATGTCAAACCACCTTGTAATCTGATCGGGAATATCCCAACTTTAACCTAGCAATGTATTCTCACGGAAAGGAATGCCTTCAAGATATATATAAAAACTATAATAAATAAATAAAAGAATAACTAAGGGGGCTGTGTGAACCTCAGGAATTGAACTCCGGGGATCTATTGCACGTTCTTGAATCAAAATTGCTGGTGTATTCCCATACCCATTTGGGTGTCTTTAGTCTGTTTCGCTGTAGTAGTATCTGTGCGCCGTGCCACTGAGGACCCAGCCCCCCGCCCTGAACTCCAGGATCTCCATCAGCAGCAGGCGGGCCATGGAGGTGAGGCTTTCCTGGAGGAGGAAGCCGTCGCGCAGCAGGTAGAAGAGCTCGTCCATGCGCTGGCTGCTCGACTTCTCCAGCTGCTCACCGATGCGATGAAGCTGCAGAACGAGACAGTCCACCTGGGGGACGGCGGACGGGAGGTGGTGAGCACAGTGAACGGGGATACGGCAGAGAGGATCAAGAAGAGCAAACACCACGCAGCTACACAAATCGCGAACCCATAAACGACTGCATTCAGTCGTTAAATCCATCCATCCATTTTCTGTACCACTTTATCCTCACAAGGGTCGCGGGCGTGCTGGAGCCTATCCCAGCTATCTTCGGGCGAGAGGCGGGGTACACCCTGAACTCGTCACCAGCCAATCGCAGGGCACATAGAAACAAACAACCATTCACACCTACGGGCAATTTAGAGTCTTCAATCAACCGACCACGCGTGTTTTTGGGATGTGGGAGGAAACCGGAGTGCCCGGAGAAAACCCACGCAGGCAAACTCCACACAGGTGAGGCCGGATTTGAACCCGGGTCCTCAGAGCTGTGCTAACCAGTCGGTCAATGTGCCGCAGTCGTTAAATCATTCAACAAAAAAAAAAACACTAGAAGCTCATCATCAGTAATAGCTAGCATACTAGCCTAAACAGTACAGTCTTGCTCACCTCTTCTTCATTCATCAGAGCGTCTGGCTGCGCCAGCCTGATCAGACAGTCGTACACGGGCTGGACCAAGGCCACGATGGGCGTGTTGTTCACCTGTGCGACGCCACATCGTTAGAATTAAACAGTTTAAAAGGTGCATACCCACATCCGCATATGAAATAAACATTATAAACCATCAACTCCTGACAACCTTAGCTTTCGGCCAATTAAAAGCTCCGATGTGATTGTGAGCAGCGTGGACTGGCAATCGGGCAATGACCAGAGACCGTCCCACAATTCAAAGGGGGCGGTCCATTAGGCCATTTTTAATATAGACAGTAAGTCTAACCAATCAGAATATAGGACCATTTTAGGTTATGTCATAGCAATTGACATATTTAGGTTAATAAAAAAAAAAAAAGTCTTGAAAGGCTCCATATAGTTTGAATGATCAGAAGAGATAGCACCCGAGTTAAATTTGAGTGACATTGCAAAGGGTCTGAATACTTATGGCTGTGTGATATTTCACTTTTTCTTTTTTAATAAATTGCAAAAATTTCCACAATTCAGTTTTTTTTTTTCTTTTTCTGTCCATGTGGGTTAAATGATTTTCGCAAATGGCTGCAATAAAGAGTGAACAATTTTAAAGGGGTTCTGCAGACTATCCGCACCCACTGTAAATGCATGTTATCACGCATTGTATTATTATTGGTGTTCCATGTACGGCGCTTTGTTTCAGCTGTGGCTGTTGCTAATGTGCTCTAGAAATTGAGTTAAGTACAAGCAGTGCATTGGATATAAAAAGTCTACACATCCCTGTTCAAATGCCAGGTTTTTGTGATATTAAAAAAGACCAAATCAATTCAAGCCTTTAGCCGCCATTAATATCCTCTATAACCTATAAAACTCAATTTGAGGGGGGGGGGGGGGGTAAAAACCCCACAAAAAAAACATTTGCAGTTAATCAGAGGCACTTTAAATGGTGGTGTGTGCTAACCTCCATTTAACCAATGTGATTGGTTAATTCTAAACGCCGCCACATCCCAGTTACAAGAGGATGTGCACACTTGTGCAACCACATTATCTCAGTAATGTTAAATATTCTCATTCGTTCCTATGAAAAGTGTCAGTCTCCCAAAGGTTTTCAAAATCCAGCGACGCACATCGAGTTAAAAGAGACTAGCTGATAGTGTCGGTGTTTGTGCTCACTTTGAGGTAGTCGTAGATGTTGCAGATGAACGTGACCAAGCAGACCCACTCCTGCAGGGATCGAGCTCGGGTCTCCTCGCGTTCCGTGAACTCCTGCTGGAGCCTGTTCAGCAAGTTCCTCCTAAACGTGCTGCCGTTGTTCTGCTTGGCCTCCGCCTACGCCGCACAAGAGTCAGCACAATAGGTGTTAACTGATCAAAAATCACATTTTATTTGTATAGCGCTTTTCATACATAGGGAATCCAGCAAAGTGCTTCACAGAGATAAAAAACAGACATTAAAAATAGCAGGAAGAATACAAGAAAAAAAAAAAACTCACACATCCCAACCCCACATATACACATACCCGCACGCACACAAAAACAGCACCAATTTGACTAATATTATCGGGACATGGCAAAGCACTGAGGTGAGGCTCCTGGGCGAGGAAAGACAACCTGTGGGAGGTGCCACAGCCAAAGAGGATGCCACCACAGAGACCACAATGACTGGGGCAGACCTAGCGGAACTCCCCACAGTGTGCGGGAATAAAATAAAAAAATTCTCTGCCATCCAACACTTTATGTTTAAAGTGCATGTTAAAAGGGAACTCAATAGGCCCAGTGCCGTCAGGAGACACGGCAATATACAGCTGCAAGTCATTTGCATAACTGTGGAAGCTGATGCCCTGACTCCTGATCACACCCCCGAGAGGAAGCATATAAAGATTAAATGCAGTGGACCTGAAATTGACCCTTGGGGTACCCCACATTTAATATCATGTGTTCCTGAGGAACATGCATCCATACTGACAAAGAAAATTTGATCTGAGAAATAAGTACTGAACCAGTTAGAAACAGTACTAGAGAGGCCAATCATGTTTCTGAGTCTGTTTAATAAAATGTGGTGATCTACTGTAGCAAAAGCAGCCCAAAGGTCCAATAGCACCAAGACTGAGTTTATTAGAGCCTGTATTCCACCTGTTGTCATTTAAAGGGCTGTCTCTGTACTGTAGTTAATCCTAAAACCAGATTGATATTTCTCTAAAATATTATTTCTGTTTAAAAAAAAATCATGCATTTGGTTAAAATTTGGTTGATTTTGTGGGGATTAATTCCATAATTTCTAGTACTTGTCAGACGTGATGCTCACTTGCACCGCTTTTCTAACTTCAATACCATTACAAGGTTTATTGTAACTTTTTTCCATCTAAGGGAAGACTAAAGGTATTTAATAGTTCTGTTTTTCATTGCATCACAATGTCACTGGCATAGATGAACAAAGGAATTTTCCATAAATCATAATAATAATAATATAACCGGTGTAGAAAATGGATGAATAATAATCATAATTAAATGAATGCTGTAAACATACTTTTCACTGAATTAAAAACAATGAAATGCTTGGGTTTTCGCCAGTACTCCTGCTTCCTACCACATTCCAATAATCTTTCATGCTAGGTTAATTGATGTCGACATTTACAGTACGGCATCTCCTGACATTGTTCCGCACCTGCACGATGGTGTAGCAGATGCGTCCCGCCTCTTTGCTGAACACTTGGTCCTTCAGCGACTGATCCACAATAATGTTGCACACCTTGTCCAGATTCACGGACCCCGGATCTGTAAGGATGATCACATTTTGAGTCGACTGACCTGCAATTTTGCAATGCGTCAATGTCACCTTTCAAGGCTGTTTTAAGCAACATTTGGGTTTCCAGGTCAAACGACTGGATCCTGTAGTCCTCCGGACAGTTTTCCATAGCTGCGGGTAAAAACAAAAATACTCCAAATTGAATAATTTACTCATTCCCTACTCCAAAATCATACCAAATATATATATATATATGTATATATATATATATATATCCCACTATAAACATACTACACACCTACAAAAATGATGAGGGTCTCTTTTATCACGACAAAGGGATTTTTAGTGGACTTTTTAGGGAACTATCTCGATCTACTATATAAAAATCCCTACCTAAACTATTTAACAGAGACAACAATAGCTCCAAAATCCTGCGGTGTCATCAAGTTGGCTCTAAACTAATGATAGCAAGGATTACCCTGAACAAACTCGGGTCACATTCATGTCGCATTGCGTTAAATGAGCAAGTTACTAATCCCAAAAGAACACGTTAAGCCCATTAGGAAATGAGTTACTAACATTTGTTTAAAAATATCTTTTTTTTTTTTTTTTTTTTTAACATTGAAATCGAAGGTGATGTTAGCTAGCCAGCCTGTTGTGCTAAAAAAAAAAAAGTACGAGTTAAGTTTAACGCTGGAGGAGTTTCACGTCGAGTTATTAAAACATCTGGTTTATATCTTACTACTTACATTTGGAAAATGCTACGCGAATTGTAGAGTTAATTGATGATTCTTCGCCTTTTCACTCGCATAGGTATGGCGTGTTGAAGTCATTCAAAGATGAAACACCGCCACAAGATGTTGCCCTCGCTGGTCGCATTGGTTAGTTGTAGTCGTTCAAAGATAAAATATCAGCACAAGATTTACCCTCTCTGGTCGCATTGGTTAGGCGTAGCTATTCAAAGATAAAATATCAGCACAAGATTTACCCTCTGGTCGCATTGGTTAGTTGTAGTCATTCAAAGATAAACTATCAGCACAAGATAGTCCGTCGCTAGGTCCATGCAATGAGACAAACTATCTCGGTTGCTGCCCTGTGGCTGGAGTCTTTTCTTAAATCTGTCATTTTAGCTCATTTTTTTTGTACGTTTTACTTGTTGATTTTATGTATTTTACTAATAGCCTCCCTTTCTCAAATATTCGCTGGGTGTGTCGTTATTTTGAAAAGAAAGAAGGCAATAGGAATTAGAAATCATTGAATTTAAAATGTACTATTATTTTCTAACTGTACTTGGTTTATATAATAAGCACTTCATTAATGCCCTTCCCAACCTACACTCTGTGTGTGTGTGCGTGTGAACACATTGAAAGTGGAGTTCAGGGCATGTACAACTGCACAGAGGACTCAAGATATTAATTTTAGGGGGTAAAAATTTAATTACTTCCTTTACAGTGCTGCACACAAGCGCTACAATAACGTTGCTCGTTATATCATTTCAGCATTTTTACATGTTAATTAAATGCATTATGCCGTTCAATTTTGTTTTACTAGGCACATTTGTCATTATGATGGTTGTTATTGTTAGATACATTTCAATATTGCTGCTTACAGGACACTAGGACACACGCACTAGAAACGTTTTTTGGAGCATTTGATGTAGTTTCACAAACGAACCATTGGTGGCGGTACTGTGCCTTTTTAATTATTATTTAACCGCATTGATACACGAAGAAGACTGAGGTCATCACCCAGAAGTAGTTGCGACACTCCAGGCGGAAGCCGCATTCATTAAATTTGTTCCTGTTTGAGTTTCCACGTTTGCGTTGAGGATTTAAGAAGTATTTTTTTTGTTTTGTTTTCCCCCCTAAAGGTTGACAAATTTAACCAAGTAAGTTATTAACTACACTGTATTCGTCCTCGCAAAGTGCTCTTGTTGTTAGCTTAGCTTTTAGCCAAGCCCTACAACGTGCCCTCTGTTTACATTGTTTTCAAATTACAACTGTCATTACTGTGAGATTCTTTAAGGAGTGGCACCCTTTTTTTCCTTCTTTTTTTTCTTGTTCCCTCTTTAATGAATAAGAAGCGCGAGTTCATTTTCATGTAGTGTCAGCCATGAATGTTCCCCTTCGTCGATTTGAGGCCACACTTCAAAATGAAAGAGAGGAAGGGGAACGGAAATTAGTTTTCCATCGAGTGACCCAGATTCCAGTTAATTCATTTAAATTGTAAAGCGGGGAGTTATTTCAAAGGAAATCAGTATCAATTTATCCAACTCTGCTGTTGTTGGATGATGCCGGCGGCACAAAGTCATGATGATTCCTTGTTTGTCAGTCCCCACAGGTACCCGCGGCCTTGGTGACATGGTGGGCTATGACCCCAGGGTACAGGGGGTACCGCTCAGTGCCCAGGAGGCAGCCCTGGCGGGGTCGGCTGCCGGCACGGTCACCCGAGCCCTCATCAGCCCTTTGGACGTCATCAAAATCCGATTTCAGGTAGCAGGATGTGGAGTTGTTGCTTTATTTTTTTTTTCTGTAGCGCTTGTCCTCATTGTGGTCGCGGGTGAGCTGGAGTCTATCCCAGTGGACCACACACTGGACTGGTTGCCAATTACGTGCATGGCGCACATTCACACCTATAGACAATTTTGGCCTGTCATTACTAATAATAATGTGTTTACTTGCAGCTGCAGATTGAGTGTCTGTCCTCTGCAAGGCCAGGAGGGAAGTATTGGGGCTTATTTCAGGCGGCACGTTGTATTCACGCAGAAGAGGGCCTTGCTGCTTTTTGGAAGGGTCACGTCCCCGCGCAACTGCTCTCAATCTGCTATGGAGCAGTGCAGGTACGGTGAAACCCATACATTCCACAACCACTTCCGATTAAAAAAAAAAAAAAAAAAAAAAAAAAGGCGAAGCGCGCTTACTTCCTGTTGTTTAATTGTCACACCAAGTTGATGTTTACTGTAGAACTTACACATGAAACAAAAGAGAATCAAAACATTTTATATTTACACACTAAAATCTTCAAACAAAGCAAATAAACGTATAATATATAATGTGACACGCCACAGACTGGCGAACAAAAACTTGCATAAATGTTTGGGTAATTCTAAATCTTCAAACTGCTACTTAAACACATGGAGCAGCAACACATAGAAACAGAGCTTCCAAAATTGCTCACAGGCGTATGGTTAGCCTAATAGCATAATTGCCCAAGTCACATTTGAATGTGATCGGGAAAACCAGAAAAAACACAATTTGTAGCAAGCATGTTGGTATTTTTTTTTAACTGATATTGTAGCAGAAAGCTTAAAAAAAACAACATGCCTTGGTCTTTTTTTTTTTTGGTGTCAAAAGTAATATTTAGAAATGTATTTATTATTTTTTTCTGTTGTAGTTCGCCACGTTCGAGTGTCTGACCAAGGCGGTCCACGACACGACGTCCTTTGACAGCCAGACGTCAGGGGTGCACTTCCTGTGCGGGGGCTCGGCCGCCTGCTCGGCCGCGGTGGTGTGTCAGCCTCTGGACACGCTCAGGACGCGCTTTGCCGCTCAGGGCGAGCCCAAGGTGAGGCATGTCGACAACACTCAAAACATGTCTAACCTTTCGGGTTACGGGGAATTTCCCGATCCGCACGACCCCCCCCCCCACACGCCTTAAACTCGCGTGGCGAGTAGAATGGCTTACAGCTCGACTGCAGTGTGCGCTGAGCACCGTGACGCCGGTACACCATTTTTTGTTGATATAGAAGCATATCCCGCCTTTGACTATAGATGCCATAAAATAGAGAACAAAGCGTTGTTTTTTTGTCAAAACGAAGCTCCTCAACCTACTTCAACGTAGTTCCTTGGCACCTTGATGCATCAAAGCACTACTCTCGTCAATATGAAGATCCTCAACTCACTTCAGCATACTTTCTTGGTTAGAGGCAAAGCATCATTTTTGTCTAAATGAAGCCCCTCAACTCACTTCAACATTTTCCTGTCTAAATGAAGCTCCGCAATGCCATACGATGCTTTAAAATGGTAACAAATCACTACTTTTGTCAAAATGAAGCTCCTCAACTCACGTTACCAAAACACTTTTTTTTTTTTTTTTTTTTTTTGTCAATGAAACATAACTCATGCCACAAGATGCCGGCAAAGCACTACTTTAGTCTAAATGAAACTCCTCAACTGAAAAATGTATGAATTTGTGAATGCTGCATTAGGGCACGGCATCAATTATGTTTTGTTTGTAAATATTTAAAAGTATACGTGATATGATATAAACTTACATAGCCTCATTTTTGTGCGCATGTTTGAAGTTGTACAGGAACCTGGCGCACGGCGTGTGTACGATGTGGCGCTCGGAGGGAGCGCTGACGTTCTATCGCGGCCTCTC
Source organism: Phyllopteryx taeniolatus (assembly GCF_024500385.1). NCBI lineage: Eukaryota > Metazoa > Chordata > Actinopteri > Syngnathiformes > Syngnathidae > Phyllopteryx > Phyllopteryx taeniolatus. The sequence goes on along the minus strand of NC_084517.1, from coordinate 3,854,736 downwards.
GCCGATGCTCGTTGCCGTGTTTCCTTACGCCGGACTGCAGTTCTTCTTCTACAACGTCTTCAGAAGGCAGCTGGCGCCGCCTCCTTCTGCTGGGAAATCGGGAGGTCAGTGCCGTCAGTTCACGGGACGCTTTCAGTGTAAGCAGGGGTTTTCCTGGCCCGAATTGAGGTGGAGGTGGTGCCATTCTGACCATTCACACACGTGCATGTGCTTTTTTTTTTGTGTGTCAAGAAAACCTACGGAGTCTGGTATGTGGCAGCGGAGCCGGAATGATCAGCAAAACAATCACGTATCCATTTGACCTCTTCAAGAAGAGACTGCAAGTCGGTGGCTTTGAGGATGCCAGAGTCCACTTTGGACAGGTGAGCTGCTTTCATTTTTTTTTTTTCTTCTGGATTTTAAATGCTATTTTCTGGTGTTGCTAAAATGAGCCTAATTCGAGAGGGCAGGGAGTATTGCTGATTACAAATCACTTAAATATATAAAAAGAACTTAAAATATACAAAAACAGTATTAAATGAAATCGCTCAAATGTCAAGCAAATACTTAAATAATGGTGTAACTGAAGAGCGGTACCTGAAACAAGATGGTAAAGATGGTTTTAAAAACAAAGAAATAGTTGAATAGTTAGGTCTTCAAAAATCTAATTAAACTACTGGTGACCCGACTTTTCAAGATACGAGACAGCATTCAGCGTATTTCTTTTTTTTGTCTTCACTTGCGGGCGAAAAAAAAAAAAAGTGAATTTAAAGCGCCGGCTGCGGTGGCAGCGAACGTCACAACAATCAGCCGTTTGGCAGGTAGTGAAGAAGTACTTGCAAACTTTAGATGGCTTAATGGTAGCACATAATGCAAAACGCTATAGACAGGCTAGTTAAATTAGCAACAATATTGTAGTGTTTTAAATTCTTCATCTCCGTTTGCCCAGCCGTTCAAAAGTCATTTTTTTCCCCTAATATGTCCGTAGGTGCGCCACTACCGTGGCTTAGCGGACTGTGTAGCGCAGGTGGCCAAAGAGGAGGGCGCGCGAGGCTTCTTTAAAGGCCTCTCCCCGAGCCTGCTCAAGGCGGCCCTGTCCACCGGCTTCACTTTCTTTTGGTACGAATTGTTCCTCGACGTGTTACGAGACCTCAAAGACGCGCCGACAAGTGACGACGGCTTCAGCGACTGTGCTGCGGGGAGATAGCGAAGGCGATCAACCGGATGGGAAGTAGTCACGGCACTTCCTGTTGCGTTTACAAAATGGGAGATGCGGTGGCAGGACTCTTTACAATACTGTACTGTTGTACACTCAAGACATTTATTTATCATATTATTCTATTATGTTTTTGAATGAATGCTATCATGGGTTTATTTCACTATTAAACTGAACTTTGCACACTTTAACCACTGACACTTGTTTTTCAAATCGGTGTTTATGGGTCATATTCACCGCTTACGAGGGTCGCGGGCATGCTGGAGGCGATCCCAGCTAACTGTGGGCAAGAGGCGGGTACAACCTGAAGTGGTTGCCAGCCAATCGCAAGCCATATAGAAACAACCAACCATTCACACTCACGTTCTTATTTACGGACAATTTAAGAGTCTTCAATTAACCTACCGTGCATGTGCCAGCTGGGTCATTTTCATCAATAACAGTAAAGACATGGCCCACTGAATTTCCTTTCGAAAATATATTCATTTTAATGATATAGTATTTGAATTATTGGCAGTTATCTTTCAAATGGTAGTAATTGTTTCTAATATTTTTCAAACTTTTGTCAAATTTCAGACACCGGTACGACAATGGATTTAACTACACGTGATATTCATCACGTCAAAGTGGTTGTGGGTCAAGTTATGAGCCGAGTCAACCAGTCACGACAGTATTTTATTCCATTGAATTTACAGAATAGGAACCCCCTCCCCCCCCCCCCCCCCGACAACAGCATGAGGGGGGCGAAAGTGAGTGCGGTTGAAATGATCAAAGTAGTAAAACGGACACAGAAAAGTCGCCATCTCGTTGAAGAATACGGATTAAAACACTTAACATTCAATTTGCCCAAATGCAAAAGCGCTCCAAAGTCATGCAAGCGAAGAACTGTGATAAACGCGCGGGAAATAGGCCATTAAAATACAAAACAGTCGAGTAACGTGATTGTAGCAGAGGATACAGTGCTCCCGTGCTATATAGTTTTTTTTAATTTTATTTTATATACAGTATACTCACTGTGATGCCCTCACATATAGGAATGGGGAGCCACAGTTGCTGAAACACTTTTTTAGCCATTTCTTAAACGCTGGGCGGACGGGAGACCACAATGAGCACACTTAACTAAGAAGCTGCTGTCGGCCACAACTCGCGCCTTGACATTCGCACGCGGACTCATTGTCACAGGGCACCGCCTCTTTAAAGGCACATGCATGTACACAGATGCCGCAACATGTATTTTCTCTACATTTTAGGCCTGTCATTTATTTTTTGCGCGTTCAAATGCATTTGTAAGCAGGCTACACATTTTCATTGTGTTCAGAAAGTGTTGTATATTATAATAAAGCATTGGGGAAGGGTAAACAATATGGAATATTTTTGTATTTTTTTTTTCCCACTTAGGTCATATATGCGCTATTTACTTTTGTTCGATGATCTTAAACATTCAAGCGAGGAAACTGTGCAGAAATAACAATTTGAGAAGGGAGCCAATGCTTTTTTATGGCTACTGCACGTTGAAGTGAATTAAGGAGCTTCATTTTGACAAAACTATTGCTTTGATTCCATCTTATGGCAACTTGGTCCCAAGGAACTATGTTGAAGTGAGTTGAGAGCTTCATTTGGACAAAAGTTGTGCTTTGATGCTATCTTTTGGCATCTTGGTGGCAAGGAACTAGGTTGAAGTGATTGAAGGGGCTTCATTTGGACAAAAGTAGTGTTTTACCACCATCTTGTGGTATCTTGGGGAAGTTTGTTGACCTGAATGGAGGCGCTTAATTTAGACAAGTAATGCTTTGCCCTGCGATTGGCCGGCGACCTGTTCCGGGTGTACCCCGCCTCACGGCCGAAGATAGCCGGGATAGGCTCCGGCACGCCCGCGACCCTAGCGAGAAGCAGTGAAGAAAAATGGATGGGTGATGCTTTGCCATCACCTTCTGACAGCGTTGGTGCCGTGGAACTATGTTGATGGGAGTTGAGGACCTTAATTTAGACAAAAGTAGTGCTTTGATGCCATCTTGGTCTGTAAGCAACTACTGGCGTGTCAATTACTCGCATATTTCTTCTTGGTCCCCCATCTTGAATAACGGGGCGTCACTGTATTCTTGTATATGAATGAACTATATTTACAACTTTTTTTTTTTTTTTTTTTTTAAAACAAAGTCAGTAGTAGTCAAGTAATACTGTCACAGACGTGTCAGCACGACGCCAGCTCATGAAGCAAAGCAAGTGTACACCATATGCGCATCATGTGACTCCATCACAATATGTGAGCATCCACAACCTGAGTTAGCATCTGTGGGCTTTTTAAAAAAAAAAATAATAATAATTTTAAGGAATGTATGCTACACTTAATCGGGCCAAGAGTGCTCACTGGTGCTTCTGGCTTTTATGTCTCCGAACCTCCAGGAAATCCTGCCAGGCTGCTTTTCTGCATGCTGGCAGGTCAGACCACCATGACGCTGAAAATCTCCTTCAGCTGGCCGAGGGGATATCACGGGATGTGCCGCGGCGCGCGGGGGGGGGGGCGTCATTCTCATTCGGGCTGAGGGCTGGAGTTCCACGAGAAGAAGCTGGGAAGTTTGAAAATGGAATCCCGCCGGCCCTGCAGGTCGGGCAGGGTTAGGGTCTCCGGGGCCGACTTTTTGCGGGGGCGGTCCTTGGGCACGGTCAGGAACTCGGGGGCCTCGGTGGACAGAGGGGTGGACGGGGCGCTGTTGGGCCCGCTGCGAGCGCTAGAGGACAGGGGCGTCTCGGTGATGGCGATGGCCGGCGGGAAGGTGCCGATCTTCAGGTTGGTGGCTTCCTGGGTGGCTCGCTCGTACTCGCGGACCTCCTCCATGCTCATGTCTGGCAGGAAGGACATAGTCAGTAATAACGGCACACTCAAAATCTATACACATACCATATACAGCGGAACCGCGAAGAACAACTGCCAAATGAACAACTTTAAGCAAGCACTCTTTGCCTCTTTGGAGAACTGCGAGGGAGAGTGAGAACAGGTGCTAACAAGTAATTCTTTAAAAAATGTTTTACTAAGTTAAGCGTGATTTGCATGATTTAATAATACAATTTAAATGTGTGTTAAGTGTGTGGGAGGGGTAAAACTTTAAATGTTTTGTTTTTTTTTGAAAAATGTGTTAACCTCCGTTTATTACTCCTTGTGGAGAATCTCAAGACTGTAAAATCTCATGAGCTCAGTCGGCTACTGAATCGCTTGTGACATAAAAAGACTCACCGATCCACTCATCCACCCAGGCAAAGGCCTGCTTGTGTCCCAACAGGAGAACATCTCGTATTACCTGAGCACAATTCACGCAAAAAAAGAAGAGTCAAAAGGTTCAAGGCAAAAGGCGATGATTCATGAATGCAAGATCCAGAATCTTGCACAAGTAGCGGACAAACATGCTCGCATCCTCACCTTATGTACAAATTGCTCCACGCGTGTTTGCAGGCCCCACACTTCAAATTTGACGCTGACCAGCTTGTAGGAGCACATGATGGGATCCTGCGTGTCGATCCAGTCTTCCTGCAGGACGCCGCGCTCGGTCTTCTTGGACTTGAAATAGCGCAAATCCTACGTGGCCGTCAGAGAGACAAAGCGCAGATCCATTGGATAAGCTCTCGTGGGAATGCTGTGGATCACAGATTCCGATCCCCGAACATGACAGTGAACTTTTACAAATGCCCTAAAGGAGGAGCCAAAGCCCTGTCTCCTATAAAAGTTTCATACATTCAGGGACTGTCAAAGAAAGTCGGATTTTATAAAGCTCTTGCAACAACATTCCCTGGAACTAGGGTTGGGCGTCGTTTGAATTTCAGTGATTCTGGTCCCGATTCAGCTTCCACATTTCGATTCCGGTGCCAAACGATTCTCGATTCCGATTCTTTTACGAGGCTGGGTCAAAAAAAGATTAGTACATGGTTTAAATAAAGGTGTCCAAATTATGAACATCCATTTAGAAAATTAAATAATAGAAAATTAGTGCTTTGGCTTCATCTTATGGCATCTGAGGGCATTACAGAAAGGGCACAGACCTCAAACTCGAGTTCATTTATCCTATTTTATGGGAAACTTATCCTGCGTTATTCACTGAAAAACTCTATTCACTATATTTACTGTATTTCCAGGTTACGAAAGGTAGCGTTGTCACCTCGGAATCCTTGCAGTGGCGTTCGGGGACCTCATCGTAGGCGATGTCCACAAAACACACCTCGGTTGGCTCATCTCTGGGCTCGCTGCAAAATATCTGCATGGGAAAGGCACAATTCAAACAAGTGAGGACAGCCCGATCGATAATGCACTTTCAGCCATTGACAAATTGTGTGCTGACGTGCTGTGATTTCCCTAGCCACATACTATGTGTGTGTGTGTGTGTGTGTGTGTGTGACTAGTTGAAAGGCTTCTATGGTCCATGATATCATCATCTATGGTCCATGATATCATCAGAAGAGTCAAGAGAATCACGTAAGCAACAAGCCCGTGACCTTCGATCCCTCTGGCGCCACTGCATTAAAGCACATCCAGGTTTTGGAGCAAAATATGCTGCCATCCAAGCAAGGTCTTTTTCAGGGGGGCGTCCTTGCTTGTTTCAGCGAGACAATGCCAAGCCACGTTGCGCATGTGTTATATCAGCGTGTCTTCAGGGTAAAAAAGTGTGAGTACTAGACTGACTAGACCTGTCTCCCATTGAAAATGTGTGGCGCGTGATGATGCGTAAAATGTGACAAATAAGACCCCAGCCTTTTGAGCAACTTAAATTGTACATCAAGCAAGAATGGCACCGACAAAGCTTCAACAATTAGTGTCCTCAGGTGTTGTTCATAAAAAAGAAAGGTGATCTAACATGTCCATGTCCTTACTTTTTTGGAACTCAAATTCAAAATGAGAGTATATTTGCTAAAAAAAAAAACAACTATATATAAAGTTTCTCAGTTTGAACATTAAATAGCTTGTCTTTGTAGTGTATTGAATATAGGTTGAGAAGGCTCTGCAAATCATTGTATTCAGTTTTTATTTATGTGTAGTAAGGATGAAAGCGCAGCGAGAAAGCTGAATTTACTAATTAAATAAACATGACAGTGACGTCGCTTGTACAGATTTTGGTGGGCTAGGTGTCATCAGGCGGGGGCTGGCAAGTGCAAACTTGAGAATTGAGGAGGAGGGCGCAAACAAACACGCTCGGTGAAGTGTTCTCCAACAGCCTCAACCATCTGTGACATTGCAAGAAAGACGGGCTGCAACGCCCCCCTTTCGCCTCTGGGTGGTGCTGTGGCACATATTTGTTTTATTGCGTAATGTGCCTTTAAAACGACACCAATGCCACACAAAAAGCAACATATAGTACTGTACTGTATCAGTCATAAGCAGAGGTGGCAAAAGTACTCACATTCTGTACTTAAGTAGAAATACCGACAGTTGTGCAGAAAGTGATTCAACTCCCTTATGGAAGCAAAAATAAAAAAAAGTGCTGACTCTAAAATGTATTCAAGTTGTTGTTAAAGTAGTATTTGAACATAGGTACTTTGCACTACTCTTAATAAGACTTGGTAAAAGGCTTATTAGATACAAAGAAAAGAGTATCATGTATTTTTATTCAAATTATAATAATAATAATATCTTCTTTTTTTGTACTGGGCCCGTGAATAATTAAGTAAGAAGCTACCATTCCTCACTTTTTCCATATCCCAATTTATGATTAAATTAGGGCCCCCATCCTTTTTTTTTTTTAAATTTTTATTTATTTATTTATTTTTTCCTCCACAGCGTGGCCCATTTCTTGATATTGATATTTCAACACAGTATTAGTAAAGTCCTCTAAGCCACTTTTACAGAGCGGGATAGCAGAGAATACGTAACAAAAACACAATAAAAAGAGATAATCATGCAAGCATTATGCAACTTTCACTCACGTTATCGTTGCTCCCTTTGTTGTCCTCGTATTTGGTCTCGATGTGGATGGAGAACTTGGGCAGGAAGGAACACTATCGAGACAAACACACTCACATTTTTACACCAAGCACCACAACAAATTTTTTTTTATAATAACAATAATAATAATACGACGCTCTCCAAGTTGCACCACAATGACCAACATTCAAATACAGTAGGTAGTAGGCCCAAGTGTTCATCAAGAATGAGACATTTAAAAAGTACATTGAATATTATTTTAAGTCATCGCAACATTTATGCACGGTTTGAACAGTAGCACTGATCTGAAATAGTGGCGCCTTGAGATACGAGTTTAATTTGTCCCATGACCACAGTCATAACTCAAATCACTGGTAGTTCAAATCATCGTTCCCCGTTGAAATAAATGCAAATGACAATCTGTTCCAGCCACTACCAAAAAAAATAAATAAAAATTCAACAAAAAAAATATCCATCCATCCATCCATTCTCTACCGCTTATCCGGGTCGGGTCGCGGGGGCAGTAGCTTCAGCAGGGACGCCCAGACTACCCTCTCCCCAGCCACTTCATCCAGCTCTTCCGGGGGGATCCCGAGGCGTTCCCAGGCCAGCCGAAGGATGTAGTCTCTCCAGCGCGTCCTGGGTCGTCCCCGGGGTCTCCTCCCGGTGGGACATGCCCGGAACACCTCACCAGGGAGGCGTCCGGGAGGCATCCGAATCAGATGCCCCAGCCACCTCATCTGGCTCCTCTCAATGCGGAGGAGTAGCGGCTCTACTCTGAGATCCTCCCGGATGACCGAGCTTCTCACCCTATCTCTAAGGGAGAGCCCGGACACCCTGCGGAGGAAACTCATTTCGGCCGCTTGTATCCGGGATCTTGTTCTTTCGGTCACGACCCACAGCTCATGACCATAGGTGAGGGTAGGAACGAAGATCGACCGGTAAATTGAGAGCTTCGCCTTTCGGCTTAGCTCTTTCTTTACCACAACGGACCGATACAAAGTCCGCATCACTGCAGACGCTGCACCGATCCGCCTGTCGATCTCCCGTTCCATTCTTCCCTCACTCGTGAACAAGACCCCAAGATACTTGAATTCCTCCACTTGGGGCAGGATCTCATCCCCGACCTGGAGATGGCATGCCACCCTTTCCCGACTGAGGACCATGGTCTCAGATTTGGAGGTGCTGATTCTCATCCCAGCCGCTTCACACTCGGCTGCGAACTCCTCCAATGAGAGTTGGAGGTCACGGCTTGATGAAGCCAACAGAACCACATCATCTGCAAAAAGCAGAGATGCAATACTGAGGCCACCAAACCGGACCCCCTCTACGCCTCGGCTGCGCCTAGAAATTCTGTCCATAAAAGTTATGAACAGAATCGGCGACAAAGGGCAGCCTTGGCGGAGTCCAACCCTCACCGGGAACGAGTTCAACTTACTGCCGGATATGCGGACCAAACTCTGACTCCGGTCGTACAGGGACCGAACAGCCCGTATCAGGGGGTTCGGTACCCCATACTCCCGAAGCACTCTCCACAGGACTCCCCGAGGGACACGGTCGAACGCCTTCTCCAAGTCCACAAAACACATGTAGACTGGTTGGGCGAACTCCCATGCACCCTCGAGGACCCTGCCGAGGGTGTAGAGCTGGTCCACTGTTCCACGGCCAGGACGAAAACCACACTGCTCCTCCTGAATCTGAGATTCGACTTCCCGACGGACCCTCCTCTCCAGCACCCCTGAATAGACCTTACCAGGGAGGCTGAGCAGTGTGATCCCCCTGTAGTTGGAACACACCCTCCGGTCCCCCTTCTTAAAAAGGGGGACCACCACCCCAGTCTGCCAATCCAGAGGCACTGTCCCCGATGTCCACGCGATGTTGCAGAGGCGTGTCAACCAGGACAGCCCCACAACATCCAGAGCCTTTAGGAACTCCGGGCGAATCTCATCCACCCCCGGGGCCCTGCCACCGAGGAGCTTTTTAACTACCTCGGTGACCTCAAACCCAGAGATAGGACAGCCCGCCTCAGAGAACCCACACTCTGCTTCCCCATGGGAAGGCGTGTCGGTGGAATTGAGGAGGTCTTCGAAGTATTCTCCCCACCGACTCACAACGTCCCGAGTCGAGGTCAGCAGCGCCCCATCCCCACTATACACAGTGTTGGTGGTGCACTGCTTTCCTCTCCTGAGACGTCGGATGGTGGACCAGAATTTCCTCGAAGCCGTCCGGAAGTCTTTCTCCATGGCCTCACCGAACGCCTCCAATGCCCGGGTTTTTGCTTCAGCGACCACCAGAGCTGCATTCCGCTTGGCCAGCCGGTACCCATCAGCTGCCTCAGGAGTCCCACAGGCCAAAAAGGCCCGATAGGACTCCTTCTTCAGCTTGACGGCATCCCTCACCGTTGGTGTCCACCAACGGGTTCGCGGATTGCCGCCACGACAGGCACCGACCACCTTACGGCCACAGCTCCGGTCGGCCGCCTCAGCAATGGAGGCGCGGAACATGGTCCACTCGGACTCGATGTCCCCCGCCTCCCCCGGAACATGAGCAAAGTTCTGTCGGAGGTGGGAGTTGAAACTCCTTCTGACAGGGGATTCTGCCAGACGTTCCCAGCAGACCCTCACAATACGTTTGGGCCTGCCACGTCGGACCGGCATCTTCCCCCACCATCGGAGCCAACTCACCACCAGGTGGTGATCAGTTGACAGCTCCGCCCCTCTCTTCACCCGAGTGTCCAAGACATGCGGCCGCAAGTCCGATGACACGACCACAAAGTCGATCATCGAACTGCGACCTAGGGTGTCCTGGTGCCAAGTGCACGTGTGGACACCCTTATGCTTGAACATGGTGTTCGTTATGGACAATCCGTGACGAGCACAGAAGTCCAATAACAGAACACCGCTCGGGTTCTGATCGGGGGGGCCGTTCCTCCCAATCGCGCCCTTCCAGGTCTCACTGTCATTGCCCACGTGAGCATTGAAGTCCCCCAACAGAACAATGGAGTCCCCAGCGGGAGCGCAAAAAAAAAAAAAAAAAAAAAATGTTTTATATTAAGAAAATTACGAAATGTTGACATTGAAGGTAATAAGAATTACACAACAATGGCATTTGAATCATAAAGAGCAGTAATTGCATCAGCAAAACTCTCCAAAAGCCACTCAAGCTTCCAAGTGAGAAGATCAACCTTCTGTTGTTTCCTATTGATGTGTCTGGCCGCCTTTAGCAGACTCCATCTTAAGTCTAAGAACAAATCATTAGTGCTTCATCTCAGCTCAAATCAATTAACCAGTTAAATAGGTGAGAAGGGCCGTTGAGGTCTTCACGTCTTCACTGGGAAATGGCTTTTGATTTGTTGAAAGTCACTTGCTCAGCTCAGGTTTGGGCCCAAAAATCATATCTCGTGCAAGATGATTTGTGTTTTATACATTTTCTAGACTGGCGATTGGCTGGCGACCAGTTCAGGGTGTAACCCGCCTCTTGCCCGAAGTTAGCTGGGATAGCGCCCGCGACCCTCTCTTTTTTTTTAATCTGCAAAAATTTCAACATTTCTGTTTTTTTCCTGTCAATATGAGGTGTGCTGTGTGTACATTCATGAGGGAAAAAAAATGAACTTAAATGATTTTAGCAAATTGTTGCGATATGGGTCAAAGCTTAATGAAAATATTACAAACATATTCCTCAACATGACAAAATAAGCACCCTGTAATGAGCCTATCATTCATTCTAAAACAAAATATAATACGAATATAAGATAATATCACAAGTTTAACAAATCGAATGAAAACCTTTTTGACATTATTATGCATTATGATCGCTATAAAGGCAACATTTTTGAATACAGCTCTTGCATTTATGGCATTAGATTGTGCATGTGTACCTAATAAAAAAGCCTGTCGGGGTCAATCAACACACAGCGAGCAAACAGGAATATATATATATTACATCATAATGCAGTGCAATACGTTGCTCGAACGGGATTGATTCACTCTGCTTCTAAATGATCCGTAGCGACCTGTGTCACGGTTTCAGTGAAATGTCAGCGCGGGAAGAGAAATTAGGCCTTCATGTAGCTTTGCTGAGCTTGTGAACTGACTTGACAAAAAAAAATAAAAAAAAATCTCAGTTAGCTAATGATAGCAACTTAAAAAAAAATAACACCTGACGTATTTTTTTCCCCCAGATGGGACGGTGAATTTTTGAATCCCAGAAGCTGGCGCAAGAAACCACATTCACAACTCATTCTTGTAGCCAGAAAAAATTAAAAAAAATAAAATAAAAAAACAATTCTCTTATATTAGTATCTTATATTGCTCATTCACAGTTTGACATTTGCAAATTTGCACATTTTGGCTGAACCAATCCTCTATTATTCGCTGAAAATCTCATCTTTTCACTGTTTTAGTGCTCAGAAATACAAGTATTGCTTTGGCGCCATCCGGTGGAATCTTGGTGTTGTTTCCGTTATGTCTAATGAATTGACGGTGTTCCCGCTTCTCTCCCGATGCAGCTACTAATCGTCCGTGTATTCTATTTTGACGTTAATATTCCTGAACATTTATTAATGTGCCAAAACGGCAAACGTTGAGTTCAATGACTAAATACCGTTTGTGTAAAGCGCTCTTGTGCATATTTGTTTGTCCATGAGTGATGATGTCATATCAGTTTGTGCTAGCATGTTATTCAGGCTAGTATAGTGCTAGCGAGCCTCACGTGACGGTAGGGTGCTTGTGTTGAATAATTTAACAACTCAATACATTTATGTAACATTGGTTCAATAACGACCCCCCTTTTTCAATGGACTTAAATCTTAAAAAATATTAAGCATAGTAAGCATTGTATTTGTACTTGGTTACTTCCTCCCACTGCCGCTGTTGTCATTAGACGAGTGCAGAGCAAATGAACGCATTAAAACAGCCGTTCATTTCAATATGGAGCACACATTTCCACTTGTATCGCCGTGTGTGCGTGCAGAGATTGAAACTACTCACCGTGTACTCTGGTCAAATTCCCCGCGGTGGCCGTTGTAGGTGTGATGGACAGAACGTGTGAGGGGGAGAGCAGGAAGAGGAGAACAAAGAAGTAAATTAAAAAAAAAAAAACAGTGGGAGTGATGAAGAGAAAAACATTTGGTCAAAATGGATTTAAAAAAAAACAAACAAAACATTTGGCGCAGTGGGGCCGGAAAGTATTCAGACTCCGTTAAATTTGTCACTCTTTGTTATACTGTATTTGCTAAAAAAAAAAAAAAAAAAACATTTACGTTTTTTTGTACACACAGGACCACATATTGACAGAAAAAAAAGAAATGTTGAAATGTTTGCAGACTTATTAAAAAGGAAAAACTGAAATATCACACAGCCATAAGTATTCAGACCCTTTGCTGTGACACTCATATTTAACTCGGGTGCAACAATTCCGTTTTTTCTGTCAATACGAGGTGTTGTTTGCAGATTAATTGGGGGGGGGGGGGGGGGGGGATAAATGATTTCCGCAAATGTCTGCCATATAACAAAGAGTGAAAATTTTAAGGGGCTCTGAATACTTTCCGTACCCACTGTATGCACATGTATGTTGTAGTATACCTATTTTATTTTATATTTGAATAAAATCACCTTTTGAAAAATTACCACAATTTATCACGATGTGGGCAAAATTATTAGGACACCAGGCTCTTACACAAACAGAAATAAAAAAAAAAAAAAGTGGTTGAAAAAAATGGGAGTTTCAAAGAACATTACATTCTTCCACATCTCATCTTAAATTGTAAAATTGTTTGAACAAATAATTTCTTGGGTCAAATAATTAAGATTCCGTTCCATGACTTTTGTCCATAATTTGGATCTCTCGCTAAACATCTTTTTTTTTTTTTGTCGTTAATTTTGCATGTTTAGTCAGTCAATTAATGAACCGTACCGGTGATGGTGTACGGGTAATAGTTCCAAGCTTTCTCTGTCACGTAGAAGATCTTGGGCACCACTGCTCTGGCCCAACTTGGCAGCTTGCTGTAACCCACACAAAAAAATAAATAAAATAAATATGAAAAACATTTGAACATTTGTGTTTGGGGCGATTATTTCTCTTTTTGTAACAATGCATCTTGGCATAGTCCACTGTCCCTTTTTTTCCAAACTTTATTTGAATGATGTCTCATTTGTAAAGAACATTAGAGCAACTGTGAATGCAAGTCAAATGTGCCAAATACTCACCGGCTATGCCAAATCATTCATTCTGCTAGTTTTTGGGTGTCTGTCTGTTTATTAACAACAGTCTGACTGAACAAGGTGGACAGCCGGCAGCCCTGTCAGTAGTAAGTCAAATACAAAATTTAAAAAAATCGCCTTCCTCGTCTGTCAGCAAGATACAAAAAAAAAAAAAGCTTATTATTAGTGTTTAAATAATAATAGCGGCCAGCTCTCAAACATCTATTTTATAGTCTATGCTTCCAACGGAGCACAGAAGTAAAAACATGAGAGTTCTGTACAAAGAATGAAAAATTAACGCCGAACAAAAAAATATTCAATGCAGAAGATTTGCTGAATCAATATTAAATTGGGGGTAGGACAATTATTTTTTTTTTCCTCATTTTTCTGGGAGTGTGATGGGCGGAACCTGCTTCACGCCTGCTGACTGACGCCGCCATCAGCCGGAGACACTGGGGGAAGATGCCGAGTGATTGTTCTCTTGCTTGTTACCGTTGCCAAAGCATTTTGATAGCCAAATACAAAAACAGATAGGTTTTTTCCTTGAAAATCGCACCATGTTGTTTGTGGTTCAGTAAAACAATTATTTTGCGGCGCCTCAAAACATTGAGGATGCCAAGGGTCGCCGTTTGCTGTTTTTTCTTTGCACATTAATTATTATTACATGCAGCATTTGATTGAGTCAATCACTGAGTCGATTTCACGCCGAGTATACTGGATGGCAACAAATCGGGGAGACTCACTTGTTGAGGTAGATCCGTTTCTCGGTGAACTGGCCCGATCCGTGCTCAGGGTCCTCGTAGGGCTCATTCTGCACCACCTCCACCCCCTCGCCACGTTCACTCTGTTCATTGCTATGCTTGCTGATCATGTACAGCTGGCCGATCCGGTACTGAAAAGACAGGACGGGAGACAAAAGAATCAAGATGTAAATTCTTATTAGATTAATCATACGAGTCAAGTTCAGTTGGTAAAGGTCATCCTGACTTGGTGACATTGTGACGAGATTGAGATTCAATTCAAATGATGCTGCTCCGGCTGGAAACAAAAAGGTTCTTGCCCAAAGGTTTACCCAACACGGGGTGGGCACCTTGTCTGACGAGTTCAATTTGTTCTGTGACCAATTTTGTAACTCAATTTAAAATCGTAAAATGAATTGTTTTCTAAAGAGTAACTACTGTACATTGGGACAAGCCGAAAGTCCACCCAAGCGCCGGGGCGAGTCAGGGCACTCTTAAGTCGAGGTCCCGCTGCAACTTTAGAACGGTCGTAAACCTCACAGAGAAAGTCGGGGAAGTATTTTTATAGTTCATGAGCGGAGGGGCACCTTGGCAAACAAAAGCCATGCAGATTAGCGGCTGTCTCCATTGCAATGACAAAGCCCCCCCCCCCCCCCCCCCCCAATCCTGAATACACACAATAATAACCTTCACTCATCACCCACTGACCCACTCGGCCCCGTGACAATCTCATATTAGACCTCACGACAGGCCGGAACGGGGGGTCGGGCGGCAACTCTTTTTCCATACATTTGGACAACAGCAAGTGTTGCAGCGAGAGTGCTCGCGGGATGGAGAATTCCGACTGCTCGTACGCCTATTTCCAGGTGTGAGAAACGGATATGCCCTCATGATGACTTACGCCGCTCGGCGGGAATGTCAAGGGACTCGCATACACACACATTCGCAATGCTATCCGAGGATGTGCAGTAAGTTCATACATCATCACAATTTTCCATTTGACAGTCAGGTGAGGAAAGTGAAGCTGGAATTTGGATTGCTGCGCGTTTGCGACCGAGCAGCTGTTTGGGAGCGCCGCATCGTTTTTTTTCCACTGGGGATGACAAAGTCACTTGCGGGGGAGGCGTGATTTAAATAAAATAAATAACAAAATAAAAAGGAGCTTGTGTTTGTTGTCACGTAAGTACATGTTCACATTAGCATAGGCGGAATGGCAAGAGAAGCGGGCAGAATTAAAGATGTGCCAGCAAAAGAAAAGCTTTACCACACATCTGTTGCTTTCTGGTGCGATACAAAAAATGTTTTCCCACTTTTTCCTGCGCTTTCTAAATCGGGAGTAGAACATGGTTTGGTTTCAACAAAAACAACTGTTTCTGCTCAAAAAGCAGAGAAAAAGAGCTTTTTATGATTAAAAAAAAACGTCAAACAGAATAGTGACTTTGACACTAATATTTGTTGCTTTTGCATTTTTTATTTAACTTTTATATGTAATACACTTTAATCATTATTTAAGTGCATTTTTTTAAATGATCCTATATTTAAACCCAGGGTTCATGTTCAAACAGTGCACATATTGTTACAGTGGCTTACAATTATATAATCTAGTAGGCTACTGTATTTTAATGTTGGTCAGGACGGTGCTATTTGGAGAACTACGTATTTATTTATTTTTTAGGTATTACTTTGTTTAAAGATTATGAGAACTGCAGATGTAGGTGAAAAATGGGCAGATGACACGTTTAGAATTTTCCGGTGTGGGGAGAAAGTACAAAACAAAGATGAGAGACTGTTGACATTTCTCATTAAATCTCCCCCCGCAGGGTGAAAATGATCACGGCCCAGAAATCCTCAAGACCGACCAAGAGACTTTTTTTTTTTTTTTTTCTCTCCATAATAGGATGGAAATAATAATGTGCTGTTATTATCTCCTTTGCGCCTTCTCTGGGAAGATACAAGAGGCACTAGGCTGGATCACGATATGATACAAGATGTCGTCCTGACACACTTTGGCAAAATGCAGTCGTGTCTCCGTTCAGATCTGCCGCCGTTTTCCAACCCAGACGAAAAGGGATCCGAAAACGCTGCATATGATGTACAGTACATTTAGCACAACAACACTTGTGGGTTTTCAATGAAAACGCAACACCAACTGCCGCGTCACCGTCACGTTTAAGACAAAGACACAGAGACTATTATGTGATCAAACTGTCTTGTTTTATGCCACAACAGCAGGTGGGTGGGGGGTGGGGGGGGGGGGGGGTTAGGGATGGAGAGGAAGACAAGTGCTGGTCATCGTGCTGCAGCCAGCACGCACACACATTTACTTTTACCGAAGACAGTAACGGACACTGAGCTAACGTAATTAAAATTACACGCTGTACCCTCGGATAAGTGACCGCATGAAAGAGATAAGTAGCTAGTGCATATTGCAGTGGTGGGGGTATAAAGTATAAGTACTTGCTTACTGTACATAAGTAGATTTTTCAGGTACAGTGGGGCCTGGAGATGAGTGTAACATGTTCTGCGACCTCACTTGTAACTGAAAACCAGATTTCAAATAATCTTTCCACATAGAAATGAATAGAATTTCCATTATACGTTCCAGTCGTCCCAAAAACAACAACAAAATGGAAAAAAAAAAGAAATTTAATGAGAAAAATAGCACTCTATAATATTGTATTTTGACATAAGTAAAACAAAATACTAAGTTTTTTGCCACATTTTTCCCCTTCATTTCAATCAACATTGTGCTGCTCCTTCTGCACGCCACAGCCACCTGGTGGCCGTTAGTTCGTTTCATTGTTCCATCATTCCAACCATCCAGTTATCCATCCATCCACTCACACTCACTGTGACGCTCAGAGACGTGCAGTGAAACGTCTTGAAAAAAAAAAAAAATACATTTTGTCTCATAGGGGATTATTAAAAAAGTCCTGAATGTGTCAGTGGCCCAGGCTCCGCTCATGGATTACTCCTTGACTCAACTCCACCTAGTGAAAACAGTCCAACACAGAACACAATGTTCCTTTTTTGGGGTAATGAAAGCAACCAGCGTCACAAAGAACTCCAAACATAAAAAAAAATATACAACTCCATGAATAAGGTTCTCCCTCAGCCATCATGCAGAGGTGAGTCTTTGTAATTACTTTGTAATAAACTAAATTGTGCTCCAGGCATGGTGAAGGATTCGAGGTTCCAACAGAGCATCGCTGCCACAAATAAACGTGTAAACAGGAGGAAGCAACTGAGTTGGGTAAAAAAAAAAAAAAATCTATTAGGACGGTGAACTGAGCTCATAACAGGAAGTCAGGCCTGCAACCTAGTGAAGCAAAAAAGAAAGATATTTTGGGCTACATTGAGAAAATCTTTGGAGAAAATCAGCAGTGTAGCTGAAAATATCACAAAAGCAGACAATCCCAAACTCTTAACAAAAAAGCGGAAATTGGTTACTTTTTTTTTTTTTTTTTTTTAATAAACGTTTTTACAAACACATGAATGTTGTTGGGACTTGGGGCTTTTCTGCCTGTTTTTAAATTCACCGGCCCATCATGATTAAAAAAAAAAAAAAAAAAAAAAAAAAAAAAAAAAAAAAAGCTATTACACAATACACAACATGGTGAATGCAAAAACGCAATAAACAGAACGCAACTGTGCCACGTTGTAGTTCACAATCAATATCATACTTTTAAAGTTAAAAATGTTGTTTTGTTTGTGCAGATTGTCAGCCATTCAAGTGATGGTAATCCGCAAAGGTTGAATCTAGGCAACAAGACTTATTGTTTTGTTGTTTTTCTTTTCCGAAAAAACAAAAAAAAAAATGACTTATCCAATTGTGCTATTAGGCTAACAATGTTTATCTTCCTCCTCAAGCTAGCACGAATGCCGCACTGCTAACGCTCGCTGAACAAGTAAACGAAATTGGAAAAAAAAAAAAACACCCGGACTCACCCCTCATTATTCTCGGGGACTTTAACAAAAGCTAAAGTCAACCACGAACTCCCTAATACAAGCAGCACATCAACTGTCCTACCAGGGAAAATAAAATTTTAGACCACTGCTATACTATGCTCAATAATGCATACTGTGCTATACCTCGTGCAGCTCTGGGCTCGTCTGATCACTGCTAATTCACTTAATACCAACATACGGGAAAAAACTTAAAATGCGCAAAGCTTACGGTGGAAACAGTGAAGAAGTGGACCAACGAAGCAAAGATAGAACTTTAACGCTGTTTAGACTGCACAGACTGGAGTGTCTTTGAAAATTCAGCTGGCAGCCTGAATATACGGACACGGTCACATCCTATATAAGTTTCTGTGTACCAACAAAGTCATTTCGCACGTTCAATAACAACAAGCCGTGGTTCACTGCTAAACTTCGCCAGGCTAAAGAGGACGCATATCGAAGTGGGGATAGAGCCCTGTATAATAGCGCTAGAAACCAGCTGACTAAAGAAATTAACATTGCAAAGAGAAACTATACAGTTTACCGCTAAGGACTCTAAATCACTCTGGCATGCATTACAATTGCTAATCAATTACAAGCCACCAACCCCCCAAGATGAGAACAATAAAAGACTCGCCGACAACTTGAACACCTACTGCAGATTTGAAAAGGACACTTTCACACCCCACACCCACCCAGCCGCATCACCGACCACCATCACACCTCTGACTCCCCCTCCTTCGTTGACCATCCACGAACAGGATTTGAGACGCATCTTCAAACAACAAAAGATCAACAAAGCAGCAGGCCCATTCCTTGTGTCCCCATCCTGCCTCAAAGTCTGTGCGGAACAGCTCGCTCCAGTCTTCACACAGATCTTCACTCGACCTCTGGAATTGTGTGAAGTACCATCCTGTTTCAAACGCTCCACCATCATCCCAGTCCCCAAGAAACCTACAATCTTGGGTCTGAATGACTACAGGCCTGTCACCCTGACATCTGTGGTCATGAAGTCCTTTGAACGCCTCGTGCTGGACCACCTCAAGAGCGTCACAGGTCCCCTGCTGGACCCCCTGCAGTTTGCCTACCGTGCAAACAGGCCTGCGGATGACGCAGTCATCATGGGACTCTACTTCATCCTACAACACCTCGACGGCGAGCGGAGCTACGCGATGATCCTGTTCGTGGACTTCAGCGCTGCGTTCAACACCATCATCCCCGAACTCCTTCTCCAGCTCAGCGTCTCGCCTGCCATCTGCCAGTGGATTTACAGCTTCCTGATGGGCAGGACACAGCAGGTGAGGCTGAGGGACACCAGGGGATCTATACGCACCACCAGCACGGGGGCGCCCCAAGGTTGTGTCCTCTCTCCGCTGCTCTTCTCTCTCTACACGAATGACGGCACCTCAATGCACTCGGCTGTCAAACTCTGAAGTTTGCAGACGACACCACAGACATCGGCCTCATCAAAGACGGTGACGAGTCTGCATTGACATGAAGTGGAGCGTCTGGAGCTGTGGTGCGCCTGACACAATCTGGAGCTGAACACGCTCAAGACTGGGAATTACAGTCCCTCAGGACCTGAAGTGGGAGACCAACATCAACTCCATCCTCAAAAAGGCTCAGCAGAGGATATACTTCTTGCGGCTTCTGAGGAAGCACGAACTGCCACAGGAGCTGTTGAGGGAGTTCTACACAGCAGTCATCGAATCAGTCCTGTGTTCATCCATCACAGTCTGGTTTGGGTGCTGCCACAAAAAAGGACAAATTCCGACTGCAACGGACAATCAAAACTGCTGCAAAGATTGTCGGCACCCCACTACCCATCCCTGAGGACTTGCACGCTGCCAGAACTAAGACAAGCGCATGCAAAATCCTCTTTGACCATCCACATCCTGGTCACCAGCTCTTCCAGCTTCTTCCCTCTTGCCATTAACTTCTTAAACATTTAACTTACAATTCCATTGCAACATGCTGACAATTTGGTCACATCTCTGTCACCACTGTGCACTATTTGCATATCTGTTGTTGATTGCCACTCATGTGCTTGAGTAGGTAGCATCTGTACCATTTACATAATTGACATTGTCCCAGAGTATCTCACTACTAGTCACTTTAAACTGCATCAATTTCCGAGAGGAACTGTGGTACTGCATGCGGAAGTCTGGAGTGGCAGAGAAGTATGTTTGAATAATACAGGACATGTACGAGGACAGCAGAACAGCGGTGAGGTGTGCTGTAGGTGTGACAGAAGAATTTAAGGTGGACGTGGGACTGCATCAGGGATCAGCCCTGAGCCCCTTCCTGTTTACAGTGGTGATGGATAGGCTGACAGATGAGGTTAGACTGGAATCCCCGTGGACCATGATTGTGATCTGCAATGAAACCAGGGAGCAGGTGGAGGAACAGTTAGAAAGATGGAGGCATGCACTGGAAAGCAGAGGAATCAAGTTTAGCCGAAGTAAGACAGAATATATGTGCATGAATGAGAGGGGTGGTGGGGGAAGAGTGAGGGTACAGGGAGACGAGATAGCGAGGGTGGAGGACTTGAAATACTTGGGTTCAACAGTTCAGAGCAATGGTGAGTGTGGTCAGGAAATGAAGAAACTGGTCCAAGCAGGTTGGAACGGGTGGAGGAAGGTGTCAGATGTGTTATATGACAAAAGAGTCTCTGCTAAAATGAAGGGCAAAGTTTCTAAAACAGTGGTGGGGCCAGCCATGATGTACGCATTAGAGACAGTGGCACTGAAGAGACAACAGGAAGCAGAGCTGGATGGAGGCGGAAATGAAGACGTTGCGGTTCGCTCTAGGAGTGACTGGGTTGGATAACATTAACATTAGAATTTAACTGGAAACTTTCAGCTTTGAGGGTATTTACACCCAAATCAGGTAAACAGTACAGGAATTACAACAGTTCGTGTTTATACCTCACACGTTTTAATGTCGAGCAAAGCAAAGCTTCCATGGTTATCAAAACAATCTTGTGTTAGAGAGATAAAAGATGCGGTTGAACCATCGTAAGCCTGCTACTGCTACAGTGACTGGGTTCTTTTCTCCAATGCAAGATCTCTGGTGACGTGCCCCGAAGATGACGTTTTCCCACCCCAATCCTGCCTAACTTGCTACTTTGTTATGAAGCGTACACACTGCTTTGCCTCATTGATAAACAAACGGAAAAAGTCCCGCGTGTTTTGAACCCAGCGGGGACACATAAGGACCAACCTGAAACGGTTCTGAAAGGGTCGAACAGTTTTCAAAAAAATGGTCCACCCCTACTATATATATAATAATTCTTTGCTCTTTTTTATTTTTGGGGGGGGGAAGAAAATTTTAAAAACAATGAACATAATAAATACATACACCACCAAATTCAGTGTTAACATGAAAAATCTGCAATATAACATTTTATATGTAGTTCAATTGAGTTCTTTTTAGTACAGTAATTGTAAATTGCACTTGATAAGGAAGCTTCATTCCAAGTCGCAGGACTAATTCCTCCTCCCCCCCCCCCAGGACTAAAGCCAAATAGCACCAGTGCGTGTCCTTTGCTGTTTCAGCACAACCCCAAGTGTCGCTGCTATTGAGAGTGAGCGCACAGCTGACTGAATTTGCACCATTCAGCATAAAGCCAAGCATCCTGTAATAGTTTGATCCAATCTGATTGGGCCACATGCGCAGTGGAGGAGGATGACGGTGGGGAACGGCAGACATGGAGCCTTTTTCTTATTTCACTCAAGCACTCGAATACAAATTAAATCCAAGAGTCATAAAGCTATCAACACAAATGTAATGCAGTTTTCTTCAGGATGAAACAGGAAGCTCCAACTATTAGAGGCACAGGCTCAGTGCACCTTTTTAATTACGTCTGCCTCTCCCTCTAATCAAGCTGAAATTAAAAATGCTCAAAAACATTTAAACAAAGTCCCGCTGGTGGCAAAGCAGCAGTTGATTGTTAAAAACAGTATGGAATAAAATGATGTTTTCATTATGGAGTCCATGGAAGAGAAGAGCGATTCACATCATATTAACTCATTCACTGCCATGGTCGTTTATATCCGTCAACTGGATTCCAACCGTTTACAGCCACCAAGGTTCATGTTCGTGAACTACGTTTTTCAACGGGGAAGCGTGGAAGAGGCTTTCACCCGGCTTGTCTGTGAAATTCAAGTTTGTGAACCACTGCAATGACTAAGATTTTTCATGCCCTCCGACCCTCCCCAAGCTATGTTTTATCATGTCAAATGGTTTGTGCAAGCCTTTTATTTTGAAGCACTTTGAGCTCAGCATTTTGGCACGAAAGGTAACTTCACACGACACAGGTGGAAAACTAAAGTAATGGAACCAAATGCGCTGTAAAACGTTTATTCCTTTACCTAGCTAAGTTTAGTGTTTGTGATACTGTGAGACAACATTTATGTGAATTTTGTCCCAATTCATTGTGATGTAAAGTTGCTAGTTTGACCTTTGGTGAAGTTTCAGCTCAATGTTAAGCTTGTAATGCAACTGTTTCTACTTTCTTTCCAGTATGGTAAAATAATTTCCATTTTATTTTTGTTTGAAGACTTCAATAAACACTAAAAACCATCAGTGCAAGAGTGCAACACGTTTAACTTGTTAGCTGCCCCAATTGACTTCAGTGAAGTTCCGCACGTCACAACTTCTACACATCGCGAAAGCCAGCTTTGCAGAATATATAATCTTATTCCAAGTGTTGCAGTGAAACAACTTGTCATTTATTTTAACCAAGTTAAACACTTGTTCGCCATCGTCGTTGGGCACAAGCATGTCTTTGTGCGTGTTCTTTGTTGGTTTTTGCCACTTTCTTCTTCGGACTGCAGGCATCGAAAACTGGGAACCATAAAATGTTGTTTATTATTTCTTCTTTTGTATCAAACAGTTCTCTATTGAAAAATGTTGTTTCACTTGATTCATTTTCTTCAGGGGATATTCCGCCTTTAGTACTTAAAGCTTATGGGCGGCAATAAAGGTGAGCACTGTATAATTAATGATATATTTATTTTGGTTAAGAGAGTCTGCCTCACAGTTCTGAGGACTGGGGTTCAATCCCCGGCCCCGCCTGTGTGGAGTTTGCACGTTCTTCCCGTGCCTGTGTGGGTTTTCCTCCCACATCCCAAAAACACCCCTCCTCCTGGCCGATGATAGCTGGGATAGGCTCCAGCACGCCCGCGACCCTAGTGAGGAGAAGCGGCTCAGAAGATGGATGGCTGGATGGATGTAGTTAATTTTGGCACTCTTGGTCTTCCATAGGGGAGACTCCCTCCTTCATCCTCTTGTGTTTTCATCCTGCATCTCTGCAGTGTCTGAGGTCACTGAACCGCGGATTGCATAACGTCAAGATCACTCACTACGGATCCTTTCATTACACATCATCTTTCTTTTACTCCCTGCTGCGCAGCACCTCCGGCGGGTGGGGGTTGGGGGTAAAACGGGATGGGAGGGAGTTTCGGTAGAGAAGATCAGAGGGACTGTGAGCATAGACAAAGGTAAACCGCTGCAGAGGGAACAGGCAGATTGGGGAGCCATTACGTAAGAGGATTTGACTATTTTTCTCCTTTTCTCATTTTTACTTCAAGTGTAACAAAAGACACATTTCTTCTCCACCCTCTTTTCCATTTACAGGATGGATAATTTATCTTCGGTAATGGTGGAAGGGTAGGATTTAAATAAGTTTGAACCTCTTCCTCCTCCCAAGCAGTCAGTCAGTCAAACAAAACCTGAGCTATTTCTCATCTCCTGGCTCACATCCACACTTCCCACCATGTGTCATTACTGGGAATTGACAGATCAGAGGGTGATTTTACATTCACACGGACCATAACTAACAGTTAAGACTCCACATTTCTGCTCCACGGCATTTCTCATTCCCATTTCGGGAAGCAGGTGACTTCCTCTTCACAAGGCTCACTGAGCAACTTGATAAACAAGATGACTCTCAGCGAGTTACATAAGGCCTCGCGTCTCCCCTCAGTTCCAGTCTGGGGTGCTTTGGCACAAGTTGACTTTCAGCCTGCTTGGGGGAAATCCATCTGATTTATTATGCATATGGAGTACACAGTGTACTTTTTGCGTCTCCTGCTCGGATGGGAGACAGATGGCGAGGAATCAGTCGGGAGAGTAGAGAAATGCATAAGAATGGACGGGAGAAGACGCGACCACAAGTGTTTGTCCTTGTCATGTCTTTTATATCACAGTCTGAGCTGAGACGCGTGCGAGTACTCGTAGAATGTATACGTGAGTATTAACACAACACTTTATTCATCAGTCTGGGGGTGGCCCTTTGAACTGGAACACATACACAAATGCAGTAATAACCGAGTACTACTAAAGTGCCCCCCCCCCCCACCACTTGCATGTTTTGAGTCGTCGTTATTTTGCAAGCCAAAATTTTAGTTATGACAGGGTCCGAACTTAACGGTGGCCCGATGGCCACGCACCTTACAGACGCTGGCCCGACCCGTCCAGTACAAATGTCATAAAGAAATACAGTCAAATCAACACATTGTTGCTTTTTACCCCAACTATTTTTGAGTTTTAACCACTTAAATCGATCAAGCCGTTTTACTGCACTGCGGACATTTTAAAGACGCTAAATGTGAAAAAATATGAAACTCACTGTATAATATTAGGGGTGTCACAGTCATTTTTGTCTTAGGCCACGTTGTAGTTTGGATTTCTCTCAGAGGGCCGTTATGACTGTGGAATCATATAAATGTGTTATCACCTCATCGTATTCATACATATACTAACAATTATGGATTACTAGTTTTGAAATGAGAAGTCAATGAAAATAGGTTGTTTTGTTCCACTTATTTTTAAAAGTCGTTTGGTAACAAAAATGTTGGCAATAACTCATTAAACACAAAAGACAATTTGCCATTTTGTCATATTTGAGCAAAAACATGAAATAGATGCATTCAATTTTGCCGTGGCGGGCCACATGAAATGATGCGGCGGTCGAGATTTGGCCCCTGGGCCGCACGTTTGACACCTGTGTGCTATATCATGAATACACAGGGCCAGTATTGGTTCTGACACTGCTTGAAACCGTTGAACCTGAAGTTGGAGCTTTTGTTGTTGTTCTAGTGGAGCACAGTGGAGTGCTACACAACAAAAAAAATGGTGTTTTAATTAAATTAAATAATAATTTAATTAATAAATTCATTAAAAAGTGAGATCTGAGAATGCATGGCTACTAGCAGCCAACCAGAGCCCAAGAGAATGAAAATCCCACAATACTGCTTAAATGTTCCTTATTTTATATACATATTGACTTTTTACTCTAATCAAGTCAATATTTGTTTTCAATAAGATTTATATTAACCTAAAACTGTTAAAAAATAAATAAATAAATAAATAATAAATAAATTTAGCCACTCCTTTCCATCTTCCAAAATGTCAGTTTTCTTAAATACAACCCCAATTCCAATGTAGTTGGGACGTTGTGTTAAACACATAAAAACAGAATACAATGATTTTCAAATCATGTTCAACCAATATTTAATTTAATGCACTACAAATACAAGATATTTAATGTTCAAACTGATAAACTTTATTGTTTTTAGCAAATAATCATTAACTTCGAATTTTATGGCTGCAACACATTCCAAAAACTCTAGGACAGGTGGACAAAAAACATGGGGAAAGTTGAGGAATGCTCATCAAACACCTGTTTGGAACATCCCACAGGTGAACAGGCAAACTGGGAACGGGTGGGTGCCATGATTGGGTAGAAAAAGGAGATTCCCTGCATTGTTCAGTCATTCACAAGCAAAGATGGGGCGCGTGAGAAAATAGTCGGAACAGTTTAAGGAGAATGTTCCTCAACGTACAATTTCAAGGAATTGAATGGTTTCATCACCTGCTGTCCATAATATCAAAAGGTTCAGAAAATCTGGAGAAATCACTGCATGTAAGCTGCAAGGCCGAAAACCAACATTGAATGCCCGTGACCTTCGATCCCTCAGGCGGCACTGCAACAAAAACCGACATCAATGTGTCAAAGGATATCAGCACATGGGCTCAGGAACTCTTCAGAAAACCAATGTCAGTAAATACAGTTTGGCGCTACATCCGTAAGTGTAACTTGAAACTCTACTATGCAAAGCAAAAGCCATTTATCAGCAACACGCAGAAACGCCGCCGGCTTCTCTGGGCCCGAGCTCATCTCAGATGGACTGATGCAAAGTGGAAAAGTGTTCTGTGGAGTCCACATTTCAAATTGTTTTTGGCAATTGTGGACGTCGTGTCCTCCGGGCCGAAGAGGAAAAGAACCATCCGGACGCAAAGTTCAAAAGCCAGCATCTGTGATGGTATGGGGCTGTGTTAGTGCCGATGGCATGGGTAACTTCCACATCTGTGAAGGCACCATTAATGCGGAAAGGTACATACAGGTTTTGGAGAAACATATGCTGCCATCCAAGCAACGTCTTTTTCATGGACGCCCCTGCTTATTTCAGCAAGACAATGCCAAACCACATTCTGCACATGTTACAACAGTGTGGCTTCGTAGTAAAAGAGTGCGGGTACTAGACTGGCCTGCCTTCAGTCCAGACCGGTCTCCCATTGAAAATGTGTGGCGCATTATGAAGTGTAAAATACGACAACGGAGACTCCGGACAGTTGAACAGCTGAAGCTGTACATCAAGCAAGAATGGGAAATAATTCCACCTACAAAGCTTCAACAATTAGTGTCCTCAGTTCCCAAACGTTTATTGAATGTTGTTAAACGCTAATGTAACACAGTGGTAAACATTTCCCTGTCCCAGCTTTTTCGGAAGGTGTTGCAGCCATAAAATTCCGAGTTAATGATTATTTTCTAAAAACAATAAAGTTGATCAGTTTCAAAATTAAATAGCTTGTCTTTGTAGAGTATTCAATTAAATATAGGTCGAACATGATTTGCAAATGATTGTATTCTGTTTTTATTGATGTTTAACACAACGTCCTAACTTCATTGGAATTGGGGTTGTCCAAGCATCTTTTACACAAGCAAAATTCATGCAATTCAGTCAGAAGCCAAGAATGCATTCATCCACCCGTCCCTTTTGTACAGACTTACCCAGTGAAGCGGAATATTGCTGCAACTGTATGCGTTTCTCTTTCAGAGACACAGGAAAAAATTATGTGACTAGGTCAGTGCCAGTGTCTAGTTTTATGTATACAAAACTTGTAGGACTACAATTGTAAGAGCCGCTAGAGGTTGCAGGACTTGGCCAAATAAGGAAATCTGTCCCCGTTCTGGGTCCATCAGAACAGCGGGTTCTGCATGGTAAGACTTTGTTTACAAATAATTACACATCTTTTCATGTGTGGTGGAATAATTCTTGTGGGCCGAAAAGTATATACAGTATAAAGGATTCTCCAATGTAGCGCATTCAGAGAAAAAACAAAAAAAAATAAAAACAATTAAATTAATTAAGGAGACAGCTTAATTTCAGAGGAGTAAAGTCAACTCGTCGACAAGTTGACTAGTCTGTACAACCCCAAATACCCAGGACCCGATACTTTGGTTCATATTGTTCAGCACGTTAACAACAAAAACCAAAAGCCAAGTGAATCATAGACACAAAGTTGTAGTTCTGTCTTACTAAGGAAGGCGATCGTAAATATTGCATTTTTTCTTTTCAGCAGATGAAAAGTGGATCACTCGTACAGTAAATGCTTTTCTACACATTTACAAGCATGTGACTAGAGATGTTAACAGCGATGACAAAAGTCAAGGTTGTACACATAATACACTGAGCAAACTCGTACATTGGCTGTACCGTACAAGTTAACGACAATAATAATACATCGATATTTAAACATCTAGACCAGGGTAACTAATAGGAGTAGAGACACTCATTTTTGTCATTCGTTCTTCCATTTTGCAAGCACAGGTGCACATTACACATGTGCACAGAAGACCACTTCATCTTCAAGGAGATCTGTAATCAGTTGTGGGTTGTTCCTATAGCAACCAGGGACACTGGAGTAGACATTGAATGAAGCATACTATACATCCACAAGGCACCCTTATGTGACAATGGAATGGTCATTACCCATCCATCCATTTTCTGTACCGCTTATCCTCACTTGGGCGTGCAGGAGCCTATCCCAACTATGTCAGACACCCTGAACTGGTCGCCAGCCAATTGCAGGGTACATAGAAACAAACCATTCGCACTCACATTCACACCTACGGACAATTTAGTGTCAATCAACCTAACACGCATGTTTTTGAGAGGCACGGGGGAGAGCATGCAAACTCAGGCAGGGCCGGGATTTGAACCCCGGTCCTCAGAACTGTGAGGCAGATGTGCTAACCAGTTTTTCACTGTGCCGCCATGGTCATTACCATTCATTGTAATAATTTATACAGTGACAAGCAAGGGGAGCGGGAACACGAGGGCTAGAAAATTCTATTTTCAAATTTGCGGCATTGACGTGGTGGAGCCGAAAATGATATTTTGTTCACAGGGCCCAAAAAAAAAAAAAATGAATCAAAAAATCTCTTGTGGCACCCCTGGTAACAAGGATGTCATTCAATCAAATGTTCTTTTGCATGTGATTAGGTGCTGTTGTGAATGGAGTTCATTCCCCTTTCAATGGCACTCTTTCAGACGCTCATGTGCCTCATTGACTCAAGTCAAATCTATTGCTTTGATTCTCAGAAGAAAACTTTAATTGGTGGTATACACATTCTATCTGCAGCAAATTGAAACCTGAAAGCATTTACGGCATGTAATAAGAGGGTCAGAAATGATTGCATGCGTGTCAAACTCTGGGATATATCCAATTTGCCACCACGTCTGCCGTAGAAAGATTTTTTTTATACAATGTTAATTTCTTTCTGATGAAACTGTAATTGACCAACTCCCATTTGCATATTGCAACACATCCAAAATCCTGTGTCTTATTGCTGGTACACTGTGGTTGTGTGCATTTAAATTGCTTTTCTGACTTGAATGCAACAATAGTTTGTATAAAAAAAACAAAAAACAATCCTGGCAAAATACCTTTTTATATTAATTAATTCGTAAATTGAACTACAGTAGATGAGAATTGTTATTGTTTCGCACATATAAGTATTGGCTAGGATTGATTAATTCTGTTCTTGAGGTATAAATGCTGTACATTAGATATTCCTGTGTGTGAAAATAAACAGAACAGTGACTTTGACGCGAATATTTTTTTGCTTTTGTGACAGCTCAAACAATAAAACAACAAAAACAAGACCGATAAATGGCTTTTGATGTCAAAATAATAAATTATTTCAAGATACACAATTAAGTAACTCACCGCATTGCTCGAGTTGACCTGCTTGGCCATAATGATCATCGTTACATTTTGGGGGGAAACTTGCAAGCCTGAGAACACCAACCTAATTGTGAAATATGGGGGTGCTTGTGGGGTTGATTTGTTATAGGAGGGACTGGTGCACTTCCCAAAATAAATGGAATCATGAGGAAAGAACACGGTGTGGCAATACTGAAGCAACATCTCAAGACATAGCAGTAAACAGTTGGATTTTGAGTATGATGTGTTTTTTTTTTATTTTATTTTTATTTTTTTTAAACTGTTTTTGTCATGTTATGAGATAAATATTGAATGTGAAAACTTCCAGGTGATGTACATACAGTAGCACAATTGCATGCTGTTATATTCGTTTTTTCATCGTATTGATGGTTTGTATAATTGTGACATAATAGTGGATGATGTTGGGTAAGCCCCAGGTACTAAATGTACAGCCTTCCACTGTCTAGCCAATATAGTCTTATTAAAAAAAATGCACATTTACATTGTTCTTGATTTGTATTCACATCAGTGGCAGCATAAAAGCCGATTAGCACAGCTGTGAACAAAAATAAACCTTCACTGACATACAAAGTGAGTGAGTACTGATGATGAGCACTGATGAACGCCACTTGGGACCGCGTCACTTAGACCACATAATGCGTCCTGATACACTGCGATTGTTGCACGGTGTGACACGGCCAGCTGCAACCCCCCATGTCGCATCTCCGTCACCTGCCCCATAACTGTGGCACCTTCGCTTCTATTCTCAGCAACTGCAATCGTGTCTTGTTTGGCCAGCATGTTGACACAAAGTGCGGATTGAAGTGACGATAGCATTAAAGAGTTTCCTGTTGACTTCCTGTTGCCGACTTTGCTGTGCCATATTTAGCTAATCCAGCTAGTCATTCCTTGTCTATCCTTCAGCCTCATACCTTCCCTTCTGTTCACCCAACTCTGTCAAGTCATTATGATTCTTTAGAGACATTGTAGCTTTGTATCTTACAACCTCAGCTCTAATATTTGTTCCATAAAATTGTATTAATTTATTCCCAATAGGCAAGTCTCGGGCGGCACAGTGGACGACGGGTGAGCACATCTGCCTCACAAATCCGACCTCGCCTGTGTGGAGTTTGCATGTTCTCCCCGTGCCTGCTTGGGTTTTCTCCGGGTACTCCGGTTTCCTCCCACATCCCATAAACATGCGTGCTAGGTTAATTGAAGACTCTAAATTGTCTGTAGGCGTGAATGTGAGTGTGAATAGTTGTTTATATGTGCCCTGCGATTGGCTGGCGACCAGTTCAGGGTGTAGCCCGCCTCTCGCCCGGAGTCAGGCTCCAGCATGCCCGCGACCCTATTGAGGATAAGCGGTTTGGAAAATGGATGGATGGTCTAGTCTCTTCATTTGGTAATATTTCTATTGGCTTCTACAAGTTGGTGTTTAAGAGAAGAAGAAACTGAGAAAATAAATGCAAGTGAACTGCCATCAGTCAGTGACATCAGTTATATATTTAAGTTGTGATGAGTTTTATTTTCTTATGGTGGCTAATGTTTTTTCACACTTGAAAAGTAAGCGTGGTCAAGTATTATACCATTGTCTTTTTCTCCTTAATAAATTGTTTTATAATGCTTTATAGTTGAAGCGCTCTTTTCCAAAACGAAATAGAAACCAAATTTTAAAACGGTCGTGTGTGTGAAGGATGAATGCAGTGTTGTCTTCACAGCTGCACAATTTCAAATGAGCGGGAGGGTCCGGTAGGGCAATTTAAAACTACCCCATCGAGCATGCCTGCACAGCTAAGGTGAAAATATCTGCTGCGAATGTCAGAACATTTTGAAGGCAACAAAGACCAGGGCAGAGCAGGTCAAAGTGCACGTGCCATATGACTTTAATGTTAATTGAAACGACATCACTCAGCTCAGCATTATTGATTCATGTTTTTCATTCAAGTGAGACAAACATGCCGGTCTATCGGATTGTCACAACTCACTTTGTGTTTATGTTTATTAAACCCATTATTCTAAATAAACTGCTGGGAATTTTCAGGGACTATCTACGAGAACGAATTGATAGATTGAGAATGGATGGTCTCTGTTAAAATTAGCTTGCAAATAAAGGCTTATGAAGAAGATCACTTCTTCAGCACCATGCCCAATCAATATCCAGTGTGGGTTCTTAAGTAGAAGATACAGTGAGTACGGAAAGTATTCAGACCCCCTTAAATTTCTTTCACTCTTTGTTATATTGCAGCCATTTGCTAAAATCAATTAGACATTGGAGACAAATTCCTTGTGTGTTTTGGACATACTTGGCAAATAAAGATGATTCTGATTAAGTTACATTTTTTCCTCATTAACGCACACACAGTACCCCCAAAAAAAACAAAAAAACAATATTGCTGAAACTTTTGCCGATTTATTCAAAAAGAAAACATTTTATATCACACAGCCATAAGTATTCAGACCCTTTGCTGAGTATTTAGTAGAAGGACCCTTTTGAGCTAATACTGCATCTGTCTTTTGGGAATTATGCAACAAGTTTTTCACACCTGGATTTGGGGATCCTCTACCATTCCTCCTTGCAGATCCTCTCCAATTCTGTCAGGTTGGATGGTGAACAGTGGTGTACAGCCATTTTCAGGTCTTTCCAGAGTTGCTCAATTGGGTTTACGTCAGGGCTCTGGCTGGGCCATTCAAGAACAGTCACGGAGTTTTCCTGAAGCCACTCCTTCATTATTTTAGCTTTCTGCTTGGTTCCTTGTATTTTTTTTTAAGGTGAACCTTCGGCCCAGTCTGAGGTTCTGAGCACTCCGGAGAAGGTTTTCGTCCAGGACATCCCTGTACTTGGCCGCATTCATCTTTCCTTCGATTGGACAGGTGATGAGCAGTATCTGGTTTTCTCCACAAATACCGCTTAGAATTAAGTCCCAAAAGTTCTATCTTGGTCTCATCAGACCAGAGAATCTTATTTCTCACCATCTTGGGAGTCCTTCAGGTGTGTGTGTGTTTTTTTTTTTGTTTTGTTTTTTTAGCAAACTCCGTGCGGGCTTTCATGTGTCTTGCACTGAGGCGAGGTTTCCGTCGGGCAGGTTATATAGACAGGTGCGCGGCTTTCCTAATCCAAGTCCAATCAGTATAATCAAACACAGCTGGACTCCAATGGAAGTGTAGAACCATCTCATGGAAAATCAGAAGAAATGGACTGCACCCGAGTTCAATATATGAGTGTCACAGCAAAGGGTCTGAATACTTATGGCTGCGTGATTTTTCAGTTTTTCTTTTTGAATAAATCTGCAAGTTTTTTTCTGTCAATATGGGGTGCTGTGTGTACGTTGAGGGGAAACAAATAACTTAAATGCTTTTTTTAACAAACGGGAATGCATTTGTAAATGAAAAAACATGCAAAAAGAAAAACTTGTTTTGAAACTGCTGTGGCGAGCAGTGTGGTTCAATCCATAAAAAGCTTGTTTTCTCCGCTTTTGGTCAGGAACTGGTGTTTTTGTTGAGACCAACAACCCATGTTGTACTGCTAATTACTAAAGAACAGTAAAAGTTAGAAACAAACTTTTTTCGGTGAAAGAAGAGTGTCTACTCTTTCTTTTGGTAGGTTCAGTGCACATTCAGAACGCAATATTATGTGGGTCTTCAAACATCAGTCAAACTGCTCTCTATAACGACTCGCAGTATGGAGAACTCTGCTTTGAAAACAACTGGCAGGGAATGAGTCTTGAGTCTGATTGGCTAGAAACCTTCCACAAAAGTCCAGTTTCATGTCCGACACAAAACAATCATTTGGAAGACAGAATTTAACAATATGGTCGCCTAGAAAGTTTGACAAGCCAAGCACATTACTCCATAAATGTTATTGATTTGATTCAACTCCAAAATGTCCTTTTGGATCAACAAACTACTTAACTACTGTCGTAATCTAACTTTTGAAAAAAAAAAAAAAAAAAAAGTATTATCTAACCCTTGCAAATGTTGTCGCAAATCGTGTGAGCAATCTGACATTTCTGAACGAAAAATTGCAATGTAAAATATGAAATATTACAATTTCAACAGTATTATGAATCAGTTTATTGACACGGGTGCAATTTACAGGTCAAAGGAGATTGACCAGTTTATGATTGTATTCACTCACTGTCACCTTATCCACCAATATTCATAAACAAACAAGTGTTTAAGTGTTTAATATTGCATAATATTAACTCAATATGCAATTATATATTCAGTCCATGCCTTTTTTTTTTTTTAAATACAGCTTTCGTGTACTGTACTTGGTTTGACTAAAATTTATTGACAGATAAGATCTGTCACGTAGGGGGTTTGGAGGTGCTGGAAGCAAGGCAAAACGTGGAGGGCCCAAGTGCAGGGAAGCAGGGAGCCAAAGCAGAAGTCTCCAAAATGATATTTAATTCCAAATCAAAGGCAAACAAAGCTCACGAAACAAAGTCCCAAAACCAATAATCGAAGTAACAAAAGAAACACTTGAATAAACCTAAAACTGGAACAAAACACGACGAGTGGAACTACAGGTGACTTTGACATGTGACACAGACAATGAACCAACCGGAAGTGAAAGAAACCAGGGAACTAAATAAAAAAACATTTTTGGACGAGACAACGAGGAACACCTGGAAAAGACACGAGCGGCGATAACGAAAGGAGCGCACGAGACATGAAAAACATGGGACACAGGAAAACATGAAACAACGACCACACACAATCCGAAACAAAACAAGATCAAGTACGTCCAGTACAAGTCAATTATTAATACGCTAAAACAATTGAATGTGAGCAATATTTAACAGCAACTAGTTCCTATTTGCGGCACGGCGACAGAGTGGTTAGCACATCTGCCTCACAGTACTGAGGACTATGGTTCAAATCTGGCCTCGCCTGTGTGGACTTTTTACATGTTCACCCTGTGCGGGTTTTCTCCGGGTACTGCGGTTACCTTCATCCCACAAAACATGCATGGTAGGTTCATTGAAGACTCTAAATTGCCCGTCGGTGTGAATGTTGTTTGTTTATACAGTACAGTGGGGCAAAAAAAGTATTTAGTCAGCCACCAATTGTGCAAGTTCTCTCATTCACATTTTATTCATCAACGCAATATGCCTACAAATACAGCTCCACATAGGCGCAATTGTTGTGGGTTCGAGTGGCTGTTAAAAGTGTACTTGTTAAAATGCTTTGCATGCGTCACGGTGACTTGGACACATTTGATTCAGTCAACACCTGCCCATGTGTTCCAGTTTTAAATTTAGTCGTCACCTCTCTGCTATAAATAGAAGTCGTTTGACCCTTTGTTTGCCTGGGCATTTAAGTTGCTATTGTAGCACTGACACACACACACACACACACACAAACCAGATGTTGGGAACAACCCAAGTCATCCATACATACAAAGAAAAGTACAACAAATAAGATCAGAAACTCCGTTGTGTGTAATAATGTGAAATGACACAGGGAAAAAGTACTGAACACATGAAGAAAGGGAGGTGCAAAGTATTAAATAAATACCAGTTGGCGGGTTCAATACTTGTCATTTCACATTATTACACTCATCTTAATTTCTGAGCACCTTTATAGCACCTTTGGAAATAGAGCGGCTGAAATAAGTATTTAACACGTCAGCATTTTTCTCATTAAATATATTTCCCAAGGTGCTATTGACATGAAAATGTTACCAGATGTAGGGAACAACCCAAGTCATCCATACATACCAAGTTTTTGAAAATAGAATAATGACGGAGAACATTATTCGAGTGTTTGGAGCCAGCTTTGTGACTTAAAACCATCGTGCAATGACTGAAATGCATCAGATGGATGGCCTTTTAGAATCAGAATCCTCTTTATTTTGTATGTTCAAAAAACACACAAGGAATTTGTCTCCAGTAGTTGGAGCAGCTCTAGCTCTTGTACGACAATAGTCAGTCAATTGACAAGAGAACACTTTTGAGACATAAAGACATTGAGAAAAACAATGAATGAGCAATAAAGGTTTTTTTTTGGACAATTGTGCAAAACGATGCAGAGTCCTCTAGCAGTTAGAGCAGTTTGATTGACTAATATAACAATAGTCCGTTGCAATGACCATTGTGCAAAGGGCGCCGAGACTTCAGGGAGTGTATGCAAGTTAAAAGTGACTAGTAGCGCGATAATCTGGGACAATGTTGATTGTGCAAATGTTGCAGATACTCCTCAGTCAGTGTGCAAGTGGTGCAGATGCTACTCTGGCATGAGTGGCCAGTATTGGTCAACAACAGACATGCAAATAGGCTCGGGAAATAGGGGCACAGTTTATGCAAACTGCAGCTCACGGGCATGAATTTAAGTATGTAGTATATTACTGCAGCTTACTGAGTCGGTTGTGAAACTCTTCTTTGTTTGTGTCTTCAGTTACGAGCGTGGTCACTGAACAAATTCGATTCGTAACTTAAGGCACCGCTGCATTTGTCATTCTATCATGGCTGTCATCCTCGCAAACGAATAATTTATAGAGGCAGCTTAAATTATTTATTTATAGTTTTTTTTTTTTTAAAGAATTTCAAATTTCTTTTCAGTATGGAAAGTAAGAAACTGATGATTGCACAGATAAAACAATGCATATGTAGTGAACAGTCATGTGGGAGCTTCGCTGCTCATCACTCAGTAGTCGCAACACATCGCTTGGGCATCAAAAAGGGAGCATCAAATAACACAAAAACACCATTAAAATTAATTATTCCACAGGCGGGAGACATATTGTACTGCATAAATTGCTTGTTGTTCCTCCAAAAAGAAAGTACCTGCTGCCCACCAAGCCTTTTCAGAAGAGTTAAAGCTGTTATAGCTGTAAAAGGTGGACCGATGTTATATGAAACCCTATTTATTGAGAAGGGGATGTCACTTCAGTTCATACAGTATGTGAGTCAAGGCTGGTGAGCGAATACTTTTGGCAATACAGTGTATATCACAAAAAGCTGACATTTGTATGTAGCCTTTTTATGACCACTGTGCCCCCCCCAAAATGGGTGTGTAATAGCGTGGAACGACCACTAATAGCTTTATGGAAAATGCTCATATGCGAAAACGCAAGCAAATTGTGCTGACTTAGCGCATTGAGTCACCTAAAGTCAGCCAGCACCTTATTGGCGCGGCCCTGTCTTCTCCCGAATGCCGCATCCGATGACATCTGGCCAATCAACAGTGCATCCATCTGATGTGTGTGCGTGCGTGCATGCGTGACAGAGCCAGGTCATGAGCAATGTCCTGCGGAAACAATAAGGGAGCAGAACTCTCACGAATCAGACCGCTGAGCCAAAACACAGCGGAAAGCAGTAACGCAACCTTTTGGGTCGCGACCCAGACATGGAGCATCTACATACAGTATGTACACTCACTCACGCACACACTCTCACAGCATAAACAGCAACAAAGCTGACCGTAGGTCCGTTGCACACAAGACAACATAAATCGGGCTGTTTTTTCCCCCCCCTTCACAACCAAGGACAACAAACGCCACACTAACAAACGCCACACTATCTTATTTAATAAGATTATCCTATAAGATTATTCTGTGGTCTGAGGTGTGTTAAGAGTGAATTTGTACTGCTAATAGGGTCCGAAACGGGTCGGGGCCCACATTTTTAAGTATTAAATGTCTTCATTACTTACTACTAAAAATCTTAAAAATGCGTGTGGAGAAAGCTGACTACTTCCCGAGTCATGACTCCGTGAATCGTGAAATGAGATGTGGCCAATCAAGAAGCGCCCTGACTGAGGACCAACGAAGCAGCCGTAAATAAAAACATAAAATAACATCATTCAAATGATTTATATCAGTCTCATGTTTTTATACACTATATGGCCAAAAGTATTCGCTCACCAACCTTCACTCAGGTACTCACAGTACACCTACTTTTACCAGTTTTAAAATAATAATAATAATTTAAAAAAAAATAATAATAAATAATAATACAAATAATAAACAAATAATAAATAAAATAAAATAATATTTATTTTTTTTACACAAGTACACTGGAATGCCAAAAGTATTGGCTCAACTGCCGTGACTCACATATGATTTTAAGTGATATCCCATTCTAAATCCGTATGCTTCGACTCTTGTGGGAAGGCTTTCAACAAGGTTTAGGAGTGAGTTGATGGGAATTTTTGCCCATTCTTCCAGGAGCATATGTTTGAGGTCACACACTGATGCTAGACGAGAAGGCCGAGCTCACTGTCCGCTCGAAATCAACCAAAAGGTGTTCTATCATGTCGAGAGCAGGACTCGTTGTGCAGGGTAGTCAAGTTCATCCATGCCAAGTCCTCTCATCCATATCTTTATCCATGTCTCAGTCTCTGCTATAATTCATCCAAAATTGTTCTATAGGGTTGAGGTTAGGATTGTGCAGGCCATTCAAATTCATCCACATCAAACTCTCTCATCCATGTCTTTATGAACCTTGATTTGTGCACTGGTGCACAGACATGTTGGAACAGAAAGGGATAATCCCCAAACTGTTTTGACTGTCGAAAACTCTCTCTCCCCTCCCCTCTCTTTTCTCAGTAATCAGCACCTCCTCAGGCCGCGCACCTGTCACCAATCAGCCTTCATTACCACCTGCATTACAGCCCGACAGATCCCAGAAATCCTCGCCAGAGTATTAGCGTTTCTCCTGCGTGCTCCCTCCGTGTTCCGCGCCGTGCTGACCTCCTCCGCCGCGCCACCCAGCCATCCACATGCTCACGCCACCCCCTGCTGCACGTTCCCCACCTCGACGACCTGCCAATACCCCCCAAGGATCCATCCTAAATATCCGCTTCTATGAAGCTTTCACCACAATCCATTCAGCCTCAGCTTGCTTCTGGGTCCAGTTAACATCAGATTGTGATAGAATACTCTGGCCAGCTTGGAACCAGCAACCCCCGAGGCGCTACAACATGCACTCACCCCCCGAGGCGCCCGCATAGGGAGACAGGACGAGGCTCTGCACGAGATCATGGCATCCTTTCCCAAATCCGGTTACTTTATCGCTTCATGCCCCTTAAGCCCAAAAGACCAGGCTCACCACGACCCGAGAGCGCAGTCGTGAGCCAAAGTATCACTTCCTCAAGCTCTTCTTCCTGTATGACTGTTCGCGCTTGCATTCTTGGTCCCACTCACAATACACCTGTAGTTGCCCTCATTGATTCAGATGACAATTTCATTCATGAAGGACTGACACTTCAGCTCCAACTCCCTCTCCAACCACTTCCGTCTCCCAAGAAGGTTACAGCCCTGGATGGGCGACTCATATGTCCTGTCACCCACCAAACAGTTCCATTCACCCACTTTATTGCCGGTAATCATCGTGAAAACATCCCTCATTTTGTCATCCCTTCTCCTGAGACCCCACTTGTCCTCGAAAATTCCCTGGGTCAAAAACATAACCCCGCCATAGACTGGACGCACTTGTCAATCACTGGATGGATTCCACCTGAGGAATATCATGATCTCTCCCCTGTTTTCAGCAAAGACCTGGCCAAAAGACAATTGCAACCAGACCCTGCCAAAATCCAAGCAGTCGATAACTGGCCCACTCACACCACCCGCTAAGAACTACGTTTCCTTGGATTCGCCAATTTCTACCGCCGCTTCATCCGCAATTATAGTAGACTCCCAATTCCTCTCACCAGTCTCACCTCCACCTGCTCTCCGTTCCAATGAACCTTAGCCGCATCCCAAGCCTTCGACCAGCTGAAAACCCTTTTCACCAGTGGTCCCATCCTATGTCATCCAGCTCCCTCCCTCCAGTTCGTGGTAGAGGTGGACGCCTCAGACACTGGGGCGGTAGCGAGTCCCTCACAGCGGGACTCGTCTGTGCCTTCTTTTTCCGTCGTCTATTCCCTGCGGAATGGAACTACGACGTTGCCAACCGAGAACTGCTAGCCATCATCTGGGCATTGGTTGGAGGGGACTGAAGTTTTGTTTGTTATCTGGACTTACCTCCGTTCCGCCAAACGCATTAACCCCCGACAAGCTTGATGGCCCCTTTTTTTGAGCCAATTTCATTTTAGCCTCTTTTTCTGACCTGGATCCCGCAACGGCAAACCTGACGCACTGTCTCGCATATACTCACCCCCCTCCAGCCCTGCCGAACAAGAAACAATCCTCACTTCCTCGTGCTTCGTTGGAGCGGCCACCTGGAAAATCAAACAGGTGGTAAAAGAAGCTCAAGACTCACCCGGATCCCCGGACTTGACTGCTGAACCGTCTGTTCGTACCTGATTCTGCACGCTCTGACGTCCTTCAGTGAACCCATAACTCCAAGCTCACGTGTCATCCCGGTATCAACCGCACCATCCATTTCACCCAACAACATTTCTGGTGGCCCAGCCTGGTCAAAGACACCCAGGAATTCGTCCAAGCCTGCTCCGTCTGTGCCCGAGGGAAGGCTTCACACCTGCCCACAGCTGGGGGCGCCCCTTACTTAGCGCAAGCCGCCCTTGGTCCCACATCGCTTTGGATTTCGTCAGCGGCCTACCCCCTCTGAAGGTAACACTATCATTTGCACTATTTGAAAATGCTAACCTCCTTGTTCTTCATGTTTTCAAACTCCACGGTATCCCCATCGACATCGTCTCGGAGAGAGGTCCTCAGTTCTCCTCCTTTGTTTGGAAGGAGTTCTGTAAAGCGGTGGGCGCAGCAGCCAGCTTGTCTTCCGGGTACCACCCTCAGACAAACAGGCCAGACGGAGCCTGGAGTCAGTCTCTGGAGTCAGCTCTTCGCTGCATTGCTGCACGATTGAGTACCCCCACAACTCCCTCACCAGCTCCGCCACCGGTATGTCTCCATTTATGGCCTGTTACGGTTTCCAACCTCCGTTATTTAAGGAACAGTAGCATGCCTCGATGTGAGGCCCAGGGGCAGGGGTTACCAGTATCTGGTAGACTGGGAGGGGTATGGTCCGGAGGAGCATGCCAGGATTTCCCGGAAGCTTATCCTGGACGACTCCCTTCTTTCTGACTTTTACGCGGCTCACCCGGGGAAGCCGGGCAGGACGCCAGGAGGCATCAGTTGAGAGGGGGGTACTGTCATGAACTTTCTCTGAGGTACCTCTTTTGGAGCTCGGGTGGTGCCTTGCGCCTCTCTCGCCCGCTCTCCTCCCCTCTCTCTTCGCAGTAAACAGCACCTCCTCGGCCGCGCACCTGTCACCAATCAGCCTTCAATACCACCTGCATTAAAGCCTGCCAGATCCCATAAATCCTCGCCAGAGTATTAGCGTTTCTCCTGCGTGCTCCCTCCGTGTTCCCCGCCGTGCTGACCTCCTCCTCTGCCACGCCGCCCACCCAGCCACCTGCTGCACGTTCCCCGCCTCGACGACCTGCCAATAGACCCCAAGGATCCATCCTAAATATCCGCTGCAATAAACCTTTCACCGCAATCCTTTCTGCCTCCGCTTGCTTCTAGATCCCCTTAACGTCAAATCGTGACACACTGTACATTTACAACCTAAATTATAAGATTTATTCCATGAACTTATATTAATTGTTAATTAATGTGACAAATGTTTCTATTTTCCCCTCTACCTATGTATAATGCGCACTATTGACTTTTGACAATTTTTGGGGGGGAAAATGTGCATTAAACATGAGAAATTACTGTAGTTTATCCACTCTTCATAAACGTAAACAAGGGGGGTTGGGGTTC
This sequence comes from Phyllopteryx taeniolatus, assembly GCF_024500385.1. Taxonomy (NCBI): domain Eukaryota; kingdom Metazoa; phylum Chordata; class Actinopteri; order Syngnathiformes; family Syngnathidae; genus Phyllopteryx; species Phyllopteryx taeniolatus. Next base: position 3,813,776 of record NC_084517.1, on the reverse strand, counting down.
CGGGGGGGGGGGGGCGGTACTGCGCGGCTGGGTGTGATGGTCCTCGGTCCCTATGTTTGTTCCGCTGGATTGGCCATGCGTGGCAGCAGTGCCCAGCAGTCCCCCCCTCCCTCCCATCCTCACAGGCCACTCCAGATTCAAATCCACTACACTAGTCAGGGGCCACTTATGCATGGGGGTAAGGACAATGACTGTCAGGTCCCATAGTAACAGGGGGGAGGTGGGTTTCCACTAGGCTCATGGTGGTGCTCCAGGGACCGGGCCCCTCTGGCTGGAAGGCTACTCGGGGTGGGGGCTCCTCTTCCTTTGCGCCGTGGCTACTCTCCTGGATGTCCCGCTTATCGTTCCCCTGTTGGGCGTCGGGGGGGTGTCTCGTTCTCCTGGGCGTGTGGTGGTGGGGGGGCTTTTTTTTTTTGTTACAATATATTAAATCATAACTAGGTAACAAATGTAAACAAAAAAAATATCCTCTTTAATTGTCGTTGCTTTGCTGGTCTGAGAACAGCTGTCTTACACTTTTTGCTTGAGCGAAACTAAAAGCCCCTAAAGTCAAGATGTGATAAAGTAGCCCTATGTTAATCGCAAACAGAACTCTTGAGAAACCACTTAAGGCTTTAAAAAGTCACCATCACGTAAGATTAGGATCGATAAGACTTCAGGAAGAGGGCCTAAAGTACAGATGAGTTCAATTTCAAACTGCAGCCAATGTAAAGACAATAAAAAAAATAAAAAAATAAAAAAAAGGTAATGGCCTTGCAAACAGCACGGCAACAATGGGATTTATAGCTAATGACTCTATGGACCGCTATGGCAACACGCTTATTTATAGTCGCAATGATTCCATACGGTGGAAGGTTACCTCACAGTATAAACCGTTAAAACCTTTCCACCAGTGTGCCGCTCAATAAAACACTTGTAGAGGAAACTGAGGTGAATTTCAGGCGACAGTGAAATTCATCATCATCATCATCATCATCATCATCATCCTAATTGTCATGGCGATTGTTACACTGTATAATGATTAGGGATTAGGGAATGAGCGAATGATTCCAGTAACAATTATTCCCTCCTACCTAATAGAACAGTGTGTACGGAAAGTATTCAGACACCCTTAAATTTTTCACTCTTTGTGAAATTGCAGCTGAAATTTGCTGAAATCATTGAAGTTCATTTTTTCCCCCCCTCATTAATGTACACACAGAACCTCATATTGACAGAAAAAAAACATAAACAGAATTGTTGACATTTTTTTTGCAGATTTATGAAAAAAGAAACTGGTGGGTTTTTTTGGTGAAACTGATCCATGTTCTGCTGCTGATGAGGGAAGAACGGAAAACGGGAACATGTTGTGTTCATCTGCATGGATTCGAGTTATGCATTTATCAATTCTACATTTAGGGAGCGATTGTTGACCGTGAATATAAGCAAGCGTTATAGTAACTCAGCTGAGAAGAAAACATGTGACCACACACGGTGCAGTGAGCAGAGCACAGAAGACATGCAAAAAAATACAAATAAAATAAAAAAACAGTCCAAATGATGAGTTTCCCTTATAGCCTATATAGAACTACATAATGTTGTGCACAAGCCCTCTTTAATCTTACATCCTGAAAGCAAAACACAGGGGCTAGAGAGAATGGTAGCGCCCCCTGGTGCCACGTGTCTCACAAGCTCCAAAGGAACGCAAGAGACAGTGTGTGTAACTCAAGGCTCGGGGGCCAAATCTGGCCAGACACACTAAAGTAAATCGAGTGAGCCTGCTTTATATTTCTTGCTAAATGGATTCCAAATGTTCACATTTTCTCCCATTTGAACAGATATTACAAGCATTTTATTTACTCAAATCCACAAATTGAGCACGAGTACATTATACTTAAGTATTCGGTTGTCGCCCATTTTCCATTTCAAATTCAATTTTGGTGTGAGGAAAAAAAAAAAAAAAACATCAGGAGAGGTGACAATAGATTTAACATGATCTTTCAGGGGAGACCATGACTGAACAAGTAAATAATAATAATCATCAGAATAAAGACGCGTTTTGTGGGTCATTCAAAAATAAAGGTGCCTTACCTCCTCCACGGTGAGAGGCATGCAGATGCGGTACTCCTTCATCAACATAGTCTTGACCACACGCACACACAAAAAATGTTCTTTTTCTTGTTCAAAAGCACTCTTGCGTCTCACGCGTTGAACTTCAAAGTGAGTCTTCTTGTTGAAAATCATTCATTGAGCGGAATGACAAGCCATTGAATTCCACCCCCACCCCCCCCCCCTCCACCCTCCCCCCACCACCCCGTTTCCCGCTCCCCCAAGATGCTGTGAAGTTCCCAGATGCCACCTTGATTGCTCTCACCCGTTTTTTGTCCCGTCTGGATTCGCCGAGTGGGAAGTTTCGGAGTGAGGCCAATATGAGGGAAAGAGAGAGTGAGAAGAGAGGAAAACCCCGATGGAACCCGAAACGCGTTTCGCAAAACAGAACTCCACACCTCAGTTGGGTCCACGCAGCTCCGAGCAGGGGAAAGAAGAACACGGAGATCCCAACTGAAGCCCACGCTGTCAAGTCAACGTTAGTGAGGAGGCGGGAAAACAAACTACGGAAGTGTGCTCTTCACAATAAAAGACACACGCCTGCTGTCAAACGCCAACTAGGGTATTTAATTGTTATAGAGTAGCGCAATTATTCTTAAATTTTGATTTAAACCCATATTCGTATTTACAAAGAAAAATAAATATATTTTTTTATTGTGCTAGTCGTCGTATAATACGGCCAGTTTTGTTTTATTTTGGAATACAAGATAGGAAGTGTGGTTACAGTTTGCTTTTTCCAAAAACAAATGTAGGCGTGGCATCATAAATGAATATGACAAGCCTTTAAGACCTCAGTGATTTCAAAGTCACAAAACCGGATCGTAACTAAGTTGAAAGCGCAACAAATTACATTTAAATACAATTTGAGGAGATATCAGTCATTTCACACACTACCTAAAACATGAACAAAAGTTATTTTTAAAAAAAAGGTTTATAATTTTACATCATTTCACGGTATTTTTGTACTAAACAAAACAAATATGCAGTGCTAACAATGATGAACTAATGTAGATTGTAACGATTATTCTTATTCTCAACAGCTAAATCGTTTGTATAAAACCTATAAAGCCTAAGGAAGAGCGGACCTTGGTCCATAATTACCAATTAGTTAAAAAAAAAAATGTGTTCTTTGCCATTCTTGCTCGATGTACAACTTCAGTCGTTCAACAGTCTGGGGTCTCCATTGTATTTTGCACCTTATAAGGTGCCACACATTTTCAATGGAACACAGGTATGGACTGCTGGCAAGGCGATCTAGTACTTGTACTTTTTTACTACAAAGCCACGCTGCTTTAACACATGCAGAATGTGGCTTGAGATGCTGAAATAAGTAGGAACATCCCTGAAAAAGACGTTGCTTGGATGGCAGCATGTGTTGTTCCAACACGCTGTATGTACCTTTCAGCATTAATGGTGCCTTCACAGATGTGCAAGTTACCCAAGCCATCAGCTCTAACACACCCTGATTCCATCGCAGATGCTGGATTTTGAACTTTGCACTGCTAACAATCCGGATGGTCCTTTTCCTCTTGAGCCTGGAGGACACGACGTCCATGTTTCCAAAAACAATTTGAAATATGGACACGTCAGACCACAGGACACATTTCTACTTTGCATCAGTCCATGATGAGCTTGGACCCAGATAAGCCAGCAGCGTTTCTGGGTGTTGTTTATATATGGCTTTCGCTTTGCATGGTAGAGTTTTAACTTGTATTTGTACATGTACTGAGGAATTGTGTGAACTAAACTGACAATGTTTTTCTGAAGTGTTCCTGAGCCCATGTGGCAATATCCTTTACATTATGATGCCGGTTTTTAATGCAGTGCTGCCTGAAGGATCAAAGGTCACGGGCATTCAAAGTTGTTTTTTTGGGGGGGGGTCTTATCCCTTACGTGCAGAGATTTCTTCAGATTCTCAGAATCTTTTGATGATATTGTGAGCCGTAGAGGATGAAATCTCTAAATTCCTTTCAATTCAAGGTCAAGGTCAAGATGCTTTTATTGTCAATTCTTCAATATGCATAACACATACAGAGGATTGAAATTACTCAAGGGCCCGCAGTGCTACAAAGACAGTACAAATAATATCCATCCATCCATCCATTTTCTAAGCCGCTTCTCCTCAGTAGGGTCGCGGGCGTGCTGGAGCCTATCCCAGCTATCATCAGGCAGGAGGCGGGGTACACCCTGAACTGGCCAGCCAATCCCAGGACAATATAACCAAATAACCATTTGCACTCACATTCACACCTACACACAATTTAAAGCTGTCAATTAACCTAGCATGCATGGTTTTTTTGGGGGATGTGGGAGGAAACCGGAGTACCCGGAGAAAACCCACGCAGGCACGGGGAGAACATACAAACTCCACACAGGCGGGGCCGGGGATTGAACCCCGGTCCTCAGAACTGTGAAGCTGACGCTCTAACCAGTCGGTCACCGTGCCGCAATAATAAGATCAATATAAAAAACTAATAAAACTATGTTATATACAGTATAAAAAGTAATAATTGAATGTGCAAATATCAAAGATCAGGTGCCGTGTGCAACATAGTCAAGGTCAGAGAGCCAAGGCAAATAAGACATATAAATTAGATGAGAAAACCCCAATGCTGCTAAAGAGGCGAGTGCGACTCTGAGTCTGGTGTGTGTGTGCATGTGCATGTGTATGTGCATGTATGTGGGGCGTCAGAGTTCAGAGTTCAGGTGGGAAGAGCCGGCAGAGAGTTCAGATTCCTGAGAGCCTGATGAATAAAACTGTCTTTGAGTCGGCTAGTCCTGCCCCGCAGACTCCGCAGTCTCCTCCCTGATGGCAGCAGACTGAAGAGGCTGTGTGACGGATGGGTGGCATCTCCCGCTATGCGGACGGCTTTGCGGTTGAGGCGGGTGCTGTAAATGTCCTGCACGGAGGGAAGAGAGGTACCGATGATCTTCTCAGGTGCCTTCACTATGCGATGGAGAGTCTCGCGGCAGGATGCTGTGCAGGTTTGGTACCACACAGTGATGCAGTTGGTCAAGATGCTCTCTATGGTCCCTCTGTAGAACGAGCACATGATGGCAGTCGGGGCTTCAGCTTGCGCAGGAAGTAAAGTCGCTGGTGAGCTTTCTTGGCCAGTGATGAGGTGTTGCTGGTCCAAGAGACTCGGTGATGTGCTCTCCCAGGAACTTGGTGCTGCGCACTCTCTCCCCCACAGCACCGTTGATGTTCAGGGGAGCATACTGGGAGTGCAGTCTCCTGAAGTCCACAACAATCTCCTTGTTTTTTTTCAGCAGGGTGAAGAGGAGGGGACTCAACACAAAACCTTGAGGGGCCCCCGTGTTCAGAGTGATGGTACTGGATGTCGTGTTGTTACGTTCAGAAGAACGAATCTTTTTAGTGAATGAACTGAACCGAATCAGTTTATGAAATGATTCGTTATTTTAGCTTGAAGTTGATGTTGGTCTCCCACTTCAGGTCCTGAGAGACTGTAATTCCCAGGAACTTGAAGGTCTCGACGGTTGACACGGAGCAGTTGGACAGCGTTAGGGGCAGCTTTGCCGAAGGATGACTCCTGAAGTCCACGATCATCTCTACAGTCTTGAGCGTGTTCAGCTCCAGGTTGTGACGGCCGCACCACAGCTCGAGCCGTTCCACGTCCTGTCGATATGCAGACGTTTGTGTAGAGGTTGAAGAGCAGTGGAGAGAGGACAGATCCTTGGGGCACCCCGGGTGCGTGTACATGTACGTCAGGAAGCTGTAAATCCACTGGCACATGGCAGGCGAGACGTTGAGCTGGAGAAGCTTGGAGGAGAGGAGTTTGGGGATGATGCTGTTGAACGCCGAGCTGGAGTCCACGAACAGGACCCTCATGTAGGTCCCCGCGCCGTTGAGGTGTTCTAGGATAAAGTGCAGTCCCATGTAGACCGCGTCATCCACAGACCTGTTTGCTCGGTAGGCAAACAAATGATATTTGTTGATAAAGCGCTATATACCAGTTGAGAATTGCCGCTTTAAGACAAACAACAAAAAGCAAGAACTCCATCGTCCCAAAACCTTTCAGCTGTGTCTTTTTCTTTAAACCCCACTTTTCTTCCTTATTATAAAATAAATGTTTGTTTTCTAAACCAACAAGTGACATCCCAACCATTTAGTAGATGCTCATATTCTTAAAAAACTGAGTTAGTTAGAACTGCCCAAAAGAAGAGACGTGTACCAATGTTTAAAAAAAGGGGCGAGTGCCCTCTGGTGGTGAGTGAAAAAATACAGTGATTAAATGCTGAGCGGATGGATGGATGGATGGATCTGTGCTTTGTTATTGATGAACACGACCACCCTATGTATTGTAATATTGGTTATGTTTCGTATTTAGAGAGCCAAGTATTTTGTTGAGGGGCTGCTTGTTGTAAAATGTTTGAGAAGCACTGCTACAGGTTCATTTAATCCTACTGATAAATGTAAGAGTGAAAACTATTCCACAAAATAACAAGAACAGCTTTCAGGCAGGAGTCGCTGACCTTTTGGAGACTTGAACGCATGAGGGCGCCGAGCTCTTGCGAATTGTGGGAAATGGGAAAGCAAAAATGGAATACTCCCCCCCCCCCCCCCATTGATAGAGACACATGATGAACTTTAAAAAAATGATACATCCCCATAACAATTACTGTGCAGCTGTGTGGGCATGTGTTGTACCAAACACAATTAAGTTTATCGCTCATTACCACTTCACTCGATTTAATTGATACTTTTAATCTTTTACCTCCCACACGGACGCCAAATGAAAGTGTGACAAATAGAAATGTTGCACCGCTTACTTATTTACCGCAAGGCAACATCTCTGATTGGATTTAGAACAGGCAACCAAAAGCTCACCGATGCGCACACAAACAAACAAACAAACAAACAAACAGCGTGTGTTCCAGATGGTGGCGGCGAGGCGAAGCTGTTGCTAAGCGACCCGGCCTCCTCGCCTCTCAACAACATCAGCCGCCCTTTAGCGTCCGTCACTTCCCCGCGGCCGCCCTGTTACCGTGCAGAAAGGAAGCGCCTCGTTTCTCAGCATGTTCCATAGCAAGCGCGGGGAAACATTAATAAAGGGCTTTATTTTATTGGAGCCATCAGTCATAAGGTGGGAGGGAAAAAAAAAAAGAATACTGTTTGAAGGCGGGTGTATCGGAACTTACTCGTTCTTACATCCGAAACAGAATCAGTGTCATCTTTGATTGCCAAGTATGTCAACCAAACAAAAATGTCCCTCAAAGTATTCGTCGTGATGATCTCGTCTCAATTTACTCACACGTTTGCTTCGTGTGAAATCCAGTCAATTGAACACAAAGCTCATATGCTACCACTTTAGAGTGCCTCGTTGTCCACCGTGAGTGCATGCACTAAAGTAATAAAAAAGTCTGATTTGACAGCCAACGATTTTGAAGCCTCAATGAATATACTTGATGATGATGATTATTATTAATAGGATAGAGCTCATCTATGATATGCTGAATAGGCCTCCCAAACATTTTTGCTCTCTGACAAACGCGCGAAAAACCTCTCACACACCCAAAAGGCCTCTCACGTTCAGCAACAAACCTCTCATATGCAACCAAAAACCATTCACACACACACACACACACACGCAAACCTGTCACACGTTTCACACACCCCCTAAAAAACTCTCAATCACATTAAAAACTCACATAATAAAAAAAAACTCACCAACTCACACACATAAAGACTCTCACTCACCCAAAAACTCACTTACATCAAAACTATTTTGATACTAAAAAAAACAAACAAAAAAAAAACTCTCACAATTAAAAAAAAACTCTCATGCACACCAGATTAACCTCTCTCTCCCACACACACTCACACAAAACTCTCCCACACATCAAATAAGTTGTCTTCTGCTTGGCAGAGCCAATCAGCTTTCGAGATTTAAGATACTTCTGTTTAAACTTTTTGAGCTTCGTTTCACACGCGGCATTTTTTGACTCTCACGTGGACAAAGAGGTCGAATACATCATAATAATAAAAAAAAAAGATTGCTTTTAACAAGTAGTAGTTGACAAAAAACACACGAGGTCACCAATGAGCACGGAGCACTTAAACTTTTAGCGCGTCATCTGCACATTGCATTTTCAGTCCAAAATATGCACGATTAATATTTAATAAACACCCAGGCAAAGCAAACGAAGCAGCGGAGTCTCACTTCTGCATCCCTTATCCTTCCGCAAAGTGGCTTTCGACGCCATTGCCATCCGCGCTGTTACCATGGCGATGCAAGCCACCTCTTTTGATTTGCAAACATGTAGGGAGTGAAGTTCAACCGATTATTATTTTTAAAGCCATCCCATCTTGAGCGCCATCTTGCATTTCCACTTTCAGATGAAATGACAACTGCTCAAGTGTGAGGGTGCGATGTTTTGCCCAGATGCGTTTGAGTCCTTTGCTTGCGTGTGTGTGTGTGTCACGTCTAACACAGAGCTTCACAGTGGTCAAAAGACATTTTGGGTGTGCTTATCATCCATAGCATCTTCAATTAAATGTTTTTGGGACGTGGGAGGAATATTTATTTATTTATGTATTTTCTTCAGTTTATAACATGTTTATAACGTTATTTAAAAAAAAAAAAGTTTTTAATTTCAAAACATGTCATCCAATTCTGTAGACTCCATTGTAAAGTAATGAGCAAATTGTTTATTAAGAATCATTGAGGCCATTGAGGTGGTGCCCTGAGATATGAATTTTTTAATTTGTGATGTAAACACACTCGTAATTCAAAACGCTGTATCTGAAATCATCTTGTTATATTATTTCTCTACTTGTGTTGCCACTTGTTCAAACTAGTTGTTTGAAGGGGTCAAAGACCGCAACACAGATGCTGTTCGCTAGCCCGTCTATGGCGTTTTTGCATGGTTAGTTAGAATTAAGGTAAACAGACTTATCTAAACTGTTCGTTGTCATCCGTAATTCTCTGTTTTATGATTAGCTTGATCGTAAACTACAACTGGGAGAAGGCAATAAACAGATTGAAGCTTCTCTTTTTTTGGGAAGACTAGTTCACAAGCTACCAAACAGCTGTTTGTTGTGAAGTGATTTAAGTCCGCTGCCACCGTACAGCGCTTGTATTTCAAATTTTTTATTTCAAACATACTCGTCAGGTCACTAGTCACACACAATCTTTTGAATTTGGTACCACACAGTAAATCCTCTAAATCCAGAGTAGCATGTGCATGTAAGCCCACCGGTTGGTCCTCAGTGGAGAAACGTACGGCAGAAGTCACCCAGCCACAGTGACTTTCCCCCCCCGAGCGCTCCTTCTTTTGCTACCGTCAGGTCTCGCTGTCACCATGGCGACTGAAAAAAAAAAAAAAGAAGGCAGCTGTGTATGGAGATGATATTTTCCAAATGAAGACTGAGAAAACTTTGCCTCTACTTACAGTATGTTCTTTCCTCCCACATTTTTGAGTCACAACATGCCCGCATGATGGAAATGAATGCTTTTAGTCAGCCAGCGTGTGAGAAAATATTCCTCAAGCGGCATTTCAAAAGTGCAATTAGCATGAGTTTTATTTCTTTCTTTGGTGGTTCAACTTGAATGTAAAACACTTTGGACTTATTTGGACTCATTCTTGCCTCTAAGGCAAGTGACTACACAGCAACAGTTAGTAAGAATCCACCAACGTTAGAGACAATGTCAAATAGTTGAAATGAAAGTCACATAAAACATCATCTTTAAAAAAAAAAAAATAATAATTAAAAAAAAATCATTGACAACAATTGACCAAAACAGCTTTTTCTCCATCATCGTAGAGGCTGCAGCGTGACCTCTAATGACATTTGCCTTCCTGTCTTCTGTGCTTTGCTGTTATGTAATACATATAAAAACATAATGGTGCAGCTAAAATCTATTTTCCAGCAGAGTAGAGCAAAAATAACGCCTCCGTGCCCATCATTCTTAACAACTGTTTCCTGTGCGTGTGTGTTTTTCAGCAATTATTTGCTGACCTTTTCCACTACCTTCCGCCTCCCATTGATTGTGAAAATAGACTTGGATTAGTAATTTACAACAAAAGCATTGCACATTTTGACTTGTCTCGTTGCCCCTGGCAACAACATGAGTGAATTTTTATTTTTTATTTTGATCTCCTTTTGATGCCCGTTTTAACAAAATCGCTGAAGCAATATGCTCAAATATGTTAGCAGATAGTTTACCTCAAATTAGCATGTAGCGCTAATTGCAGTTTTGTTGAGATGCTCACTTTAGAATGATGACTCTACTATCTTGGTAAACTCACTTTGTGTAACTGCAGTTTTAATGTAGTATGGCACAACTTTACGCTTAATCTAAATTCTATGAATTTCGGTGTTATCCTCACCAGTGTGGCGTCCCTCAAGGGTGTATCCTAGGGCCCCCTCTGTTCTCCGCGTAAAAGGTATCTCTATCTTGATTATTTAACGTAATTCATCTCTTTTTCAGGGTGCAAACATGCTACACTGAATACTGTAATGACTAAATAGAGCAAAACAATGTTAGCAATGGAGCAGAAAATGTAAACATCTTGCCATGAAACTGTTATAATTTGCAACTATTTGAAGTGATGGAGTGATGGTATTTGATTTTTTTCGAAAATATTAAGAGAAAAATACACATAATCCAAAAATATTACATTTTCTACTCATTGCAATGAATTACTTTTCATATGAAATCCCCTCCAAAAATGATTCCGAGTGCGACGGGTTGAACCGATTCGTCGACTTCTCATCGAGTCCACTGAACTGCACCGCATTGACGTTTCAGGCTTGAAGTCGACTAATCGCTAATCATGCATTTTTTTTTTTTTTGGCATCTCATCTTCCAATTGGTCAGTCAACAGAAGATTTTCCACTCGCCCATCTGCTTTGAATTTCATTTGCTTTTATTTGTTTCCGCGCCGATCCGCCGGAAATTGACTTTCAACCGAACTTTGATCACATTATAGTCGACGACATCCAATCTTTAGTCCTTCAACTCGCGGTGAGTGCAAGCTCTTCTCATTTCAAATCAATTTCTTCCATCCACTAGACATGTGAGAACCTTGTCGTTTTTTTTTTTTTTTCCTTTTCCCTTTAGCCGGCTCACACTCTCAGGGGGACGCCGATGGATGTAATGACTGGTGACAGCTCGCAGTCACACTGGTGACCGCAGGAATCCCGCAATCGTTCCTGTGTCAATAATACGACACCAAGTAGACACAAAAGGGCCAATTGTCTTACCAAAATGATACCTACTAGTGCAAAAATGTTAAATCAATACTAAAAAATAATTGTTACCCCAATCAGAGACTAAATAATGACGTTAATTTTAATGTCCAAGGCAATCAGGAGCACAGTTAATTAAAAAGAACATTTTCCAACCAATTGGTCCCACCCAGTCACAGCCAAAATAATTACAATAGTTAAACTGCTACAGAAATTATTAAATGAATAAATATTATAACAAAAGCTCCCAGTCAATCAACAGCAAAAAATAAGTACAGTAATTACATTGATTGATTGATAAATATATAATGGGAACAACTTGTCCCACCCAGCTTTAATTAGCTAGACTAATTTGTTGGTGTGTTTTAAATACACATGTAATCAGCGGTAAAATCTAATTCGATGGAATAACGATTTTTTTTATTTCTTTATTTCCAAAAACGCAGTGGCGGGCAGTGTGTGTGGTATTTGGGCATTCAGTGTGGGATTTACCGTAATCCACCTCTTAATACCACCGTTAAAATGTTGCAACTACATAAAAAAAATATCAGTAGTATACAAAAAAAAAAAATGCAATATACCAGCATGTAACAGCTTTTGACACGTTTTTAAAATGTTTTTAGTTTTTTGCTTCGATTCAACGGACATCGTGCTGCTCCTTCTGGTGTGTGCGCTTTAGCCACAAGGGGGCGTCATAATAGAGACATACGGGATACTCTATTGCCTGGTAAGCCGCAGTAATATTAGTAGTTCTTCACAGAGAACAAAGAATATATGCCTGTGAGTATATACTTTTTCTGGTTATGAAAATATGTGTTGTAATTGTAGCATATTAAGAGCAGTGGGATTTTGCACATTTGTTTTGCACATAATGAATGAGTGTGTGGGTGTTGCGCTTCCTCCACAAGCCAATTACACACTAAAGCAATCTTACCAACGTTTCACCTGACCTTTCCCACTAGCTGGCAGGAAAGAAAACAATGCTAAGGCTCCATGGCACAATATCACAGATAATTATTTTTTTGTTTACACAGCTGGACAGGCCTCAGCGCAATCTTTCGAAAGTGACACAATGACGTGTTTCGTATCATTCCCATGCATGGGTGAGTTGATTTTGCCACGTATTTATCGGAAGCGGCACGAGCCCCGCTGCAGCATGTGGGAATTCCTGGAATGAAAGGCGGCAGGGAGTAAATACGAGACGGGGGCTGCATCTATCACTCCAAAACTAAAAGGTCTCATGAATGATTGAGGCAGCTTCCCCTGCATACATTTCCTCCTCTCCTTGAGAGCTGCGACCAGCACAGTGGGAGGTCTGTGGAGATTTCATCTTTCTTCTTCTTCTTCTTCTTCTTCTTCTTCTTCTTCAAGACTTTCAATCTTGAGGCAACACTTCTTCTCCGGCTCTTTTCAACACTTTAAATTGAACGTACAACGTGCGAAAATAACAGACGACATGGCGACGGACCAATAGTATGGATTTGTGAAAAAAAAAAGTGAACTCATATATTTGAGCTTTCTGCCCAACAGCGACGTCTTTAACCTTTAAGGTGACCATCATTTACCAGTATCTTCTAAAATATTTTTATTTATACTTTTTTTTAAAAAATTTTTTTATAAAAGGACAATTTCAATAGATTTATAAATGTCCACAATACATTTCTAAATTAATAAAACAGAAAGCAAAAGAAAATGTTGATGTTTGAATGCATAATCATCTGATATTTTGTGCATAAATACATGATGGAATAATATAAATGAATGTGCAAATAACAACGAACTAAAATAAATAAACCAATCAAGGCTCTTGTTTAAACTTAACTAAAGCAGGTGTAAATCGTGTTTTCCCCACTAAAAGAAGAATAAAATAACAAATACAACAAAAAAAAGTGTATTGTTATACTATGTAGGCTATTAGTCACTATATTTGAATATTTCAATTGCACAGAATAATTGCATACTCTAAAAAAAAAAAAAACCTCCTGTAATAAAATAAAAATAGATGCTGATTCTGTTTTCCATGACAAATGACATTTGGTGTTTATTTTACGATGTGAAAGATCAGGAACGATATCAGGAATGAAGGGAAGGAAAAAAAATACAAGATGTGTATTTACAATTTTATAACCAAAGACAATAATTATAGAACTAAAACAACTTGAAATTCATACACTGGAAAATATCCTATACGAGACATATATGTTGCCAAATACCTGTCTCATAGAAAAGTAGTGCTTTGGTGCCATTCATTTATCGGGACCAAGTCCTGCCTTGAGTAGTAAGTTCAGTGCGGTCATGTGACTGTCTTGTGTCGTTTGATTGGCAGTCAACCATCGCGAGCGGGTTATGTTGGATTGGAGCGAACAGCACCCAATGTGGAAGTCGTAGTCCAGAACAGATTGATAAATAAGCAATCAAAGCCGTAATCAATAAAAGTGGCGGACGGCGTGCAGATCATTGTCACGCGGTAAAAGTACCGTTGCTTCTTAACGTAAATTCTCGAGTAAAAAGTAAAAAGTAGGCCGCATTAAAACTACTCGGACGAGTACAATTTATCCCAAAAGCTACTTGAGTACCCACCTCTGGAAATGAGTGATTGACGGCAACTAAAAAGGTGGACTAAGTTAGTTCATTGCCTATAGATGCCACAAGTGGGCGCCAAATCCCCACTTTTCTATTGGACAGAGTTTTGGCAACGTCTTGTGGCGTTTTCGAGCGTTTCGGAAAGAGCTCAAAACAGTGAATAGGCGCGTTTTCCAGCAACAACGCAGGATAGGTTCCACCCAAAAAAAATTGTTTTTGAATATTTGCAGATTTTATTTACGCCTTTAAACAAAATTAGCACATTCTAATAATAATGTCAACCTGAATAAAACTTAACTGTCATCAAAAAATTAGCAGTCTTAAAATTGAAGACATTGATTTGTAGCTTTTATATAAACACAAAGCACAGATACATGTTTCTATAAACCTATATAAAAAGTCTACACACCCCTGTTCATTTGCAAGGTTGTGTGATGAGTTCGAGTCATTTCAAAACTTTTTCTACCATTAATCTGACCTGTACAACTCCACTAACAAACAAACAAAAAAAAAATAAAATAAAGAGCGAACGTCAAAATAAACAACTGCTATAACGTGGTTACACAAATGTGCACACCCTCTTATATATGGCTGTGTTCAGAATTAACCAATCACATTCATGTTTAATGGGAGTCAGTTCCGATGTTCTAGTAGGCTTTTCCCCTTTATAAAACATATATTTTTTAATTCAATTCAGTTGGTTTTGGTTCTTCTTTTTTTGTGTGTGTGTGTAGACTTTTTATAGACGCTTTCTACTGTTTTCACTGGGGGGGGTGTGGCTTTGACGAGCATGTGCGCTTCAACCCGGCGTATGAGTGAGTGATCAGGCCAAAATTATGGATCGCGCCTTTGGGATTAAAGTGAGCGGGGGGGGGGGGGGGGGGGGGGGGGGAACATTCAGGCACTTGTATCTGCAGAGTTTAAAGGGCAACGCATACATTGTGCAATTTGGGATTTTTTTGTGAAGCTGTTTATGTCCTTACCGTTTAGCACATTTGTCTTTGCGGGTATAAAAAGTGTTTAAAAATGTTTTTCAATGGGCCTCCACCATTTACTTTGCCAATAAGGAATGCCTAACATTTTAAATCATCGAGAAAATTCTGGAAACTGTCATGGAAATATATTTAAATAAGAAAAACACAGCAAAAAAAAATTGTTGGGAATTTATTTGTGGGCTGGGCTGGAATGGATTCATGGGATTTGAATTCATTTCAATGGGGAAAATGGATTTGATATGAAAGTATCTTGAGTTACGAGTTTGGTTATCGACCAAATTAAACTCGTATGTCACGGTACCACTGTTTTTAATAGGTGTGCAGCTAATCTAAGGTGTCAGGCTCGGCGTCCATGCAGGTCTCCCAGGGGTTTCTGGGCATGTGCGGCATGGAGATGAGGAGGAGGGCCACACCGCTGAGGATGAGGAGGGTGAAAGAGGCGCAGGCACACGTGAAGGACCACGAGTAGTAGTACTCAATCCAGATGGTCTCGTCGCTGGCGATCATCCTCTTGACCGACTGGCGCATGACTTCCACCGAGATGATGATGCAGAGCCCTGCGGGCAAGATCACCAATACTCCATTTCTGTATTGAATCCATTTTGTGGGGTATATGTACTTGGGCCCAACCGATATGGATTGAAAGTCATCCTTGTCCTATGTTGTATAGTGTTAACGTGTAAGAGAAAAATTGGCCGGTGTGCCTATGTGGCGGCCATGATGAATGTGGCGCATTGTTGTGGCAAATATGTGTTGATGGTTATATCTTTTGTCTATTGTGCGTAGAGCGCAGTACAGAGAGAGAGAGAGTGACATGGCTGTAGTGTTAACTTTGAGGAATACAGAACACAAGTCTCTGGAGTCTGGAACATGCTAGCTGTGGTACAGTACCAGTTTTTTTGCAAGCCGTTCGCCTTGGGCAACAGATTTTGGAACTAGGTATCACACTAATTCCTCGCAACTCATGAAAGCGACTCGCCTATGATGAGCACTGTACGTCAACAATGTCACCATGAACAAGCACACCGGTGTGGTAAGTCTGGATGAAATGTGAAACTTGCAAACATTTTTTTTGTATTATTATTTTTTATTTACAATAACTTTGCACTGTACTGGGCGTTTTAGGCCACGGAAAAAAAAAAAAATACAGATCATAATTTTCCATTTTTTCAATAATAATTTGTCTTATAACTGCCTCCTGGTGGCTGAGGCGTGCACAGCAGAAGGAGCAGCACAATGACCATTGAACTGATGCAAAATGTGACAAAACTGTTTAGTTCTTTGTAATCCAATTGAATGATGTCAACACTGTATATTTGTATGCAGCACAACACTACAAAGTGCTTTTTTTTTCTCTCATTAAAAACACATTACAAATTGTGCTTGTTAGTTTTAGGGTAGGGCGGAATGGATTCATGGGGAAAGATGATGTATGTTTTGAGTCACCTCTGTATCTGCGTTCAAATGTAAGGAGTACAAAGTCTTCATAAAAAGAAATAGCCCCACTCGAGTGAAGCACAGATATCTAAAAAGAATGTAAGTAGTTTGTACTTTGCAATTCCCACCGCTGCTAATAGTTCACCATTTAAAATGAACGAATGAAGCGATGTGTACCTGCGAAGGCGAAGAACATCCCAGCAGGCCTCAGCAGGTAATCGCGGCCCTTCCCGAAGGAGAAGATGACGCACAGGGTGCCCAAGATCATGAAGAACAGGCTGAAAATGGCGATGGCCGCCGCCGAAATGTTGTACTCTAACAAGAAAAACGGATGAAAAGTTACCTTCCCTAGGGCCCAACCGATACAGTTTTATTTAGGCCAGTGCCCATTTTGATAATTGGCAGAGTAAAATACCGATAATTGATTAATCGGTGGATGAATTAAGAAAATATATAACGAATAAAAGAACTTCTTTTTTTGGTAGCTTAACGCTGACAACAGTAAAGATATAACTTACAGGCAGACGTTTTACAATTCGTTCTCCTTTAGTATTTGCAGCAGAAAGAAAACATTTTGGGGGTAAAATTTTTGCCCATTGCTTTTGAATGTTTCTTTAAATGTTGTTATCTTTATCTCGTGTTGTAATGTATTCATGTGAAAAAAAATAAATAAAAAAAGACTGTGTGTGTGTGTGTGTGTGTGTGTGTGGGGAGAAATGTTATCGAGTAAAGCTGAAAGTCTCAATGACATACTGATCGTTTTGACAAAATCTATTTGTGGCGGCGTGCCAATTCGTAAAAGACTCGCCAAATACTTCTGTGCTTTGACTGCAGCTAAAATACAGTATACAGTAATGCGCAGGTGTACCTAATGTTGCGGCCTTCAAGGCTCGAGATAAATTAAAGAGGGAATAAAAGTCGAGGCGGAGGCGAACAGTTTATTACTACAGGGATGTACTGCGACATTATTTTGTTGTTGTTGTTGTTGTTTTTTTCTCATCGTGAGCATAAAGTGCATGCTTGTATTTGCTGGCGCGCTCTTAAAAATATATATACGGTAGGCACGTATATACAATACGCTGTACGCAGCGACGGAGGCAATACGTACCCTTCTGGGTCTTCACTTCAAAAACTTCTGCTTCTTCTCCTGATGTGAAGTGCTTGAAGTAGGAACAGTTCTTGGCTGCAAGCGGAAGACGGGAAAGACACACACACTATACTTTTTCCCGTATAAATTAACATTCATATTCTCATGAATCAACTTAAATGTCATTACGCTTGTGAAATTGTTTTTGTCATAACATTACTGCTTTTTTCCTCATACTTAATAATTTCTAACTAATCATTTTTCATATTTTTTTCACTTTGTTTTTCTCTTAGTTATTTTCTTGAAATATGAAACACTGCGAGTTGGGATTTGTTTGGGGTCAGAATACTCAAATTTAATGTAAACAAACCTTGACTTTATACTCATAACATTCTGACTTTCGTCACGTGATTTGTTTCTGGTAATATTAAAATGTAATTGGAAAATGGAAAATTTCTTTTCTCAAATATGACAACCTTTAGTCATAAATTAGACTGTATTTTCATAATATTTTTACTTTGTTCTTGCAAATATTTTGATCTTAGTATTACACCAAATTTTCTTCCAATTAAAACAAAACTAAATGAAAACATTTTTTTGGCAGTCTATTTAGAATTTATTCTTAGAATATTTCAACTTTATTCTAATAAAATCTGGAATATTTATCTTGTAATAATATGACTTTATACTCATAATTGTGCGACTTTTTGTCACGTACAATTCAATTTCATTCCAGTATTTTTCTTGTTCTTATAAAATTTCCGTTTTTTTCCCCTCCAAGTATTATAACTTTTTTCTCATGAATTAACAATTTTAATTCAACGTAAATATTAATGTTAGTCTTGTAAAATATCTTTTTGTCATAATATGCCATTTTTTTCCCTTGATAAATGTACAATTTTATTCTAAAAGTATTTTTACTTTGTTGACAAGCACACATTTCCCCCTTTTAATATTACAGCGACATTTTTGTTGTTATACTAAAAAAAAAAAAATTCAATTTAGATTTGAATTTAAAAAAAAAACAGAGTTTAAAAAAAAATAAAAAATAAAAAAATAAAAAGCAAAGAAAGGATTGTGATGTGCAAGTCACTTTCTTCACATCCCTCTCCTGTATGTGTTTGCCGTCTTCAAGGGCAGCTCGGCGGCTGCGAGGGCGAGCAATGGAGAGGATGTAAAGGCCAGGGTTCCCCACTTTGAACCAGCTCGTCTCCCTCAAATGAAACCCATAAAGCACACACGTGCTCGCTCTCTCCGCACGGATGGACAATATTAATGTGTGTGTGTGTGTGTGTGTGTGTGTATATATGCACACCAGGCAACAGAGGAGCTGTTTGTTACTCCGGATGAGAAAGAATCACTAAAGAGGTTACCTAGCAACAGGCTGCTGTTGGTCCTGGCGGGTCCAATTCGGCCACATGTTAAGGCACAGCAAAAGGAACTACGGGCATATGTGTGTGTGTGTGCTCGTGACTGAAAGTGCTGTATCAAAACGTTTGCCTTTACAAAACTAGTGCTGCTCAGTTTTTGATTGTATGTGGACGCTCGATTTTATTTGTCCAATCAGATTTCAGCATCTGTGTGTTGCCATGTCAATCTCATCTGCCCAGGGCCGTCACAATCAGTCGTGCTTGCCCGTGTAACTTCAACTTTATTCGAAATGGGACAGTTTCTTTCACCAATCAGATTTCAAATTCATCCTCGCAGGCGCAGCACGCTGGCCCTCGATGAGGCCAGTCGTTTCCTGTCCTGTGATAGGTTGATCAGAAGAAAACTCGCTACAGTCAACTTGCAAAACACATCTGTCGGGATCTGACTGCTGTTTGTAATCTGGTAACTAAGTGAAATATATGATATGTTCTTCAGATGGTAGAAGGCAGTTTTAGTAATTGATTTGATATGACTGTGTCAAGTCAGGCCGGAATCTATCAGAATACCGAGGTTTCGGACTTGGTCTTTGGTTTTTAAAGAGAGTGACTCCAGGTATTTACGAACAGCAATCCTCTTTTCTTTATTGCCAAAAACAATTCTCTCAGTTTTGTTGTTGTTTAATTGAAGAACATTTTGGCTCATCCAGATACTTTTTTTCTGTTTTAGACAGTGACACAACACCTCAATTGAACTGTAGTCATCTGGAGACACTGCTGGATATAACTGTGTGTCATCTGCATAGCTACGATACCCCAAATTCAAGTTCTGAAGAATTTGACCCAAGGGTAGCATATACAGAACACGAGGGGTCCAAGAGCTGACCCTTGAGGGACCCCATAGGTCATTGTTCCATTTAGTCCTACCCACGTTTCCAACCTGTTCAGCAGTATATTATGATATACCGTATCAAAAGCCGCACTAAGGTCCAACAAGACCTGAATGGACACCTTTCCCGAGTCAGTATTCAACCTTATATCATTTAGCACTTTGATAAGAGCAGATTCTGTACTGTGATGAGTTCGGAACCCAGATTGAATTTTGTCAAAAAGTCCATTTAAGTTCAAGAAATTGCTGAGTTGATTCAAAATAACTTTCTCAACAATCTTGGCTATGAAAGGGAGATTTGAGAGGGGTCTATAGCTTGCTAACATGGAAGCGTCCAGCGCTTAATTTAGTTTTTTAGCAGAGGCTTAATGGCAGCGACTTGAAGAGCTTTAGGAAACTCGCCCGACTGAAGTGAGCAATTGATTATTTGCTCCAAATCAGCGGTGGTGGTTTCAGCGGCTGAACCGTTTTCTCTCCAGTTTTTTTGGTCAACTGTGTCAAATTCTGACATGGTAATAGAGTTTTTCCTGAGTGGCTTTAGATGTGGAATCATTTCATCATTTTGCTGATTTGTGCTAATATTTCAACATCCTTAGAGATGACCAGGTCTAAGATGTGACCTTGAGTGTGAGTTGGACTCTTAATATGTTGACAGAGGTCAAATGTGTCGAGTATATAAAATTTAAAATTTGCTGGTGTCCCCTCATTTAAAATAAAGATAAAGATCTTTTAAGTTTGTATTTTGCTTATTTGTTATCATTTATATATTGTATTAATACTCTTTAACACAGGCTATGTTTTGTGTAGATGAGTATTTCTTGAAACTATTACAAAGTATGTTTGATGAAACTCAAAAACACAAAACCTTTACAGTATTTTATAATAATATTGAGTTTTCCCAATATCAATACAAATATTTACAAAATATGCATTATTTGTTTTTATTATGTAATATTTGTCATGGCTTTGTATCAACTAACATTTGCACACAAATATTAAATAAACATCCATTTCAACAAATTTTATAATTTCAGTAGTAATAATGGTTTGGGGTCCAAGAAGAGACCCTTGAGGGACCCCAAAGCTCATTGCCATTCAATGTGATTGAACACTTCCAATGGTTAAACGAATAACTTCTCATTGAAAAGATTCATTTATTTATCATTTTTAGTCATTGTTATTATACAGTATGTCATCATTTTTAAATAAATATTTAAATAATTTTTAAATCACTCACCATTGCGCACAAATATTTTGCTTTTTTCCAACAGCAACGTCTTTGTCTCTAAAAATAAGATTTATTTGTTATATATATATATATATATATATATATATATACAGTATATACACACATATATTTACTTAATAGAAGTATTGTAACGGAACAGATTTATTTATTGAGAATTGTTTTGTCTTCACAAAATTATACAGCATATCATCATTTTAAATAATTTTGCATCAATTCACAACGTTGCGCAGGAGTGATTAGAACTGTAAAACATCATTTTTAGATCTTCTGTTCCATGCTCTTTTCCCGCCCCTGTCAGTCAAAGGTTTTTTTTTTTTTTTTGGGGGGGGGGGGGGTTCACTTCCTGTTAGCCTTCTTTGGTGCGGAATGACCGCCTAATTCTGGGTCAATGTGAACGAGGGATGCTGCTGCTATTTAAATGGCCATTGCGCGAGGAGCTCAAATAAAGTGGGACAAAACAGAGGCTTCGGGGACTTTGGTCACATCCTGTGAGTGAAATGTGAGGCCTTTAAAAAGCACGGGCTTTTAAACTTTGGAACGTAAACGTCCGAACAACCAGCACGCCATCGCGCAACACAAAAATGGTCCACAGACTTTTCTTGTAAAACCGCATTAAGCTGAACCTTTGCGAGAAATTCCAAGTCAGTTGGACTTGTTTAGAGAAGGGCTGTTTGATGGACGTTGCCATATTAGCAGTTTCATCAGTACCGGATTCGATGTAGCAGATGTCTCCACTCGATGGGAACATTTGCCCTTTTCCCCAAACACTTTTATTAGCTTTGTCTAATATGATTCTATTAAAGAAACCATGTGGTGTACCGGTTGGGCATGTAGGCACTCTTAGAGCAAATTCTGCACCCGTTGGCTTATCAAAAAGACGATGCGGAGACCTTCAAAATGAACTTTCAAGATTTGCTAAATAAGCTCCTTTTGGACATGTGGTCATTCTTCAACTTCCTTCGTCATCCTCAGGACACAAATCCATGCCTTGGTCCACTCACGCAACCCCTCACACCCACCCTTCCCCCAACTCGGTTCTCTCTGGTGCGCTTTTAACTGGCAAGACGGAGCGCTAAGGCACACTTTATTAAGGCTCGTCCCGAAAGGGAGGAGCAGCGGCCGCCAGGCGAAACGCCAATAAAAGAAATCTCCACACTGAAGCTGCCAGGCACGCACACACGGCCAGAGGCCATGGGAAAAAAACCAACATACTCCGTCCTCACCCCATAAGGCTGGCTGTGTTCAAAAATGACTTATAGCCCCGAGGTGGCAAAAGTACTCACAGTACTTAAGTAGAAGTAAAGATACAGAAGTACTGATTCAAGTCCTGAACTTATGTCAAATAATTTTTTTTTACTGTCACTTGCACAGGGTGTCACAAAAGTCACCATACGTTGTCTTGGACTGCGACAACAGTGACCCCAGACTGTTGAACAGCTGAAGCTGTACATCAAGCAAGAATGGGAAAGAATTCCACCACCAAAGCTTCAAAAATTGGTGTCCTCAGTTCCCAAACGTTTATTGAATGTTGTTAAAAGGATAGGTGATGTAACACAGTGGAAAACATGAGCCTGTCCCAGCTTTTTGGGAACGTGTTGCGGCCATCAAATTCCAAGTTCATGATTATTTGCTAAAAACAATCAAGTTGATCAGTTTGAACATGAAATATCTTGTCTTTGTAGTGTATTCAATTAAATATAGATTGAACATGATTTGCAAATCATTGGATTCTGGTTTGATTTATGTTTAACACATCGTCCCAACTTCATTGGAATTGGGGTTGTACTTCCTGCGGCTTCTGAGAAAGTATGTTTTTGCACAATTGTCAAAAAAAAATATATATATATTGTACCGGCCTTAGCAGATAACTAGCAACTATTTATTGCTCAGTGACTGTTTTTCTCAATGTCTTGTTGTTGCTAACCACGAAGCAGAAGGCCCGCGACTACCACCATTGGCTCAAAGCCAATCAAAGTTTACATGGAGGACTCCACTTGGAACTCAGCATTGACAAATGTTTCTGGCCCAGAATTGGATTCTGGCTCCTGTGGCTCAAATATAAAGGGATGGGTAGGCATAAAAAAAAAAAAATGGAAATGACAAAAGACTACAGGAAATTGTATAAGAGGGGAGTCATCAAATCGTAATTGTTAAACAGAATGAAGTCAATAATAAAATACATATAAATATGAAATACATTTGGGATTTTATTGGACAATTTTGAGAAAATGCGTTAAAATGTTAGTTAAACACTTAAATGTGGCCTGCAGAGAAAAGGTTTTACGATGACAGTTTTATTTCCTTGGTCTACCAGCCGACCCACCGACCTACTTGCTATCTTAGTGGTAAATCCTACCTCCAGGTAAGCCAATGGGGCCGCAGCCTTTGCCCTGGGGGTCCTCCTGCACCATGAAGATGCTTTTCTTGCACAGCCTCCAGAGGCCGAAGTGGGCGGCCTGGCAGGTGGCGTTGAGCTTGTCCACGCGGGGGCTGAGGACGGCCCAGTGGTCCGTCACCACGGCGGCCAGCATGGCCGACATGCCCACCACGATCACCAGAGACGTGATCTTCACCTTGGTGGCCTGCTCCTCGAACATGCTGCGCAACGGAAGCCTCGAGTTCCTAGAAGACGCTGGCGTCCTCTCGGTCGGGTCTCCTCGCTTGTTGTACTCTGGTCCGGTCCACGACTTCTTCTTTCTCGTCTTTCTCACCCTCTGCCTTGTGCCCGCTGCTTCACAGAAGAAGAAGAAAAAGGGGGGGACCTGCTAACAGTGCCCTACTTTCTACCTCTCCACTCATGCGCTCCCTCACCACTTTCCATTTGGTGAGTGGAAGCCATTCGCTCAATGAAATGAAGACTTTTTGCACCTCATGTCGAACCAATATCAAGTCAACCTAAAGTCATTTACTGTGTTCAAGTCAGATTTTGATACAAATAGGGCCAAGGACCCAAAAACAGTTTTGTCATTTATGTGGAACATTCTCATATTATTAGTAGCGCCAAAACTCATTTGTCTCTGGTACTGCATGTCAGGGGACCCCTGGGGGGATATTTCCTTTATTAGTTGTCAGATGAACTGATCCACTTACTCAGCCAATCAGGAGTCACCGTTTCAGAAGAGGGTCCCACCTGATGGCAGGAGCTGATCCACATTTAGAGCCATGTAAAAAAAAAAAATAATAATAAAAAAAAAAATCAATGTATTCATATAACGCTGTGGAGCACAATAGAAAGAGGTAATAGATTATTTTTGTTTAAATATTGATTACGCATGTGCTTGCAGTCGTTGTTGATAGACATTAATATTCAAAAACTTTGGTGATAAATACTGCTCACAATTTCACAATTCACAATTTAGAGTCTTCGGTTCACTTACCGTGCATGTTTTGCGAACGCGGGAGGAAAACAGAGTTCCGGGGAGAAAAAAAAACAAACCACGGAGGCACGGGGGAGAACATGCAAACTCCATAAAAATATCCAATCTGAATTTTAAAATTAGAATTGTTTTTTTTGACTAAATTCTTGCAAAAACTGCGAATGTTTGTAAAAATGACAGGCGAGTACAAAGAGTGAAAACATCGCCAATTTATTTGATTTGGCATAAGCTACAAAGCCAAAGTATAACACTGTTAAATAAAGCCAATTTAAGGTGGAATTAAAAACCTCTTAACATTAGCGTCCTGTGTTGAACACATTTGTGTTAGTAACACATTCATTGAAGGCATTTGTTGTTTTACCGCACGGTTTTTATTTTTTATTTTTGCCTTGAGTATCGGTGGCTGGTATCGGCAGTTTTCAAGAGTACCCGATACCTTGAAGTAAGACCAGTGCCGGTCCGACAGCCCTCATTTAAAAAAAAAAAAAAAAAAAAAAAAAAAAAAAAAAGTGTGGCCTTTATTGTTATTATTATTATTTTTTTTTATGGAGTGGAAAATATTTTTTATGTCATTTCAATGGGGAAAACTTGAATTTTGAAATTAAACCTGTAAGTCGCGGTAATGCTGTAGTAGAATTTTGGTTGCAAATGTCGAAGAGTCCTTCTAATAGTGTTTAGGCCGGCAAAGAGGGAAGGCCTCGCTGTCCCTTTTTTGCCCCACGACCCCCCCAGCCCCGGAACTATTTCACTCCCAGCACGGCAAGACGAGCATGGTCTCTAAGCAACAGGGCCGCCATGGTGACGCATCACCACCGAGCAAGTGTGAAAGCGATCCAGATTTGTATTTATTGATTTATTATTTTTTTTATAATACGACTGAAGTGACTGAAGACGAGCATCCGGGATCGTCGACGCAACTAAACGGCGGCGCCGTGATCAGCTTCGCGCTTCAGTCCATCACTCTTTTTTTTTTTTTTTTTTTTTTTTTTGAGTGCCGTTGCATTTCCTTTTGAAAATCAATTCATTTTACTGATATGAGTATTCCAATTGTTGGCAGTTGTTATCTATCAAAAGGTCATAATTGTTTCTAAACTCATATTTTTCTACTTTCAATGCAATAATGGGTTTACCGTCAAGTGTCCAAAATGAAGTTTCATCATTTGCAACATGTTTTCTGAAGATACTAATTACAATTTTTTATTTTTTTGGATTCTTTTACAAAAAGCTGAAAATATCTCAATTCCATTTAAAAGCCTGATTTCACAGACATTTTTTTTTTAATCCATTCATTTATTGTTTGTTAAAAAAATACTTTTCTGCAATTTCAAATATATTTTACTCGGTATTTTTTTTTAGCCTGTTTGGTTGCACTTTAAAATAAGACATCACCTAAAAAGTAACTTGTTAGACAATTTTCACTTTTTTCAGGCACAATTTCACTTTGCCATTGAAATAAAACAAAAACAAAAAATTACTCCACTGGCAGTTTTTTTTCCTCCCGATTTCAAGTCAAATTTGCTCGAAACTAGTGAAAATTGTCTAAAAACGTAACTTTTTAGGTGATGAGCATTATTTGATGTGTAATCAGATTAAGTTGTGACTAGAAATAAGGAATCTTCGAGGTAAGATTTTGACGTTTTGCAGTGCACATTTTGGTCATATTTGTTTAACCCCTCAGTATAAACCCGAGGAGTTTATTAGTAAAATGATCTGTGTAAAAAAAAAAAAAAAAAAAAAAAAAAAAAAATAATCATTTCATACCGCTAAATAGATTTTTAGGAAACCACCACACCTGAGAAAAACAACCAATCAGTGACCGAAGGCATGACAAATAAGGTGTCGATTGTTTCAAAAGACAAATTCTAATATTTAAAAACAATGAATTTGACAACTATTGCCATCAATTGTTTTCTGACCAAATAAAAAAAATGCTGCCTTCTTCATATTTTTTCGTCTTTATTGGGCAGTAAAGTACGTACAAAGTCAAACCCAAAAACCAAAGTTTGTGTATCTACTAATGTTTATTTCCTCATACAGTATGTGGTTGTACATTTTCGGCAAGACAAAAAAAAAATAACAATAATAATAATTGTTTTAATATGCAAGATCTTATTTTCAGAATCTTATCAAGTCAGTTCATACTGTACTAGTTCCACTGGCGGATTTTTATTTGTATTCTTTTCACTTAAAACCAGACATTTTGTTCCTAAAATAAGTCTTTTTGTCTTGCTGAAAATTTAGGGGGGGGGTGGGGGGGGGGAAGTCTTAAAATAAGTACAGTAAGATGTTTTCACTCGAAGTTTTCCATCTTAAGGTCCATGTGCTAGTATGCACTTTTTCCTCATGAGTAAGACAATTCAGCGCACAAGCAAAACAACTAGTGCAACCCTGTCTTTCTCATACAATGTCTTTTTTTCAACTACTGTATGACATTTCTGCATACTAGTATGACTACTACATGTCACTTGTGAGGCAAAACTACTAGTGGGGATTTTGGTGGCACTAGTAGGGTCCAGGAAGCTACTAGTGTCTGACTCATGCCTACTAGTTTAATTGCATACTAGTAGACCAAAAAGGGCACAAGTAGTGAATTTCTTTTTTTCTAGTTTGACACAGCTGTTCTACTAGCGCAGTGCATGCTAGGTGTTCTGCTAGTGCGCCCTAGTTATTCTGCTAGTGCAATGAGTCGTCTTGCGCACAAAGAGCATACTAGTACACAGACCTTAACCAGGATACTTTATGAAGGAGGCAACTAGTGCAAGACACATGCCTACTAGTTGGGATTAGTAATGCCACCAGTGCAACACAGTAGTTTACTCGGAAAGTTTAATTGCATACTAGTAGACCAAAAAGGGCACAAGTAGTGAATTTCTTTTTTTCTAGTTTGACACAGCTGTTCTACTAGCGCAGTGCATGCTAGGTGTTCTGCTAGTGCGCCCTAGTTATTCTGCTAGTGCAATGAGTCGTCTTGCGCACAAAGAGCATACTAGTACACAGACCTTAACCAGGATACTTTATGAAGGAGGCAACTAGTGCGTGACACATGCCTACTAGTTGGGCTAGTATTTTTACGAATGCAGCACAGTAGTTTACTACTAAAGTTGAATTGTGCACTAGTATGCACTAGTACAAGACAAACGTAACTAGTTAGACACAGCGATTCCACTCGTGCTCCCGAGTTGTTCTACTAGAAAGATGAATTGTCTTACTAGTGCGGACAACGAGTGTACTAGTACCTGGATCTTAAGCAGGACATCAAGGATATCAAATGAATGTTCGAACGGGTTTAAGGAAAGACATTTGAGAATGTATTCAATACCTTTGATAAAAAGGCTACTAGTGTGTGACACATGCCTACTAGTTATGCCCGGTAGTCTTACGAGTGCAGTAGTTTAGTTAAATTGCATACTAATAGGCCAAAATGGGCACAAGTAGGGGAAAACTGTTACTAGCTAGACCCAGCTAAGTATTCAGTCCCTTTGCTGAGTATTTAGTAGAAGCACCCTTTTGAGCAAATACAGCCATGAGTCTTTTTGGGAATGATGCAACAAGTTTTTCACACCTGGATTTGGGGATCCTCTCCAGTTCTGTCAGGTTGGATGGTGACCGTTGGTGGACAGCCATTTTCAGGTCTCTCCAGAGATGCTCAATTGGGTTGAAGTCAGGGCTCTGGCTGGGCCATTCAAGAACAGTCACTGAGTTGTTCTCAAGCCACTCCTTCGTTATTTCAGCTGTGTGCTTAGGGTCATTGTCTTGTTGGAAGGTGGACCTACGGCCCAGTCTGAGGTCCTGAGCACTCTGGAGAAGGTTTTCGTCCAGGATATCCCTGTACTTGGCCGCATTCATCTTTTCTTCAATTGCAACCAATCGTCCAGTTGGGACTGTATTGGACAGGTGATGAGCAGTTCCTGGTTTTCCCCGCAAATAGCGCTTAGAATTAAGGCCAAAAAGTTCTGTCTTGGTCTCATCAGACCAGAGAATCTTATTTCTCACCATCTTGGAGTCCTTCAGGTGTTTTTAGCAAACTCCATGGGGGCTTTCATGTGTCTTGCACTGAGGAGAGGCTCCCGTCGGGCCACTCTGCCCTAAAGACCCGACTGGTGGAGGGCTGCAGTGATGGTTGACTTTCTAGAACTTTCTCCCATCTCCCGACTGCATTTCTGGAGCTCAGCCACAGTGATCTTTGGGTTCTTCTTTACCTCTCTCACATAGACTCCCCCGATTGTTCAGTTTGGTTGGACGCCCAGCTCTCGGAAGGGTTCTGGTCGTCCCAAACGTCTCCCATTTAAGGGTTATGGAGGCCACTGTGCTCTTAGGAACCTTAAGTGCAGCAGAAATTTTTTTTTGTAACCTTGGCCAGATCTGTGCCTTGCCACAATTCTGTCTCTGAGCTCTTCAGGCAGTTCCTTTGACCTCATGACTCCCATTTGCTCTGACATGCACTGTGAGCTGCAAGGTCTTATAAAGGATGGACACCACCCGAGTTAAATAGGAGTCTCACAGCAAAGGGTCTGAATACTTATGGCTGTGTAATATTTCAGTTTTTCTTTTTTAATAAATCATCAACAATTACTTTTTTTTCCTGTCAATACGAGGTGCTGTGTGTACATTAATTAGGGGGGGAAAAAAGATGATTTTAACAAATGGCTGCAATATAACAAAGAGTGAAACATTTAAAGGGGTCTGAATACTTTCCGTACCCACTCTATCAAGGGAGCTACTGGTGTGTGACACATGCCTACTGTTTGGGTGTAGTAGTATTACGAGTGGAGCACAGTAGTTCACTTGTAAGGTTGAATTGCAGTAGTGTGTCAAAAATGGTATTAGTTCGTTGAACCAAGTTACTGTATCAAACGGGTACTGTATATCATTGACAGTAAACATTCCACTTTTGACTTTTTTTTTTCAGTCTGTACTCTTTTGCTTACGTATAGAAATTGAATCAGTGCTTTTAGCAGTCTTTTTATTTTTTACACAAGTGTATGTACTTCTACTTACAGTAAGTACAGCGTGAGTGTTTTTTTTTTTTCCACGTGTGACCGTCCACGTCACCTCGCTGTGGACACCCGCTGGGGGCCGTACCCCAAAGAAGTCAGACTACAGCAAGCCGTCAGGCTCCAGGAGATCGCCCCCCCCACCCCCCCCCCCCCCCTGGTTTTTTCTCAATTCCTCGCCCTCCCCACCGGTCATCGTGCGACTCACACAGGCGTGGTCCTGCGATTCACCCCGTCCTTCAAATCATTGGGGAAACAGTTATGCACCTGGAGGAACTCGGCAGCTGCCTCGTGTTCGGGGCTGTACGCGTTGTCCGTCGTGCTGTCCCGCGCCAGGGCGTACATAGACAGTTCGTCCAGGGGCCCGCACCCGCCCCCGGCCCCCTTCAGACCCGCCGCGGGCGAGTTCTCCCGCGACGCCTCAGTGGAGTGCGAGCTGGCCTGAGACGTCCGCCGGCGGTAGCGGAAGCTCGGTATGCGCGAGTACGGCGACGACGACGAGAGCGAGCGTATGAAGTCGCGGCGCGCACGCCAGCGCACTTCCTTGTTCTTCTCGATGTAGATATTGATGGCCAGCACGGCCACCGTTTCGGCCACAATGAAAGACAGGGCGCCGAAGTAGAAGGACCAGCCGTACGAGTACGTGTACTTCTTGTCGTCGTCCCGTTTGTCGTTGGGGTCGCCCGCGTTGCTTGAGATGTACACGATGATGCCGATGATGTTGCTCAGACCTGTGAGAGGAAAACAGGAAGAAGAAAGAGGAGAACAGGCAGCAGTCATCCATGGTGGAAAGTCACCAAGTACAACGGTCCACCTGTATTCGCAGGGAATAGAGACTGGGCCTGAGCGCGAAGAGCGAAGATCTCCAAATAATTGACGCCTACAAAAAAAATTGTAAAAAAATGTGAAAACAAAATGCCTGAAAAAAGAATATGCATCAGGAAAAAAAAAAAGCGGTTTCTGTACTTTTAGTAGAGTGTTGACCAAGTGTGTGTTGACCAATTCAGGCAGGCAGGTCGACCTTCCGGGGGTTGGCAAGAGTGTTCACGAGGGATGGTTTTAAGAAAAAGGAATTAAAAAGAAAAAGACGCACTTCAAGTGCAGGTTGGCCGGTGCGCTGGCATTGGCAATGCTTGCCACGCGGTCAGGGAAAGCTCGCGCCGCAATTCCTTCCCAACGGAGCCTCGTCCGTAAACTGCCCCACACCCAAAAGGGTAGCGTCGTGGAGTTGGCAGGTGCCTTCTGCGGTCCACGCTTGGCAGCGCGGTAGGGAAGTTTGGCGTCTCCCGGCCTCCGCCACCTCGTGGTGAGGTTGGGGGCTCCCCGGCCTGGGCCAGGCATTCGGCAGGTGGAACGATGAGAGAGTGAGAGAGCGCGAGAGAGAAAGGAGCTTTGGCCTTTTTTATCCGTTCTTAAAATATTAGATCCCAGTCAAGTCCGGTAAAGACCGTGGTTGGTGAAGCCGCGTCTGCAGTGACGTTCCGCCACCTGTGGGTGTCGCAAGTGCCCCGACCATTGTCCAGTGGCATGTGGCGCGGCACAAAGCAGGGCGGAGACAGCTCTCCGGTCTGGCTGGTGATGGAAGTTAATTAATTGAGCGTTCTGGTTCTTGTTCCCCCCCCCCCCCCCCCCCCCCCTCCTGAGTGGTTCTACCAGCCTCCGTTTTCTCTCATGGACACGATAACTGTGTAAATAGGCCTTTCTTCCTTGACTGCCTCCCATTTCCTTTAACTCTTCCGTGTTCCTTAGTTTCAGAAAGTGACGCAACTGCAAGCTCTCTGCATGTCTCTCTCTTTGCAAAGATTTCATTAAAATGACAAAAGACAAGATTGTTTCCTGATTTAATTCCAAAACACTACGAATGGCTAAAATGTAACCTTTTGACAATAAGATTTTAAGCGTGGCTATTTCAGCATGGGAGAGATTTACTCATTTAAAACCAAGGCAGGATAAAAAAAAATAAATAAAATATTGCTAAATTAGATCCTTTACTGTTATTGATTAAATTATATGACAATGACCCTTACATACTGTACATTTTTTTTTTTCCAGACTACCTGGTGGGATCGGACACCTCACCTGCGGCCACGAAGAGAATGCCCGCGCTGAGGAGGATGTTGTTGGTCTTGCTGTAAACTCGGCCCGCTCCGACACACAAGCCGCCCAGCATGAGCAGTACCGTGCTGAGGATGGGGAACACGCTGGAGGCTCGCACGATACCTGTCGTGACAGACGAAAATGCTGACTCAGTCCGCACACTGCGCCTATACACTATCTTCCATGGCTAAAATGAAATAAAGCATAATTTGTTTGCATGTATACAGGTCATTTTCATATAATTTGGGGTACACCCTGAACCGGTCGCCAGCCAATCGCAGGGCACATAGAGACAAACAACCATCCGCACTCACATTCACACCTATGGGCAATTTAGAGTCTTCAATCAACCTCGTTTAATATACCTTTTCCAGGAAAACGCCATTCCGGAACTTGCGATGGAAAAGCGACGCAATAGCAGACAGCAAAATAAATGGACAATGGCACGTCTTTACCGTTATGTATGTATAACGACAAGGGTCAAATAGGTTTAATGAGTAGTTAGGACCATTTATGCACTTTTATCCGCAGAGTTTGAAGGGCAACACATCTAAATATAGCAACTCACATGGTTTTTAGGAGGCTCTTTATTTCTTTACTGTTATGCACTGTTGTCTTTACCGTTATGCAAGACGTTTATTTTAGTGGGCCACCGCCATTTGCTCTGTCAGTGGTTCTATCAACAAAGCTCTGGCTACATTTAAGTCGTTATCATTGTTTATGATTTTTGTTTTTTTTTCAGAAAGTTTCAGAAATCCCGTTGCTCATATTACATTTACATTTATTTATCTTTTGATTGTCTTTACTATGAATGCCTAAAAATTGAAATCATCAATACCTTCTTGAAAATAGGATTTCAGGTTTCATGCATGGGAGACATTTACAGATATAAAAAGAATATTTTATATGCATGTAGCTTAACCCTCTTTTTAAGAATGATTTTTTTTAAAAAATTTTTTATTTTGTTTACCTTCACTTAAACCAGTTTAAAAATATGAAAGCATTTTAAAATACATTATAAATAGTTCCATTTGACTTTGTAATTTATTTTACATTTTCCAAATTTATCTTAGTATAACCTTAACATGCCTTCAGCTTAATTTCAAAGATTTTATTCTAAAAAACTGTATTGATGTTTTTATCGTATGTTTATTATTTGGTAGCTATTCCACCATATACATATCCAAATCTGTACTATGATTTAAAACCAATCTTAAACGTGATTTTTTTTTTTTTTTTATATACTTGAAATAGCTATATCCTAGAGTTCTTTATATTCAACTTTTTTTGAGTAATTTGTAATTCTTTTGGAGTTTTTTTGACCCTTCAGCAACCATTCGCACTCATGTTCACACCGACATACAATTTAGAGTCTACCATGCATGTTTTTGGAATGTGGGCGGAAACCCGGAGAAAACCCACCCAATCATGGGAAGAACATGCAAACACCACATAGGTGAGGCCGGATATGAACCCAGGACCTCAGAACTCTTTTGCAAACCTAACAATTCAAATTAACTGTCAGTTTTTCCAAAATGTCGGTGTCCAAATTGTACTTCGGAATGAGTCATGATGTTGAAGATAACAGAGATGGGTAGGTGGTGGGTGCACTTACGCAACAAGTATTCTGAGCTGTCCGTGTCGTAGTCGTTGTCGTCGGGGAAATGGTTGATCCTGTAACAGCTGCCTTGATTGATGCCTGCACGGCAAAGACAAAAGACAAAACAAAAAACAAAAAAAAAAGACTTTCAGCATCCAGGAAGGAGACATGATGTAACCTAATAAAACAAAAACTGTTTCGTCTAATTAACAAAACACCGTCAAGGACATTTTACAGTCGGCACAATCAATCGACACATCTGATGAGATCCAATACCAAAGCTATCGATCACAATGTCTGTCAGACATAATTGACAGTAAAAAAAAATAAAAATGCATTTTTAATTTTGCACATAAGTACACAGTACATTTCAGAGTCTCTACTTTTTTTGCGTGCGTACTTTTACTTAAGTACCGGAGTCCAATCAATACTTCTGCCATCTCTGGAAGGTGACATTTGACTTTTATAAAAGCAATGGAGTCGATGCACTATAAAAGCCCCAATCGAAAGCTCACAGCCCCACTGGCTCTTAAGCACCATTGCGTGATCATGACTGCATTGTGACTGGATGAAGACTGAAGGAAGCCTCTTTGAACACAAAAGCTCACGTGCGGGAAAGCTTTTAACCCAATAGGTGAGTTGCAATTGCACAATGGCGTGGACATAGAGCACGAGGATGGTTAGCGAGGGTGAGTGGGAAAAAAAAAACAACATTGTCTCGAAAGAAGGGAAGCGGTTGGTAGGGTTAATGGAGGTTCTGGAATAATGTTCCAAGCGCCCCTGTAGCTGTAAATATCACTAACACTTGATTAAAGGTGTTTTAGCTTCTAATTTGCATAGAGCATTTCAATTGCTCCTTCCGCCAAGAAGGTCATGTTCGCAATTGTTCATGTGCAGTTTTAGTATCCTGTGGACTGAGAAGAGCAAGCAACTTTGGTCATAATGGCAATAAAATTAAGAGATTATTCTCAAAAAGGTAACGACTTTATTGCTGTGATTTTTCCATGAAACAATGTGTTTTTCTCCCCCTCGTAACAACTCTTTAGTTTAACAATAAAACTCATTGACTTCTGCTTTTTTTTCTCATAATGAATGTATCTTGTAAAATTACAAAAAATGATTCAACTGTACTTAAGTGTGCCCCTAATACCCCTTCATACTTACACCAACAATCTTATTGTACATGTTTTTATTTTATTTTTTTCCCAAACAGATTCCTTTAAATGTAATAAATGTTATTATTTAACTAATGATGTTTACAATACTTCTGGATGAGAGGCGGGGTACACCCTGAACTGGTGGCCAGCCAATCGCAGGGCACATATAAACAAACAACCATTCGCACTCACATTCACACCTACAGTCAATTTAGAGTTTTCAATTAACCTACCATGCATGTTTTTGGGATGTGGCAGGAAACCGGAGTACCCGGAGAAAACCCACACAGGAAAGGGGAGAACATGCAAAGACCACACAGGTGAGGCCAGATTTGAACCCGGGTCCTCAGAACTGTGAGGCAGACGTGCAAACCAGTCTCCCACCGTGCCGTACAACCTTGTCATGGTATTAAAATTCGATGTTTATAGTTTTTGTCTTGGTACGGTCTCGGCTTGTCTCAGTCTTGTCTTGGTCTTGTATCGGTCTTGGTCTTAACTCCCAAAAGTCTTTTGGTCTTGGCTAGTGTGGTCTTGAATGTAACACTACCTAGGTGTGTAGTGAGAACAGGACATACTTTGTTGAAATCTGTAACTGTGCATTAGACCAAATGGCTATGGCCTGTGGGGTTCCCCAGGGGTCAATCCTGGGACCACTGTTGTTTAATCTGTACATGCTTCAGACCAGCTATGCTTTTCTTTTATTTTTCAATTGGTTTGACTGGTGATGATAAGTCACGTTATGTTTTAATCAATTTCTCCCCTCCCCCGTCCACCCCACAAAAACATTTTTTTAACATCAGAAAATTATGGTATATTAACAGTGGTGCATTTACTTTTGTATGTTAAAAAAAACATTATTTTCAATTTATTTTTCCAGTGGAGTTTCACTTCAAATCTAATTGTTCACAATCAAAATAAATTACAATAAAAGTGAATACACCGCAAGAAGTTGTAACATCAATGTAAATTGAATCTGAATGTGATTCATACTGCACATTTAACGTCACTACAAAACCAATCATTCAAATATTGGAACCAGCTTTAATTTCTTGTGTTTATTATGAACTCATTACTTTTTGTCCCTTTGCACAAGGGATGATGAAAATCTCATTTAGAAAACATTTGTTTTGGACGTTTATAGCAAACACAAAGTGCATCAGTACATGGCGAGGTGAGATGCTTAGCAACCCTGTCACCGTTAAAATCTTTCAGGGCCCATTAAATAGGTCTGCTGCTTAATGGGGGACAACCAAATTAATTAGTGTCATTTCAGAAATGGAGCACAAGTTTCTGTGTCTAGTCGTAGATGGAAAACGGTGATGTGCTCTATTTTAAGATGTGATTTGAGAATTTGTACCTGCTGGAAGAAAGACTAAAAAACATACATGGCTCACATCTCGCAGATATTGAAACAAATATACAAGCATTGTTAGTTGCTGTGTAAACGGGTGTCCTAATACTTTTGTTTGTCAATAATACCAACATGGCGTCAGCTTCAGTAAGTAAAGCGCCAGCCACCCGAAAAGACACTTGCATGGAAAAGGGAGTACAGGACTTTCAGAGATACTCTCACATAACATTTAAAACAACAACAACAACAACAAAAACTTGGTTCAGAATAACGCTACGGATAAGAGAGCGCAAAAGTTCTTGTCCGCTTGTTTTATGGCCAAAACTGTTTCCCGTCGTGACGTCATGCAGTCACCGACCAATCCTAGCTTCACCCTAGTGTTTGGGGTCTGTTCGGAAATTCAGTCCGATGTTCCCATCGCGTCACAAGACCGGGTCACCCACAGACAGAGCGTGTTCCCCTTTCTATAACTTTACTACTGAACGTGTTGGCTACTGCTAGGGATGCGTCAGTACATCCGCCATATTGAATGTGTCAGTTATACTTATATCGAGTGGCACACACACACTAGCAACGCTCTGAGTTACCGAAGGTTCCAGGTTGGGGAGAGCGCGCCCAGAGTGAACTTCCCAACGCACCCTATGTTGATATAGTGTGCGTTTGTTGTGTCGGTGCGACTAAATGGAATGCAATTATATGTTTATGTTTTTAATCAGTCAATCAAGAAATCAATCAATTAAATTCTAGTTACATAGCATTTTTCTAGACGTTACACGATCAGGATTTTTGGGGCCGATCACCGATCAGCGAGTTTAAAAAAAAAAAACGATCACCGATCCGGAGCAATGTGTCTATTTAAATGACCTGTTTATTTACTGTAGATACTTGTGTACTTAATTGCTCCAAAAATTATATTCACAGTAAATAATGTATCTTTGTTCTTGTTTTTTTTATAACTTTATTGGCCGTCAGATATTTACAGTACAACGTCAAAAGACACGCGATAAGGCTAATAATAAACTAGCTTTTGGATTCAAATATACTGTGCACGATGGCGACGCGGAGTAAATGTCTTTTGCGGAGCCGATCAATGATGTCATTGATCAGATCGCCGTATTATGACATTAAAGCCGATCAGCCGATCAGCATAAAATGAAAATTATCGGCCGATAGCGATTACCTTTTTTTATTAGCCTTTGGAGGAGTTGCGAATTAGCCCTCTGAACTCCGCCTTGCAACAAGTGGATAGTTTTCATTGGCCTCTTGTGCAGTCATAACTAAGCCCAACAAGCGAACATTTTGTATTAGCCTCTGGGGCAGTTGTCATTGACCCCTATGAACTCTGCCTAGCAACAAGTTGACATTTTTTATTCGCCCCTGGGGCAGTTATGATAGAGCACTATGAACCACAGGTGGCACAGTTTTTATTGAACATTATAAACTGCTTCACAACAAATGGTCTCTCATTTGCCTCTGAGGTGGTTATGGTTATGCCCAATAAACTCTGCCTAGCAACATAGTGGTAATTGTTTTATTGGTCTCTGGGGCAATTATGACTGAGCCCTATAAATTCTGCTCAGCAACAAGTGAACATTTGTTTTTAACCTCTCGGCCAGTTGTGATTGAGCCCTACGTACTCTGCCTAGCAACAATTGGGCAATTGTTTTAATGGGCCTATGGGGCAGTTAGGCTTAAGCCCTATGAACTATGCCTAGCAACTAGTGGACTTCATTTTTATTGGCCTCTGGGGCAGTTATGAATGAGCCCTATGGAGAGCTTCCACACCAAAACTCACATTTATGAGTTTACTTACTTGCTGGAACAAAATGGGGACCCTCCCTGAATTGTTCCCACAAGTTGGAAGTTTAGAATTGTCCAAAATGCATTGACATGATGAATAATTAATACAAACTTATGATTGTGTTTCTGTCTATTTAGTGCAGGACACCAAATGATCTGTGTCAGGTGCAGGGGTGGTAAACTATAAACATCAGGAAAAAGGCAGACAGATTATTAAGGAATGCCGCATATTGTTAAACTGTCCAAATTAGAATGTAATATTGAGGACGTAACAAGCAGAGCATCTCCCCCTCTTTTTCTATAGCAACGCCCGTTAGTCTTTAATAAGCTAATGTACACAACAGCAGAGTGTTTCTGGCATCTTCATTTGTTTCTTACTATTCGTTTGCTGGCAAACTCAACATGACACGTGGACAACAAACCTCCGTCCACTGTAATGGACGCAAACCCACGTGCGCACGTCCAAATACGCAGCACTCGTGTCAAGGGCAGCTGTGTTGCCGATAGCAACAAGATGCTGTCGACCGAAACACGGTCATTATGCTGATCTGTGCCCTCAGCAGCATCAGTGGAGTACAAATGAACATGAAGTACCTAATATACCGCATTATCATCTATAATTATAGCGCTCATTGTTTGTCTGTCTTCCTAAATCATCACTAACTTTTCAGCATGGGAGACATTTAACCATATAAAACCAAGGTGACATAAAAAAAAAATACTAAATTAGATTTTTTTTTTTTTTTTTTTTTTACATGTCTTTACCTTGATTGATCGAATTATATGAAAATGACCCATCTACATACCTACCGTCCAACCTACCTACCAATCCATCCCATTGTGTCACCCACACTAGGAGACACAAGTGGCGGCATCCATCACGAACATGTGCCCTTAGCTCCTTGCCTTCACACTCACTCTCACGATTAGAGTGAGTGTGAAGAAAGCCTCCGTAGCTCAGCCTCCGCTGGGTGATATTGTTTTCGCCGACGCCTCGGGCGTCATCTAACACGTTTACAGCAAACGGGAGCAGAAAACAAGCTGCTGCGAGGACAGCGTGAAGACCGCCGAGGGGGGCCCACGGCCGGCTTTTATAGCCCAAGGAATGATGAGGTTTTATAAAGCCGTAAAATTTAGCGCTGTCAATGGGGCGGTGAATTAAAGGCAGACATACTGTGCATGTCACAATACTCTCATTTATTACTAAAAAGGCGGGGCTACAATAGAAATACATCAACAACAAGAGTCTACAAATCTTCATGTTGCAGGCGAGGATGGAGAAAAAGCAACTTGGCAAAGAGAGATAAGTGATCAAGATGCTTTTGTCCAATCAGATTTCAATAATCTCAGTAGTGCTGGCTCAAGTCACGTCAAGCTATTTTAGCAATGGGACTGGGAATCTTTAAAAGATCGCATTTCAGATTCATCCTCACAGGGCCAGCGAGCTGAACTCTGCCTAGCATTCGCACTCACAGTCATGCCTACGGGCAATTTAGAGTCTCCAATTCATGCATGTTTTTGGGATGTGGGAGGAAACCGGAGTGCCCGGAGAAAACCCACGCAGGCACGGGGAGAACATGCAAACTCCACACAGGCGGGGCCGGGGATTGAACCCGGGTCCTCAGAACTGTGAGGCTGACGCTCTAACCAGTCGGCCACCGTCCCGCCCCGCAGTAATATTAATTGTAATATTCAACAAATCAACAAATTCATTGCCCATATATATTGAATCCTATGTATTATTATTACTATCTTTACTTAAATACAATAAATCAAATTATGATTTATGTTATAAATATGTTAATTTAACAAGAAATATGATGTGTGACTATTATATTATTATATATTATTTAATAATATGCCTATTATTATTATTACATTCTTATTTTAATTATTTTGAACGATTCATTTTAATATTTGTATGAAACAATTGTCTTCATAATTATTTTTATTTTTTAAAGTACAATAAATATTATTTTGACTTCAATTATAATTATAGTATTATTTGAAAATAACTGTTTTATTATTATTATTATTATTTATTAAAGAAATAATAGTAATCTACTAAACTATGCAGGTTTTTATTATTAACAATATCTTTGAAAATAGGACCACACTGGGATTGTTTATTTTAAAATTATATTATAATTATTATAAAAATAACTATATTTATAACTTATATTATAAAGGTAGTATATTTATATAATAATAATAATAATAATAATTACGATGATGATGATGATGGTTGCTGTTGTTGTACAGATGAGCATCTCCCCAGCCTATGGGTTGGTCCCGTGCATCACGTGGTTATTTGCCCCCTCATTTTGCGTCGTCACGGTGTACATTTGATGACTTGTCAGCGTATCCATCTCATCGACCCTCTCAATGCGAGGCGACAAATCGAGTGACGGCCGGAAGGAAGGGAGTGAGGAATGGGGCGAGGTGGGGGGCGGGGGGGGGGGGGGGGGGGGGGGGGGGGGGGGGGGCGTTCAATGAATGAGCATCTGTCTGAGCCTAAAATGAGACGTCAACACAAGCGCATCCCCCTTTTTCCCACGACACACAACTAGAAAAAGACACACACGCATATACATAAAAAGTAGCTTTACCACATCAGGGCATATTATCATATTCATTCTTATTATTTTTTTGTGCTCGGACATGACGCGAACTCAGAGTCATCTATTTTTAAATCCGCGGGCATGTTTCCATAGCGATTCCAGGGATGTTGCCAGGCAACAGCATCACGGAAGACGTGAATGAAAGTGGCCACTTTCCTCAGAGTGAATGGACAAGCCGCTTTACTTCTTTTGTTGCTGACGTTGAACACTTCGCCCCTGCGATTGTGCGCGCCGACGTCCCCCCCCCCTCCCCCCCCACGAGGCGATGTAACCGCTTTGTAGACGAGCACGGCAGGGCGCAGTCTGTGTCTTTCTGTTTCATTTGTTACGCTGTTGCGGATTCAACTTTTTGTAACACCGCCTCTCCACAGCCTCTCCTAAACGCCTTCTTTAAGGGCACTGGGGTTAATGGTAGGC
The DNA here is from genome assembly GCF_024500385.1 of Phyllopteryx taeniolatus. Taxonomy (NCBI): domain Eukaryota; kingdom Metazoa; phylum Chordata; class Actinopteri; order Syngnathiformes; family Syngnathidae; genus Phyllopteryx; species Phyllopteryx taeniolatus. The sequence goes on along the minus strand of NC_084517.1, from coordinate 3,773,453 downwards.
CCATGAGAACTATTCTAGTGTACCGTGAGTCTTTTTTATAAGAAACTTAGACAACTGATGAATTTCACCTGCAATCTGGCAACACTGTGTGTCTGATAAGGGAACAGTAGCCGTCCATTTCTGTCACTCAATTTGGAATTTACCACAGGACTCATTATTGGGCTCCGGTGTAACTGTAGTTGTTTTTTGTTTTTTTGTTTTTGTTTATCAAACCAACCAAGGACCTTTGGGATGGAAGACGACCACTTTAGCACTTGAGCCACAACGGAACCATGTTGTGTGCGTAAAAGGTGAACCCCAAAATTCCGCGCTGATCTATTCGACTCACCCTCAATACAGCAGATCCTCCAGAGTCCCGAGTGCGTCAGGTCCCCTTTCCTGCTCCTGGGCTGCGGCTGGGACTCGTCGGCGGTGGCGTTGGTCCCGTTGCAGATGTACGCCCGCGAGTAGAGCCAGTAGTCCGTGCCGATGGCGATGCTCATGAGGCTGAAGGCGGCGAAAGCCCCCGCGGTGGCCAACAGCGTCTGAACCCCGCGCTCACACCAAGCCATGCTTCCTCATACTACAAGCAAAGAGGGAGAGGACAGTAACAGTGCACGGTGTACGGCGCGGTCCGGGCGCACCGGAGCGCGTCAGTGCGCGCCCGCCATGCGCCTACTTGTTGGAGCGTCAGCTCACTTTTTTTTTTTTTTTTTTTTCTCTCAACAATAGTAAAACAACGCAGAAATGGTCTATACGCAGACAGGGTTAAAGCATTGAATGTGTCAAGAAGATCCTCCCATCTCTTTCCTCTCGACGACTCCAGTGTGGAGCACGTCGAGATCTTTGGGAGGAGAGAGAGAGACCCCACCCTCATCTAGATCGAACCAATGGAAGATCGGGCTGCTGGGGAGAGGGGGGCAATCAGTGACATTTAGAGGTGCTTAATTTTTTTTTAATTAATTTAAAAAAAAAAACAATAAATAAAGTACCACTCTTGACTTAAGTAGAAGCAAGGCCGTCACTAGGTTTTATGTGCGTTGGGGGGGGGGGGGGGGGGCTAGCACCCATGATTTGCAGTATTTATATATTTATCAATAGGCTATCCTACTGACATTAGATGATAGATGTACTGTTGTGCCAGTAAATAATATGTTTTGTGGTGGGGGAAAAAACAACAACAAAGAGTTTATCGGCCTATGATAGCACTTCCGCATTCGCTTCCTCGCTTTGCTGTGATTGGCCACATGTAAATGTCAAACCAAAAAAAAAAAAAAACCCCTTGGTTATGGTCAACAAGTTGAAAATGACTGATGCACTTAATTATTTAGGGGGTGGGGGGGGGGCTTGAGAATATTTTAGGGGGCTGATACTCTTTTATTAACTTGCATAGTGCTAGTAAGGGATGGGAATTGAACAGTCTTTCGTTTATTTAGAACCGGTTCCCTTTACAGTCATCCCTCGTTTATCATGGGGGTTACATTGCAGATCCCCCTCCCCCGGTGATAGACAAAATCTGCAAAGTAGCGCCCCAATATTTATTTTATTATTTATATATAATCGAAAGCTTCATGCATATAAAAGCAAAATATATGCATGCAAGGGGCAAGTATTCAAACCATTCAAACAGTCTACAGTACTGTATTATCTGTGACTCAGTGCGTGAGACTTTAAACGGTGGGGCCTGGCCTATTGAGGGATGTCGGAGTCAGCGAATGAGAGTGTAGAATTGGCTGACTGTTAACTGGCTAGGCCGTAATACAGGATGTGCTCATGTTCACGTTGCAGTTTGTTCAACAAAGAAAATTGATCGGCCACTCAAGAAAACAGTTGCTAAACTTTGCAGTTCAGTCGGGCTTACGTCGCAACTGAGTGATGACGCCGCACGCAAGAAGTGCATTTTGGTTTTGAACTTTTTTTAACGTGGACAGGCTATTATAAGATAGCTTGCTAATGCCAACAAAAAATGCCAAATCAGCATTTTGATAACTGAAAAGAAATTACTTGAAGAAGAGACTTTTTGAAAGCTGGTGGTTTTTAGGATGGAACAAGACACAACACATTTGCCATGAATCTCTCTTAAATTGTTTTTAAAAAAAGTATTAAAATAATGTACATGAGCATCAAAACTAAGAAGAATTCGTGACGCATCTCTTGAATGTACAGTGGTTACGGAAAGTATTCAGACCCCTTTAAATTTCTCCTTATGTTGTAGCCATTTGCTACAATCATTGAAGTTCATTTTTTTGGGATGAAAAACACCTGCAAATGGCAATATTTATAAATCATGATCAATTTCCCCCCCCCCCCCTTATTTTCCGAAAACTTCAAATATGACGCAGAAAATGCAATTAAAACATTAAATATGTTGAGATGAAATCATACGGAGTTGCGATGTATTTGCTTTTCCAAAAGGTGGCGCTGGCTCGCCGTCGCGTTCGGGGAGCGGTAACACTGCGCATGCGCAATGCTGCGTTTGCGCGCTCGAATCATGTGACAGTCCCATTGCGCCTGCGCGTCCACTCGCCGAGCCGTCATTGGTTGCACGTATCTCGTTGCCCACTCCTGGTTCCGTCTGACCGAAAGCCCAGCCCCCTTTTGTTCCTCCATGAGGATTTCTCCGCCGCCCGTCGTTACTTTTACGTGTAATCACCATTACTAAATCGGATTACGACACTTATATTGTCTTTTAAGTCCTTTTCGCGGCTTCCATAATGGACGCGGAGTTCCACGAAGGCTGTAGCGAGAGCAAATCGGCCATCCACTCCTGGCGTTACCGCCACCATTTCACGTACAAGGCAGATCAAGGCAAAAATATCATCGTGCAATGTAATCTGTGTCTGCCCAGGGTAAACCTGCTGTCCACGTCCAAGACGTCCACGTCGAACCTAAAGAAGCATTTAGACGTAAGTTGCGAGTCCGCCGGGAACTTTTTAGCCGTCGCTTTCGCCGGTCGCCAGGTTCATGTGTGCAAATGAACTCTTGTTTGTAATCATGCTGACATTGTTGTTGCATGCTAACTACCAGTGGAGGACGGTCAGGATCGACGAGGCCTTCTCGACTGGCCGAAACGCTGTCAAAAGCGCTCGCCTCCGTTTACGGCCTAATTTCCAGTATTATTATTTTTTTTTTGCATGAAATAGTTTGAATTTATTTCATAGTGTTTCTCTTGCCTGCACTGCTTCCACTACGTGTATGTTAATATTTTTCTGTCCCTTAGATTTCAACAATATTGCCAAAAGTATTTGCTGACGCTTTAATATGACATTGGTCTGCAATGATAACATCTTGAGCTTTTTTGGAAAGGTTTTCCACAAGGTTTAGGAGTGTGTTGATGTGAATTTTTGACCGTTTTTCCAGAAGCTTGTTTGTGAGGTTACACACTGATGTTGGAGGAGAAAGCCTGGCTCTCTTTCTCTGCTGTCATTCGTCCAAAAGTGTTCTATAGGGTTGTGGTCAGGATTGTGCAGGCCAGTCAAGTTCATCCACATCAAACTCTCATCCATGTCTTTATGAACCTTGATGTCATGTTGGACTGTCTCCAAACTGTTCCTACAAAAATTGGAAAATATATGAGTTTCTGAGCTCCAGTGAAAGGAACTCTGAATGCTTCAACATACCAATACATTTCAGACAGTCAAACAGTTCGGGATTACGCTTTGCTGTTCCAATATGTCTCTGCACCACTGCACAAAGCAAGCTCCATAAAGACGTAGATGGAGAGAATTTGGTATGGGTGAACTTGACTGGCCAGCAGAGTCCTGCCCTCAACCTGATAGAACACTTTTGGGTTCATTTCAAGTGGACCGTGAGCCAGAACCTTCTCATCCAACATCAGTGTGTGATCTCACAAATATGCCCCTGCAAGAGCATATCACTGAAATATGCGAGTCAAGGCGGGTGAGTGAATACTTTTGGCAATATTGTGTGTGTGCGCGTTGCCATGTCAAGCTATTCTGCCCGGTATCATCAGAGTCAGTAGTGCTGGCCCATGGAAATGAAACCATATTAGCAATGGGACCATTTCTTGAACCAATCTGATTGCAAAATCGTTCTCCCGGGGTCAAGTGAGCTGCCCCTCGATGACAGCAGCATTTTTCCGTCATCTGATTGGTTGGTCAGAGCAAAAACGTGTTACAGCCAACTGGTGCACTTTTGAGCCATAAAATTGCAATTAACACAATGACAGGTACTTGTGAACAAAGACCTTTCTTATTTCTGACACGCATGATGATTCGCCCATGTGTCAAACCGCTTCAGTGTAGCGTCAACTACTGGCCAGGAGGACTTGCTTGATGTCAGATTTATTGATTTATTTTTTGCCTCAACCCTCCTGTTATGTTACGGGTCAAATTGACCCGTTGTAAAGTTTGAAGATCTAGGGAAAAGAGTTAAAAGTATTGTAATCAACATATAAAATGAAAGTGGTTCATCTCACATATTTGCAACCACCCGCTGCATGTTTATATCACATAGATACTGTTCGGGTCAATTTGACCCAGCAGTCAAACTGGAGGTAAAAGGGTGTCAGAAATGTCAGACTATTTCTTTCTTTGGAACTGTGAGACTTATTTCACCCCAATCACACACACAGGTGCAGATGTTATGACTTTTGACAGGAACCATTTATGTTCTCCACCCACGTTCAGTGGACCCTCAACAGGGGAGGGGCGAAACAAATAAAATATTCTCTGCATGGGAGTCCTACCAACATTACACTGTGTCAGGCAGATCTTTCCAAAATGAGCAACAGAAGCAAAAAAGATGACAGTCCAGAAGGCTCTGGAAGTCATCTTTGATCATGACAGTGAAATAGAGGAGGATGTGTCTGAAGATGAAGACTATCTTGAGCTAAATTCTGATTCTCATGATTCAGATTTTGAACCAGCTGAGGGAATAGATATTCCTATTCCTCCAAGCAAGACATTCATGTCAAAAAGTGGTGAAATACAGTGGTCTTCATCCCAAATATGCGTCAGTCAACCTTCCATGTTTGCCTTCGCAGACACCACAGCCTTAGTGTCTTACTGCCCCAAAATCGGGAGAAAAAACAATTTGTGCTCATGAGCACTCTGCACCAAAATGCTGAAACCAGCACAGGAGAGGACCAGAAACCAAGCATGATCCTGGACTACAATGCCATGAAAGGTGGGGGTGGTGGAGGGGGGATAGGTTAGACAACTTGGACAAAGTAACAGGGTCCTACAGCACCAAGCGAATGACTGCGCTCTGGCCATCGGTCATCTTTTATAACATGATCGATGTATCGGCCTTGCGACACCGCACATCCAACTGAGGGAGATCCAGGAGAGGACTCCACCTAGTACACCAGTACGTGAGGTAAGTAAGTGTGTGTGTGTGATAAGTGTATAAGAGTGTGTTGTGTGTGTGTGTCTTGGGATCAGCAAAAAGACACCATAGTAAAGTAATCACGGTCCTCTTGTTTCTAGGTTGCTGCTGGGGGAAAGAGGAAGAGGTGCCAGGTCTGCAGGCCATCTGGTGATGTCAAGACAAGCATGACCTGTGCGAAAGGTGCAAAATTCATTTGCGCAAAGCACAGTGTGATGACGTGTCACTCGTGTGCTGTGTAGATGTACAGACAGACACACACACACGCACCTCGTTCATATTGCTGTTCCTTGCTATTTTGTTCATTTCTGGTTCACAAACAGTGCATGTATCCACACATTCATTTTCTTTAGCGCTTATCCTCACTAGGGTCGCGGGCTGCTGGAGCCTAACCCGGCTATGTTCGGGCGGGAGGCGGGGTACACCCTGAACTGGTCGCCAGCCAATCGCAGGGCACATAGAAACAAACGACCATACACACACACACACACACACACCTACGGGCAATTTAGAGTCTTCAATCAACCTAGCACGCATGTCTATGGGATGTGGGAGGAAACCGGAGTGCCCGGAGAAAACCCACCCAGGCAAGAGGAGAACATGCACACTCCACACAGGCGGGGCCGGGATTTGAACCCCGGCTCCCAGAACTGTGAGGCAGATGTGCTAACCAGTCGTCAACCGTGCATGTATGTAAAACAAAATTCAAATGCTATGTTTCAATGTTATGTAAAACTATTGTTTTATATGTTGGTCTTTCAAAGGTAATAAAGTGGTGAAACAATAAAAAAAAGTTTGAATGTATTTTTTTTTTTTAAAGAGTAAATTATCCTAATTGAACCATTACCTGTGAGAGGTAAGGAACGCCATTGCACTAAATATTTATAGTTAGTAATGGAATATTAATAATGCTTGTTAGGATATTATTTATTATTTTTTTAATTTCTGACATCTTTTGGATAATTAAACATGCACTGGGTCAAATTGACCCGGGAACATCATTGCTGTTCCTGACAAATGAACATAACAGGAGGGTTAAGTATGGGTGGCTGGCATCAGCAGCCTTCACGAGTAGTTGTTACCTTGAAATAAGGCCGGTATTGACCCGATGCCTGGTATGGGTACTTGCCCATCCCTAGCAATTTTTTTTCCTTAAAATTATATAAATGAATAGCAATTTTATCTTTACTCGGTTGTTATAACACATTTTTTTGCGTAGCGCGCACAATTAAACGAGTCGTGCCGCCCGCGGCGGCTGGACCGCCATGGAGGTGAGGGCGCAAACCTCAACCTGCTGAAACTTAATTAGCATTCCCTCAGTAGCAGCTCGCAAAGAGGGCATACTCACATGACAATACGAATGACAGAGGATTATATTGTACGTTAAGATGTTTTAATATTGCCCCACGACATATATCGTAATATCGCACAGCACTGAAGCTAACCTCGACGAGCCAAACGCATCCGAAGAAGCGATACGCACACGTTCATTTGTTCACTTATAAGTACCTACATTTTGTCAAGTTATTTGATAAATATTGATTGTGAACTAGTCCAGATGTATGCGGCACAGCTGCGTGCTGTTATACAGTGAACAACCCACACCACTTGTACATTATTGATGGTTTCTATAATTGGTATTAAGTGGTGGATTCAGTCAGGTAAATCCTTTTCTGAAGGCCCAGGTACCATAATACCGCCTAATGGTGTTGTTTAGGGCTGCAACGAATGATTTTGTTAATAATCAATTCATCGGTTGATTTATTTTTTTTGTTCCTTTCTATTAATCGATTAATCAAATAAAAAATAAAAAAATGCAATAACCATCCCTTCATTAAAAAAAAAAACAGGACATTATTCCAAATGGACAGTGCAGAAAATGCACAAACATAAATTAGGATTCAGATACTGGTTTGGTCCGTAACGTGTCAGAAAATGGGCAAAAAATGGGGATCATTGTTATCCAAAGTATAAGCAGATGTTTGAAATTGTCGTATTTTGATTAAACTCAAAGATAATCTTGGAGGATACAGAAATCACAGAATATTTACTGTTGAGAAGCTAAATTCAGAAGCTAAAAGACGAATCAATTGTCCAAATAGCTGTCGATTCATCAATTAATTGTTGCGCCTCTGGTGTTGTGATTCATCAACATAGTGTGGAAGACACACACACCAAATTTAAATCATGTTGTCTTGCAGAGAACACATTTAGGATGTGAGGCCAGGCCTGATGCAAAGCGAGGGAGGAAGAAGGAGGAGTACAATGGCGAGGAAAGTAGCCACTGCCAACTCAAAAAGATCAAAGCAGAGATCCTGTCCAAATGCATGACCCAAGAGAAGATCGACGACCTCATCTTCAACTACATCGTGGAGGACTGTCAGTCATTCCATGTGCTGGAGCAGCCCGGCTTCAAGAAGCTGATCACAGGCTTAACCGAGGGTCTCCACCCCATGGACAGGGTGACCTTATTCTCCAAGGTGGATCTCAGTTTCTCGAAGATGCGCGAGGAGCTGACGGCCAAGCTCACCGGCGTCCAGTACGTTTGCACCACGGCTGATTTGTGGACCGTCGGCAACGGCAGCTTCTTCGGCATGACGTGCCACTGGATTGACAGCAACTCGCTGGAGCGTAAGTCGGCAGCTCTGGGCTTCGCAAGGATGCCGGGTCGGCTCACGTACGACACCGTGGCCGGGAGGATACACGACATCCACGTGGCGTACGGCATCGAAAGCAAAGTTCAGACCACTGTCACCGACAACGCCAGCCCCTTTGTCAACGTGTTCAAAGAGTTCGCGCTGGATGGCACAGATTCCAGTGATGACATTGGCGTGTTTGAGAACGTCTGCGCTGTGCTGGAGGGTGAGCCGGAGCAGGACATGCTTTTATTTCTGCCCACCATCCAACGGTGCGCTTCGCACACCTTGGAGCAGATCGTCACGGAGGATTTCTGGCAGGCGGTGTCGCAAGGACCCATGTGCCAGCTTTTTTACAGCACAATGTCTAAGGTGTACTCCATTTGGACTAAATGCCACCACCTTCAGGTCGGCATGGAAGCGGCGGAGGAGATAAAGAAGATGGCCTTGTTTGTCCCGGCCGTCATACGCTGGAACGTGGAGTACTGCGCCCTGCAGAAGATCGTCTCTCTCACAGAACGGGAGCTGACGGAGCTCTCAGCCCGCTTGGATGTCCCGCGCCTGCAGCCCGAGGAGATGGACTTCCTCAAAGAATACGTCACAGTGTTCCACCCGCTGGCTTTTGCGCTGGAGCTGTTCCAAGCCGAGCAGAAATGCTACCTGGGCCTGGTCATCCCGACCGTCCTCAGTTTGAAGAACAAGCTGAATGAGCACAAGGATTCCGCTAAGTACTTCAGCGATGTCATCGTTGTCATGGTGAGCGCCATTGAAGTGCGCTTCCGAGAGTTGTTCACCAGCGACGAGGCCAAGTTCGCCACAGCGACCACGCCCCAGTTCCGCCTGTGGTGGCTGGCCGCCTCCGAGAGGGAGGAGATGTGCTCAATGCTGGCCACGGAGGCCTCCCAGGTGGACCCCTGCGATGTGATCGAGATCAACACAATCACTTCCCAAAACGTCTCCACCATCGAAACCGAAGACGACTTCTTCAGCTACGGCTCGGCCAAGCTCACAGCTCACGTCCAGGAGCGTGGCGTCACAGAGGAGATCCGCAAGTATGTGGAAGGAACCGGCAAGAGCTTGGAGTGCCTGCAGGACTTCCCGAGGGTGAAGCAGTTGTTCCTCAAGTACAACACTACCTTGCCGTCTACAGCGCCCATCCAGAGGCTCTTCAGAGAGAAAGGCAACCTGGCCACCTCTCAAAGGAACTTTCTGACCGACGACTACTTTGAACGCCTTCAGCTGCTGAGATACAACATCAATGTGTGCTCTGTGCTCAATGGCTGAATATGTTTGCCTTGATCGTGTTAAAAACTAATCCTCATCACAACATACCGTACTTCCTCATGTAGTGGCCGGTTATTTACTCAAATGCAGAAGGGAGGGAGGCCTTAATGAGTAAAATTTTAAAAAAAAATTTTTAACATTACTGGTACAGTGGTGCCTTGAGACACGAGTTATCTAACATAGAGCTATGTGATTTGGACAAACGTTTATAGTGATATTTTTCTTTAAAATGACGTGAAATTAATAGCCATTATCTGTGATCTTTTCTCAATTTATGAAATTGATCATTTATATAGACCACACAATTAAATGCATAAAAAAGATTTCTAGAAGCAAAACTCAAATATACAGTGGCCAAACACAGTAAATAAATGCAACTCAAAATATCCGGTAGTATAACTACTTTTCAAGAAATGTAGTCAAGTGCAAAGGATTAAAATAAATCCAACACAGTGCTACAAGTAACATTCAAGTATGCCTACCATTCATCCGGTAAAGGAATTACTAAGCAGAGGAAAATAAATTCCTTCAGTAGCAGCAATGGAAATCTAATGATATAAACAGTAGAGAATTACAGTCCCCTCCATAAAGTATTGGAATGGCAAGGTCAATTCCTTTGTTTTTGTTGTATACTGAAGAGATTTGGGTTTCAGGTCAAAAGATGAATATGAGACAAAAGTTCTGAATTTCATTTTATGCTATTTACATGTAGATGTGTTAGAACAACTCGGGACAGAGCACCTTTTGTTTGAAGCCAGACACTTTTCAAGTGAGCAAAAGTATATTTCTTCTCTCAGTCTTCTTCGAACAGTGGATTGTGATACCTTCACCCCTGCCCCGTGGAGGTTGGCAGTGATGTCACTGACTGTTGTCTTTGGGTGTTCCTCCAAAGCTCTCAGGTTTCTGATACCCTTGGCCGACCTGTTCTATGTCTGTTGCTCAGTAAACCAGTAGTTTCTTTTTTTCAGGACATTCCAAATTGTTGTATTGGCTATGCCCAATGTTTGTGCTGATCGATTTTCCCTCTTCTCTCGTCTTCAAAATGGTTTGCTTTTCTCCCATGGACAGCTCTCTGGTCTTAATGTTTGCTTAACAGCAAATGCAGTTTTCACAGGTGAAACCCAAAGCCAAAAACAAGCACTATATAATCTAATCAATCTCAAAGGCAACACCTGAGCAACTAGAAACACCCATCAGTCACATGTTCCAATAATTTTGCTCACTTGAAAAGTGAGTGGCTTCAAACAAAAAGTGCTCTGTCCTGAGTTGTTTCTCACATCTAGATGTAAATACCATGAAATAAAAGCTGGAATTATGAACTTTTGTCTCATATTCATCTTTTGATCTGGAACCCAAATCTCTTCAGAATACGACAAACCTTGCCGTTCCAATACTTTTGGAGGGGACTGTATATTAGGACAATTAATCAAATTTCAATCTCGATCCCGATTTTGTCTGCCACGACAAAATGAGCCTGATCGTCGTCGTCATATTTTTTTTTATTAGGATTTATTATTTTTTTTTTTTTTTACATTTAAAATGTGCACTGTGTGGCATAAGAAGCACTTTCTCAACTTAGTCAGCCAGCCTCCAGGGGGCGAATACGTCATTGAGCTCCCTAAACAGCACACACTGCAGCGGTAGCCTCTCCATCACTCTGGGTGGAAGTATTGAGAGTGAATCTTGCCTAGAGAAGCAAGTACAGCAACGATTGGAGCTAGCGCCTCGGAAAGGGATCGACAGCCGGACATGTTTTGATTTAAGGCAAGCGACTTTAAAGAAGAAGCCATATGTTAAGAGTGCAGCAGATTTGTCTGCCCTGCAACTAATCTGTTAGACCATCTGAAAAAAAATGGCAAACACTGGACAAGGAATTTGTGATCTCCTCGTGCAATTATTTCTCCAAAGTGGCTTTAAATACACTGTACGAACAATGACTGCAGTGGTCAGGCAGTCAAGTTTAGCTAGTCCGCACAACAATTGTTCATATTAAGCATTACGGTAACACACTGGCAGCGCCCCCAGATGCCAACTTCAAAATAAAAGCCTTAAACGCGAGGCTTTTATTTTGAAGCTGGCCCTCAAAAGCACATTGACTGCGTGTTACCGTAATGCATATTATTAACAATCATTGTAGCGGCTGCCTTGACTTCAACTTTTCGCCTGGCCGGACCGGGAGTGAAAAACGGTGGGAGTAAATAGAGAGGGAAATCACAACTGTTGACTTCTTTGCAGTTGGCGACCACAAATGGTCAGCAGAACAATGAAGCCATACCCGTCCGTCCTTGACAATTTACTATATTGATGGGGATTTTCAAATGAAACGTTGGTGCTTGCAGCTTAATGTTATTGCCTTTTATGCATAAACTGCATTTGCTTCCATTTACTGTAATTTCTCGTGTATAATGCGCACCCCCAAAGTTGACCTCAAAATTCTGGAAAACCCTTCTACCTATGTATAATGTATTTTTATAATGCATTATTTTGCTTCTGCCCATATGATCAAAACATGAAGTGTTTTTCAAATAATTATTCTGAAGTTAAGCACTTTATTTGAACATGTCACTTATTAATACTTATTTACTTGCTCTTATTTTGAAATTCACAGCCTTTTAATTAGTAAATGAGAAAACACACAGTTGTGCTCATATGTTTGATTGTAACAAAATTTGACAATTGACTTATGTCCGTAGTGAACTCAACTCACTTCACAACAAGGAGCAGTTTGGCTGATGCAAAATGAAACATAAAACAAAGACCCTTTTGTATTTAAAACAACTACATAACTTTGCCTATATGCTTATAACTGTTTATGGAGCAACATGACAAGATTTCCCAAAAATGACAAGTCTGTCAAAATGAAGAATTTGGTTAGAATGGTCACAACAACCAGAGTAGGACAATGCAATAAGAATTTTGAAAATCAGATGATGGGCTGCGTAGAAATTGAGTTTTGTGGGGGGGGGGGGGGGGGGGTTGTCTTTCTGGGAAATGATTTTGTCAATCGAAAAATCTGTTTTAAAAAAAGCCTTTAAATTTGAGTAAAACAGTATAATGTCATTATTTCTCAACATATCTCCTCAATCGTTTAGTTTTGTCTGCTATTCGGGAAAGCCTTTCTCCAATTGTCGGACAAAGTTTCAGTCAGATCTCGATTACTGTATTATAATTTTTTTTTTTTTTTTTTTAAATGCCAGTTTCAAAGCATCTGTACTGAAAACTAAATAAACTAGAGGGTAGTTCAACATTTATTTTTATTTTTTAAAAATTGATCAAATATGAATATAGAAAAATCTCAATGGTAGCCTACAACAAATGTAGAAAAATATAAAATTGCTCACAGCTGATCACCCAGCACTAGTTTGAAATGCTCATTTGTTTTATTTTTGTTTAGAAAATTCCACAAAGATGGCGGCCACTTGTCGCCTTGCCACTTTAAGCAATGGATATTTGAACACAAACGATATGGAAACGCATGTACACAAACAATGTAACAACACTCACAGGCATATTTTTTATTTTTTTTATCCTCTAACGACTAACATTACAGCAGCTTACTGGGTCATAGTAGTTGTGAAACTCTGTGTCTACATGACTATATGATTTGAGATACAAATGCTTTGATTTACTATTTGAGGAAATACGGTAATCCACATCAATGTAAAGTCTTGATTCTTGTTTTCTCATCTCCACCTTCCTTTCATTTATATGGAAATATTCAATTGACAATCAACCGGATGATGAAAACGCGATTTCACAAGGTATTGCAACATTTGTCCTTTTCTTTTTTCTTTTCCTACAGCTGTTGACTGAGAATATATCATGTGTATGGTTTTATATAATACAGTATAAGAGATGAAAAGAGCATTTGTGTACGTTCTTTGCTTATTGGGTCCTTGACTTGAGAACAAAGAGGTTTTCTTCAGCATGCACAGATTACATCAGCAGATATTAAGTTTTATTTTGAAAGCTTGGTATGGGAAAACAAGCAGCAGAATTCCCAAGTGCACTGCCTGCCTTTTGTGTTCAACGCCTGTCAAGAGCATTTATCTTGTCATGTTACTCGCCTAGAGACCAACAGTCGCATATATTTCACAGTGTGACATTTCAAAATGTTAAACCATAAACCCAAGAGCTCTTGTTTCGGCATACAGTATAAACTCACACATTAGGTGAATCCGGTTTACCAAAATGACAAATTTGGATGACCTACATTTTATGATACGTCATTATGTGTTACATATAAATCGCCACATTGTATTGCAGCCATAAGACTCACTCTCCTGCAAAGGGAGTTATAACCACCCTAGTTATCAGTAGCCAATTTATAACCTCTTTTTACCCCATGAAATTGTTTATATTCCCAAATCTTTTCTCTTCATTTGATAGCATTTCTCTTGGCTTCACTGCTGCCTACATCTAACGATTTTTTTTGTCCAATAAGATTTCAGCATGCACTGCCAATGTCAATATAATCTGCCCAGTGTCTTCAGAATCAGTAGAGCTGGTCCATCAACTATATTGGCAATGGTTTCTTTAACCAATTAGATTTTAAATTTGTCCTTCCATCCTCTTATTGGTTTGTCAAGAGCAAAACCTCAACTAGATGATGTACATGACACAGTTTCATGCTTCCATATTTTGTTTTTGTATAGTGTTGATGGTAAGTGTGCTGTGCCTCTGGTAGCTGATGTGATCCATAAAACAAAATACATGACCCAATTCAAAAGCTTGATCCAAACTGGACGTTTTAATGAATTGGTACAAAGTATTACTTATAATACTGTGTGACCACACAAACACACTTTTCCAAGTGGCATTTATTCAATAGGCACAAAGTGGGTGAAAGGTGTGCGCACATCCTTGTCTTCACAGTCCTCTCGTGCTTCCTCCCTTTAAGAATCTGTCAATATAAAAGCTGCGTGGCACAAAGAGACCCAACGGGTACCTCAATGTTAGTAGAATGATGTTACTGTCAAGGAGGTAAGCATGAGAAGGTGTTCCTGACATGGCTGGCCCATTTTTCTCTCACTTTGCCCTCCTCGCAAGAAGCCGGGGTCACTGTAGTAGTACCTTGGCGGGGCCGAAATGGCCCAGGTTCTCGCAGGACTCGAGCCAGCGTTGGACGTTAGCAGGGGCTGAGGACAAGGCGCCGCCGCTGAGCAGCAGGCAGCAGTAGCACGCCACGTCAGCCAGGGAGATGTCGCGACCCGCCAGCCAGGGTCCGTGGCCCAACGCCGAGTTGAGGGCGCGCAGGACGGCGGCCCGCTCCTTGGCGCCACCCTCAGCCAGCTGGAGGAAGGCAGTGTCCACCCAGTCGTCCACCAGGGTGGCCTGCGCGGCATCGGACGGGTATGGCGCCAGCAGCTTGAAGAGGAAGCGCGCCACGCTGGCCTCCCCTTCGATGGGGCACATGTTCTGGACGCTGAACTTCATCTGCAGTTTGGGAACTGTGGAGTACAGATAGACTGATATGTTGTTGTTTTTTTCAGGGCCGATATCAATTATTAGTAGTCAAGGATGCCGATAACCGATATTTGGAGCCTATGGTCATTTGAAGTAAAAGGAAAAATACTGGCGTTAAAACTTTGAATGATAAACTCCAACACTTTGTTTAAATGCCTTTAAGCGTACGTTTAATAGAATATATGTATTTATGTATCTATTTCTTTAATTTCAGTCCAGTGATTCCCAGTGTGGTACAAGTACCTCTAGTGGTACGTGGAAGAATCACTCAAGTACAGTCCAATACATTTAATCTTTAAGCACAGTTTGTTTTGAAACTTTCATTTAAGTACAATTTCTATTTAACTTTCCTGAATTTCCGTATTTTGAAAATTATGTCAAGAACATTACCGTGGGACAATTATCATAGTGTATTGCGTAATAGAATAAAAATAATTATGTATACTGTTCAATTTCACAACAATCATTACTCGAGAATCTTTAATCAATTATGGCTCCAATATTTGTCGTTTTAATGTATTTATTGCATCAACCTCGGAATACTGGACACATTTCCAGCCAAGTGTCTTCTCTTGCATGCTCTTTTTGTATTTCCTGTATCCACTATTGCTTCTGGAATGATGCACATTTCCCCATTGTGGGACAAAGAGGGATGTAAGAATATTCACAATACCACGATATCGACGAGAGTGCCTGGATATCATCGTGGTCTTGTCTCGTTATAAAATAATGAGCCGTTGTGTTCAATTCTTTTTTGGGGGCCAGCTATATGCAGCCACGCCACTTAGCCAGGCTGCTAGAGCCAGATTACATCGCTCCACTTCCTCATTAAGTGTATAGACGCACCCGATTGGACGTGTACCCCATGTGAGCATGTGGGGTACACGTCACAAAAAAAATACAGTGATTGGCTGACTGGTCCACGTCAGCACATCAAATTTGAACTTTATTCTTAGAAAATTACATTTTTCCCTGCAATATTCTAACTTTGGGAACAAAACTTCTGTTTTGTTTTTGATAAATATTTAGGCCCACAAGGCACCTGTATTTTAAAAGTTTAACAACCACTGCTTTAAACAAAACCTGTCACACAGTTTTTCCACACAATAGTTACGCTTGGCTCAAATGATGTCACATTTTGACACGTTACCGCTTGAGCGGCGCCTTACCGTCTTTCCATATTAGGGTGAAGCCTAGCTGGAAGAGATGACGGGCGTAGCTGTCCGGATGGCGCGGGCCGAGGCAGGAGAGGAGCTGTGGTGGCACGCTGCTGACCGACGAATGGACGTGGACGGTGGAGAGCACCCGATAGCGCTGACACAGCAGGTTGTGAAGAACCAAGAGGGTGAAGGGGGGCTGTGCCGGGTTGGCGTTGATGACAATGTCACGGAGAGCGCCAAGGTCCTTGGTATGCGATTGAGAGAGTGGAGGGGATTTCAATATAGAACCGCCGTTAATCGCGGGGGGTACGTTCCCAGTTGTGGGGGAAAAAGAAACGCCATACAGAAAGATCATATGTCCATCCCTTTTCTGTAGCGCTTATCCTCACAAGTTTGAACACTCCCACAAAACTTTAAACACATTTAAACTTTTACAAACAATTTATGAATGCACTGGAACACAAAAGAGTTCTAGAGTTATATATACAGTGGGTACGGAAAGCATTCAGACCCCCTTTAAATTATATCGCAGCCATTTGCTAAAATCATTTAAGTTGTTTTTTTCCCCCCCTCAATGTACACACAGCACCCCATATTGATGGGGAAAAAACTGAATTGTTGATTTTTTTTGCAGATTAATTAAAAGAAAAACTGAAATATAACACAGCCACAAGTATTCAGACCCTTTGCTGTGACACTCATATTTAACTCGGTGCTGCCCATTTCTTCTGATCAACCTTGAGATGGTTCTACACCTTCATTGGAGTCCAGCTGTGTCTGATTATACTGATTGGACTTGATTAGGAAAGCCACCTCCGCCTTTAGCCGTCACCTGATCGTGATGGAGGGGTTTGTGTGTCCCAATGATCCTAGGAGCTAAATTCTCTGGGGGTTTATGCCCCTGGAAGGGTCACCCATGACAAACAGGTCCTAGGTGAGGGACCAGACAAAGCACGGCTCAAAGACCCCTTATAATGACGACAAACGATGGGCTCAGTTTTCCCTTGCCCGGAGGCGGGTTACCGGGGCCCCCCCTTCTGGAGCGAGGCCTGGAAGTGGGGCCAAACTGAGCAATCGGGGGAGAAGAGCCTTGGTGAGAGAGGTAAAGAAGTACCCAAAGATCACTGTGGCTGAGCTCCAGAGATCCAGTCGGGAGATGGGAGAAAGTTCTAGAAAGTCAACCATCACTAGTCGGGGGCTTTATGGCAGAGTGGCCCGACGGAAGCCTCTCCTCAGTGCTAGACACATGAAAGCCCCCATGGAGGACTCCAAGATGGTGAGAAAATAAGATTCTCTGGTCTGATGAGACCAAGATTGAACTTTTTGGCCTTAACTCTAAGCGGTATGTGTGGAGAAAACCAGGCACTGCTCATCACTTGTCCCAATACAGTCCCAACAATGAAGCATAGTGGTGGCAGCATCATGCTGGGGGGGTATTTTTCAGCTGCAGGGACAACTGGTTGCATTCGAAGGAAAGATGAAGAAAGACTCATGGCTGTATTAGCCCAAAAGGGTGCTTCTACTAAATACTCAGCAAAGGGTCTGAATACTTATGGCTGTGTGATATTTCAGTTGTTCTTTTTTTTTTTTCTGCAAAAATGTCAACAATTCATTTTTTTCTGTCAATATGAGGTGCTGTGTGTACATTAATGAGGGGAAAAAAATAAACTTAAATGATTATAGCTGCACTATAACAAAGAGTGAACATTTTAAGGGGGTCTGAATACTTTCCGTACCCACTGTATTTATAGCCTGCCTAGTCATCTACATCTGCTTGTAACCAATACCTCAGTCAAATCCAAAAACCTTTTAAGCTTTATTTGGAACGTGTTGCAGCCATGAAATTCAAAGTTAATGATTATTTGCTAAAAACAATCAAGTTTATCAGTTTGAACATGAAATATCTTGTCTTTGTAGTCAATTCAATTAAGTACTGATAAGTGCTGTGACTACACTTAGATGGCAGTAATGCCGAAGATATGGACTTCCATACAAATTCAATACAATAGCCACATTACGGCTTTTTATTTTTGTGTCTGTCATCAGTTCTTACGTTGGTTTGAAGACTAAAATGAACGCTTAAAAACCATCAGTGCAGCCCAATGTTTAACTTATTTGCTGCCTCAATGTTGGCATATTTTATTGTTTCACACTAACCCAACTGACTTCACTAAAGTTCCGCGTGGTGTAGGCTGAGGCTCGGAGCGGGAGGAAGGACATCAGACATCTACACATCATGAAAGCTTCCTTGGCACGATAGAATCTTTTACCAAGCGTTGCACTGAGGCGACTAGTCATTTATTTTAACAAAGTTAAAAAGCAAGCTTTTGTTCGCCAACGGCGTTGGCCACAAACACGTCTCTGTGCGCGTTCCTCTTTGTTGGTTTTCACCATTTTCTTCTTTGGGGTTGGCGGACTGTAGGCATCGAAACTAGGAACCGAGATTTTTTAATTTAAACGATTCGGGGGGATCGGTATGTTAGTCCCGGTTCCAATAGATTCTCAATGCCCAACACTACCTATAAACTGTATAACTCAATTGAAAAAGTAAAATGAGAGGGAAACTAAAAATAAACTGAGCTATTTTGGTTGCCTACGAGAAAAGCTGAACTTTATTTGGAGTTAATCAGAGGTTAATTGTTAACTCTGAACACAGCCACATCCCCAGGAGGGTGTGCAGATTTCTGAAACTACATTCATTTTTTTTTTCCACTTGCCCTCTGAGAAAGATTTATTTATTTTGTTTCCCAATTGAGTTGTACAGGTTACAGATCACATTAACGGTGGAAAAGGTTTTGAAATTATTTATCTCGGTCTAATTTTTTTTATATATTAAAACAACCCTGGCATTTAAACAGGGGTATGTAGACATTTTATATCCACTACAGTGATTTTTTTTTTTTATATTTATATATATATATATATATATATATATATATATATATATATATATATATATATACACACACACACACACACATGTAATTTTGTTTATAGTTTAAAGCAAACGAGAGCCAAAAATTCATCAGCTAAAGAAATTGAATTACTTCAAATGTTTTTTAATACAGAAATAAGGGGAAAATTGGCCTTTTAAAGTTCTACTTTTTTAACTGAACTACTGAAATTAATACATTTTTCTAATTCTAATTTATGGAGCTGCAAGAGCCAGAAAGACGCTGACATTCATTCCGGTGTAGTCCTACCTTGCCCAGTAGCGTGTCCAGGTCGGCAGCGCATTTGAAGGCGGCGAAGCTGGCGCTCTGGGACGAGAGGCTGCTGCTGACTGTCAGGTCCATGTCAGCGTCGGGCGTGGTCACAGTCTTTGCCAGGCCCTCCACGGCCGCCTTCAGCTCGTACAGTTTGCGCATGATCTCGTCCTGACGGGCCTCCAGCGCTTTGACGGTCGGGTCAACCACGCCATTCTGCATACAGGAAATAAATAGGTCCGGCAACCTGAGTGACAACTGAACTATCCAGCCTTATATACATTTTTTTAGAGCGCCAATGGGTCAAACAGTCTGGGAAGTGTATATAAGTTACAAGTACCATAGTTTTTTTACCAAGTTTTTTTTCTGTCAATATGGGGTGCTGTGTGTACATTGTGGGGAAAAAATGAACTTAAATGATTAGCAAATGGCTGCAATATAAAAAAAGTGACAAATTTAAGCGGGTCTGAATACTTTCCGTACCCACTGTATGTACACACCCACACACACAGCCGTGAAAAAGTATTGGGCCCCTTCTCAAATTTTTATATTTTTGCTAAGTTACTACTTTACTACTACTACTACTACTCTTACTTTAATGTTTAATTCATCAAACAAATATACATCAGACAAAATATAACCCAAGTGAACTTAAAATGCTGTTTTTAAATGGTGATTTCATTTATTAAGGAAAAAAAAACTATTCAGTTACCTGGCCCTGTTTAAGACCTTACAGCTCATATCAAAGCAAATGAGAATCATGAGCTCGAAGGAACTGCCTGAAGAGCTCAGAGACAGAATGGTGGCAAGGCACATCTCAGTTTTTCTTTATTAATAAGTCTGCAAAAATTTCAACAATTCCATTTCTTTGTGTCAACATGGGGTGCTGTGTGTACATTGAGGTAAAAAATGAACTTAAATGATTTTAGCAAGTGGCTACAATATAACAAAGAGTGAAAAATTCAAGGGGGTCTGAATACTTTCCGTACCCATTGTATATACACCAGCTGAAATAAGTATTTAACATGTCACCATCTTTCTCACTCAATATATTTCTAAAGGAGCTATTGACATGAAAATTTCACCAGATGTTGGGAGCAACCCAAGTAATCCATACATACAAAGAAAGTAGAACAAATAACCTCAGAAATTAAGTTTTGTGGAATAATCTATTGAAATTTTATATATACATCTATAACACATTTGGAAATATATGTAGTACACCGCAAAAGGGTCCCACACCGACGACGGTTTTTTTCACTGACAAGATTGAAAAAAATTTAGTGGCCGTCAGATAGTTACAGTACTGCGCCACAAGACACGTGACGAGGCTAAAAATAAACTAGCTTTTGGATTCATACGCGACGGCAACGCAGAGTTAAATGTCTTGTGCGGAGCCGATCGATGACGTCATTGATCGGATCGGCGAATTATGACATGAAAGCCGATCGGCGTAAAATGCTAATTATCGGCCGATACTGATCAAATCGGCGTAAAGTCTACAACGCAGGCGTCAAACTGGTGGCCAGGGGGCCAGATCCGGCCCTCCACATCATCTTATGTGGCCCGCGAAAGCAAATCAAAATTGCTCATTGTGTTCTGGTGTAATACCATGGAGATATTTGAAAGCATTTTTTTGTTACCAATCCCACTTTGAAAAGAAATGTTCTACTCTAAACACATGTTTTTATAGGCTTCTGATTTCAAAACTGGTTATTCATCAATGTGTTGTGTATATTGTATGTAATTACAGTATATGAGGTAATCTTTCATTTATATGGGTTCACAATATTAGCGGCCCTCCGAGGGAAGTCATAACTACGATGTGGCCCGTGACAAAATTGAGTTTGACACCCCTGGTCTACAAGAAAGCAGACATGACACCAAAGGGAAATCAAACTGGAGTAAAATTATCGAAACAAAAGGACAAGGCAAGGGAATAAAAGGGAGGTCTAAGGAAAGGCTTTGCAGTGGAAATGAGTTTTTGTGCTTTTTTTTTTTAAACAGTCCATGGATTCAGCAGATCTACCTGATTGTGAAAGTTGGTTCCACAGAGTTGGGGCTAAAAAAACCAAATGCCCGGTCACTCTTTTTTAATTTACGGTTTGTGCGGGGGTTGGCTAAGAGGCCACGATTAGTGGAGCAGAGAGGACGTGTGGTGCAATGGAATGAGGGGAGAGGATCTCAGAAATGATCTCACACTGTCTTACATGTAATCAAAAAGATCTTATATTCTGAATTTTACTACAAGCCAATGGAGGGATCCAAGGACAGCGGTAATGTGGGACCTCGGACTGGTTCTTTGTCAAAGTCCAGCTGCTGAATTTTGGCTGAGCTGTAATCGTTTTAGAAAAGACTGGCAGAGGCAAGTGAAGCTAGTGTGAAGACAGAATCAATATGACATGATTCTCGCCCCGGGTCTTGAGTTTGACCTCTGTGCTTAAGACCGACTGTGATGACATGTCTAGTTTTTTCATACATATTTTTTTCAAAAGCCCTCTAAAACTTAGAAGACACAGGGCAAACGCAAAATAAATGTTGGTTTCTGACTCAATCCCACAAAAGGTGCATTTATCATCCAAGTCAGTGAAACCAGAAATGGTGCTATTGCAAAGGTAAATGTTGTTCGGTATTGTAATTTAATTTAAGACACAGTGCTACACAACAATTGAAGTTCTCTTACTGTATTCGAAACGCAGAATTGCAAGGGGCACAACCATGTTTTACGCCAGCAAATATCATCGAAATGTGAGTTCCAGAAGAATTTTTCCGCTTGTGAAAATCTTGTTATAGCTATGACGTGTATTCCTAACATGTTTATCTATAATCTATTTTTAAGGCTGAGGCAAACGTCAACGTGACGTTGCATCAGCAGCCCGTCGAGATGACTAACTAGAAGAGCTAGTTTAGCTAAACTGGGCTAGGCAGCTGATAGTAGCTAGACGCTTTCTACGTAGTCCTGTCGACGCAAGTATAACGTATAAGGACAACAAATTCAAAGTGGAAAATAACCTAGTTGGTCAATGAATGACTTGTGGTTTACCTGCAGCGGCGCGTGCTCGTGTGTGCAGCTGTTCCCCGGCGGCCGCTCGTGGATATTCGCTAGCTTGTACATGCAGGAGGGCAAATCAACCTTGACGTCACCCCCGCACATCGGTTTTACCTGGTACATGCTGGATGGAGGGCTCGACTTGTGTTTTGGATGGCTAAAAAAAATAAAATAAATAAAAAAGAAGAAGAAGAAGAAGAAGAAAGCTGAGAAGCAGGTCGGGAAAGGGAGCAGCTTGATGTTGACAGCCAGCAACAGCCCACACACCGGAAGAGATCAAACCACCACGTGACGTCATATCCGGCGAACGATAAACGCCTATAAATATAATAGAATATAATAAAATAGAATATATACAATATAATATATTATATAATAACAGATAACAATAGAATATATGGTGTGTAAATATAATACGTATATATATTTTAACATCGATTTATTTTAACTCACTTTGATAGTATTAAATTTAAAAAAAATACATGACCATACTGTATTTTAAACCGACAAGTGTCTTTTTTTCAGTTTGGCTTGTCCCGGATCGGGGTCACCATAGCGCATCATCCCTTTCCATGTAAGCCTATCTCCTGCATCCTCCTTTTTGACACCAACTGCCCTCATGTCTTTCCTCACGACATCCATCAACCTTCTCTTTGGTCTTCCTCTCGCTCTCTTGCCTGGCAGCTCCATCCTCACCATCCTTCTACCAATATACTCACTCTCTCTCCTTTGGACGTGGCCAAACCATCGAAGTCTGCCTTTAAAACATCTAACCTTGGCTGTCCCTCTGATGAGCTCATTACTCATTTTATCCAACCTGGTCACTCCGAGAGCGAACCTCAATATCTTCATTTCCGCCACCTCCAGGTCTGCTTCCTGTTGTCTCTTCAGTGCCACTGTCTCTAATGCGTACATCATGGCTGGCCTCACCACTGTCTTATAAACTTTGCCCTTCATCCTGGCAGAGAGTCTGTCACGCAACACACCTGACACCTTCCTCCATCTGTTCCAACCTGCTTGGACCCGTTTCTTCACCTCTTTACCACACTAACCATCCATCTGGACTGTTGACCCGAAATGTTTAAAGCAGAGCCATCTATATGCGAGGTTCTGGTTTAAAGCCTTACACCCTCGCTATCTCTTCTCCCTGTCGCCTCACTCTTTCTTCTCCACCTCTCTCATTTATGCACATATATTTGTCTTACTTTGGACAATTTTCATTCCTCTCCTTTCTAAATGTTCGTCCACCTTCTCCCTGTAGATCATAATGTCATCTGCAAACATAATGGTCCAGGGTCTAACAGCATCTGTCAGCCTATCCATCACCCCTGCAAACAGGAAGGGGCTCAAGGTTGATCCCTGATGCAGTCCCACCTCCCACCTCTTCTGTCACACCGACAGCACACCTCACTACTGTTCTGCTGCCCTCGTACATGTCCTGTACTATTCTAACATACTTCTCTGCCACTGCAGACTTCCGCATGCAGTGCCACAGTTCCTCTCTGGGTACTCTGTTACAGGATTTCTCTAGATCGAAAAAAACACAATGTAGCTCATTCTGACCTTCTCTGTACTTTTCCATCAACACCCTCAAGGCAAATAATGTATCTGTGGTATTCCTCCTAGGCAGGAAACCATACGGTTGCTCAAACCGACTCTGATAATGTGTTCTAAATACACCAGAGGGCGCTAAAGCATAAGGTCTGTCATTCATAAACTCAGCTGTTTGAGGTCAAAAGTCAAAACATTGAGGTCTGACAGATACAATTCCAGAGGTGGCAAAAGCACTTGCACTTTGTACTTCAGTAGAAGGATAGATAGATAGATAGATAGATAGATAGATAGATAGATAGATAGATAGATAGATAGATAGATAGATAGATAGATAGATAGATAGAGACACCCCATGGAACCTACTCAAAGCTTATTGGGTGGGGCTTCAGGATGTTTAACACTTCATAACGATGCACAAAAATGGAGTTGTTGCTATGGAGATTTTTCCAACCGGGTCAGGTCCTAAGGCAGAACCACTTTTCTGAAGGCATCTAGCCACCTGCCGCACTTCATGTCTTTAAATCGACTCTTATGCCATCTTAATGAACATTGTACAGCATCATACTATGTGATAAATGTTGCACACCGAGTTGTTCAAGTACAAAAGGGTTCTGTGGGCTAAGAACAGATTTGTGGAAACTCTGTGGTGCATTTTTGAGGAAATAACTAGATTGGTCATGTACAGGATAAAGAAAAGCGGTTCCTATATGGACCTCTGTGGAACCCCATCCTTAATAGTTCTATTTAATGACTTGTGGTCATTTCACCTATACATATTGTTCCCTACCTACTGATTTTGAAGGACCTGGGCAGATTACACTGACTTGGCAACACGTAGAGGGTGAAATCTGATTGGATGAAAAAAATCCATCATCAATCTACGAATGCTGGAAGCAGTGGCGCCCATGAATACGCTATGAAATCAAGATAATATAGACTGTTGGAAATAAAATCCTACAATTTCATGTGACAATTTGTAGGATTAGGTTGTAAATGTAGCACAGCAGCACAGAAGGCATTGTTTGTCCTGACCACTGAGTGATGTCTTGTAGCGTAACAAAGCAGTTGCGGAATTGGAAAGCAAGTCATTGTGAAGCTAATGTTTCAATTACGAGTGGTCTTTTGACCTGATCAGACATGGCAACACAATCCTGCACCAGGAAGCAATTCAAGAGGCCTCGACTCGGTCTAGTCGTTTACATTGACGTGTCCCCTTGTGGTCACCTCCTGTCAGTGCTTTACACCTGAGCTACATCCACTCTCAGGCAAATAATGCTTAGACGTGAAACTGGAGGACAGCTGAAACCTGACAGTGACGAGCAGGACCTTTAAATGATGCAAGAACAGGGATATGGACTTTTGAAGGCCGCTGGCCAGGTCACACAGGTGGACGACTGAGGCGACGCGGGCCTTGTAAAAGCTCATGCACTTAAGTCGGCGATGTCGTATGTCATGTTGGTTCTGGCTAATGAGCCTGTTGGTATTTCTGTCTCAAAGACAAGTGTGGACAATTAATGAATAATAAAACAAGTTACACTGGTACCCATGCTGCCGGTGGATAGTTTGCATGATTAGTCTATTTAACAAGCCTGAAGCTCATCAAACATTTCTAACAATTGTCAATATTCCTCATTCAATATTTAGTGTAGTTGGACAAGGAGAAGCATTTGTGAAAACAGTAACCCTCGTTCATTCATTACAAAAACAGCAATTAGTGTCATGGTGACTCATTAGTATTTGTAATCATCAGGGTTTTTTTTGTTGTTGTTGTTTGTTTCTGTCCATAGAAATGTGTCTTCACGTGAAACTAGTTTGTGGCGCAAAGGCAGTTGGGGACCGTTGTACCGTGCTCAAAAAAGATCAATGACGTGATCGAGTAATCGACTTCAACTCGACTCTAATCACATTATAAGCCGTTATTCGCAAATGGAGAAAACATGGAACAGTGGTGAACCTTCCCAAGAATGGCTGGCCTACAAAGATGGCGACTCATACAGTAGGTCACAAAGGAACCCAGGACAACATCTAAAGAACTGCAGTTCTCCCAAGTCTCAGTTAAGGTCAGTGTTCATGACTCCACAATAAGGGAGAAACCATGCAAAAACGGCATCCACGGCAGAGTTCCAAGGCGAAAACCACTGAGGACCAAAGTGAACATAATGGCTGGTCTTATTTTTGCAAAGAAGACTTTTGTGCGAATAGTTTTTGGACTGACGAGACCAAATTTGAACTTTTGGGAAGATGTGTGTCTCGTTACATCTGACGTAAATGTAACACAGCATTTCAGAGAAGGAACATCATACCAACGGTCAAACATGGTGGTGGTTGTGTGGTGGTCTGCGGCTGTTTGCAACTTCGGGACTTGGGCAACTTGCGGTGATTGATGGAACCTTGAATTCTGCTCTTTGCCAGAAAATCCCGAAGAAATGTCAGTTCATGACGTCGCGCTGAGTGCACTTGTTGTTCTGCAGCAGAACAACGATCCCCAACGCGCCAGCGTGTCAACGTCTGAATGGCTTTTACGAAACGGTTCAGGATTGGCCTAGCACAGGGGACAGGGGAAGAGTGACCCAATTCAACAAATCAATCATGAAATAATTGCATGTTTCAAAACTGTCGCTAAATGAATATTGAAAGAATTCAAATAAATATTGACATAATAAAAGACATCTTGAAATAATTAAATAAATACTTGCATAATTGCATAATTCATGACACATTTATTTACTTCGTTGTGTATTTATTTATTTAATTATGGCATCTTTTGGTCCACCATAGATGTGCTGACCAATTAAATTAGGCAATATAAAATGATAACTCCAAAACGCAATTTGTGCATGCGAAGGATGATGAGCTGATGAAAAACATCTGAAGACAGACTTTTTCAAAAGTTTTATGGAGAGAGTGACTCTTGACGGACCAGATGGATGGGCATAGAGCTTCTCTTTGATTCAGACGCCAGCAAAGTCAAGGTGGGACTGGTATGGGCTGGTATTATTAAAGATGAGCTGTTTTGACCTTTCTGGGTTGAAGATCTGCTCAAAATGAACTCCCAAACCAGTTTTTAGAAGACACTTTCTTCAGCCATTGGTGCAGAAAGACGTCTGCATCTTTCAAAAAGACAATGATTTGTATGCATGACCTCCATCGCTTGCATCCAAGTACTCCTCTGCGTGGCTGGCCAGTAAAGGCTCGAATGATGAAAAACTCTTGACAAGGCCCCCTTCCTCAAATGACTTGAACCCTGTGGAGAACTTGTGGGCAGTTCTTAAAGTTTCTATCAGTTGCTATCGGAAAGGTTGGAGCTGTTTGCTTATAATTATCACTTAAACAAATGCATCAGGTAATAATACCCTTTTTAAATTGTTATGCTTTAATGACTTTGTACTTGTGTGTTAATGTCCTAAATATATATGTTAACCTTGGCTGTCCCTCTGATGAGGTCATTTCTAATTTTATCCAACCTTGTCACTCCTAGAGAGAAGCCTATCCATCGCCCCTGCAAACAGGAAGGGGCTCAGGGTTGATCCCTGATGCAGTCCCACCTCCCGCTTCTTCTGTCACACCTATGGCACACCTCACTACTGTTCTGCTGCTCTCGTGCATGTCCTGTACTATGCTAACATACTTCTCTGCAACTGCAGACTTCCGCATGCAACACCACAGTTCCTCTCTGGGAACTTTGTTATATGTTGTCATAGTGACTTGTCTGCTGTGTTACTTATGTTTTAACATACTTAATTGGCCAATAAAGAAGGTTCCGATTCTTATTAGGTACGTTGTTAGTACAGGTGCATCTCATTGAATTTGAATATTGTCGAAGTTCATTTATTTAGTTCAATTCAAAAAGGGCTCATATATTATATACAAATGTGGAGATTCATTCAAAAATAAAAAACTGGAAAATTTGAACATTAACACTTTGCGGAAACAGGAAATATTCTTGCCTAGATATTTAAAAACAAACAGTTCTTAAAGATTAAATGCTAATATATTGTACTTCAAAGTTAAATACAATTGAACTGTACTTGGGCAGTGATTCTTTTGCATACCACTAGGGGGAGCATGCTCACCACTAGTTGTGCTGCCCTACAATAGAGCAGCCAACATAAATCAATCCAATTCAGTGTTTCAAGTTGAAATTAATTGTCAATTGGACTGTTGGGTGAAATTCCTGGGAAAGCCTGAAACGCACTACAGGGTAATTTAAAGGGGATTATTTTTATTTCTTTCTTTCTTTTTTTCAATTTTGATCCATGAAAATACTCAACGATGTTGCGAATTGTGAAGACCTGCGGTGAATTGTTGCTGTTCGGCTGCTCGTTAGAGAACAACAAATTGCGCCGCGATCCCTTTCCTCTTTGTTGGATATGAGTTGAAGATGGGCCGCACATTAAAGTTTTAAACCGGCTTAATGAGTAAGATGAGCCTTACGCACCTTTCTTGATATTACTTTTTTTTTTTTTTTTTTCTTTTCTTTTGGGAGACAATGCAGTGAGAGGATCAATTATTGACGGCCTAAGCAGATACTCAGGCCATCCCACACAGCCTATTCAGACCTACTCAAAGACGTGCCTCACACAAAGAATATTTGAGGTGAGGTGTCAAGATAAAAACGGCATGAAAGCAAATAACACCATTGAAGCATAAAAATTGAATGAGCGATTGTTGGCCAATCATCGTACGATTTTTTTAAAAAAATCTTTTTTTTTCCCCCACGCAATTACTTGGGATGAAATAAATTTACACGGATGCAAGTAAGGTAATTTGTAAAGCGAAACTAAGAAGCAATTATAATTGAATCATTGAAATGAAATACAATCACCGATTTGGCCAGTGAGCAGTACAAAACCCATTTCGAAAAAGGCTTTCCTTCAGTCGGTGGACCTTAACATCGATTTAATTACAATGAATTTCATTCATATTTTATTTTGAGCTTGTAGGATCAGCGAACGATCTTGTGTCGATCTTGTGATGAAACGTGAACCAGGGAGCAATAACGAACAATATATTCCCCATCCAGAAGATTGTTTGATGTTAGGTTGTTAGGTTTTCGTCCCCACCTGTTCTCGTCAGCCCTGTTCCTTGTGTCAACCAATCAGGTTCCCCCAGCCACTCGTGCGTTGTCCACCTGTGCCTCGTTGCCTCGTCAACTTGTTTGTATTTAGGTCCCTGCTTTCTTTCACTCTGTTATCAATTTTTTTTTTTTTTTTGTACATGCAGTATGAAGTAAATTTTTTTTTAAAAATGGGGGAGAATTTTGATTGCATTCATGACAGTTTGTGTTTTGTTAAGGAAAGGAGTTGAATCAGTACTTCTTTCCCCATGACTGCCAATTTACTATGAGTGGATTGTCTTTTTCGTTTTTTTGCCATTTAAGTCGCCATCGAACTGTTTCCCAGAATTAAAATGGTCTCGTTGTCTAACATCATCACTATCTTTAAGTGCAGTGCAAATGTTCAATACCAATAGTCATGCTTCCGCTATTAGCACCCCTAGCCATTCATACAGATACAGTGACTTTTTGCTTTGAGCTTTGCTTATGTGTGCATTAGTGTTCGTTTTTTTTTTGTTTGTTTGTTGTTGCCTTAGAAGCGCGCAGCAGGTTGACTCGGGTTTATTTTACAAAGCTGAGGTGTGGCGACATTTGATCTAGCCCAAGTGAGGACTCCGGTGGTCATCAAGGTCACCTCCTCTGCTCACATTCGAATATACACTTCCCTATACAGTATAAGCTCCTAAATTGTGCATTTGCAGCTTGAGTGCTGGCAACCAGCCCGTGTCTTTCCCATTATTGATGAAAAGAAATGAAAATGATTCTTTTAACTCATAAATCGTGCATTTGCAGCGTTAGGACCATGTCATTCCATGCAATCACATCGCTGCCTTTATAATAACAAAATGCACCCTGGAACAAAATTGGAACGAGCCAAGATACATGGGGCTTTATTATTTTTATTTATCTGTGTATATTTGATGACAATTACTTGGGTTGTAGGTCAATCATTAGGACAAAAAAAAACAAAAAAAAAAAACAACCTGTGATGATAATGTGGACCACATGCCGAAATTAAAGGAGTTCTTGAAGCCGGGGTAAAATGAAGGACAGCTGATAAAAGGGCGTCCACATGTTTAGGACTGGACCATAGCTTGGAACTCTGAAGAGGAGAAAGAAATAGAAAGTAATGTTTATTAGCTTGAGACAGACAATTAGTGCATGAGTGGTCAACCAGGATTGTCGGAATGAAATGCGATCCATTTGCAGTCTTATTGAAAATATAAACCCATCGAGAAATCCCATCACGTAAAGCTCTTGAAATAAATAAGACTGCTCCAAAATGATCGGTTTCTCTAATTTTGCTATTTTATAGTAGGTACTGGACATTCATTCATTCATCTTCCGTTCCGCTGATCCTCACAAGGGTCGCAGGCGTGCCGGAGACGATCCCAGCTAACGGGGTACGCCCTGAACCGGTCGCCAGCCCAATCGCAGCGCACAAAGGGACAAACAACCATTCGCGCTCACATTGGCACCTACGGGGCAATTTAGAGTCTTCAATCAAGCTACCACGCATGTTCTTGGGATGTGGGAGATAACCGGCGTGCCCGCAGAAAACCCACGCAGGCACGGGGAGAACATGTAAACTCCACACAGGCGGGGCCGGGATTTGAACCCCGGGTCCTCAGAACTGTGAGGCGGATGTGCTAACCAGTCGCCCACCGTGCCGCGCTACTGTACATATTTGTGTCCAATTATTCCTGAACTCTACATCGTACCGTCGACTCCAATGCGGCCGTCGCTGTCGTCGTCGGCGGTGTTCAGGAAGGCCTTGGTCTCCGTGTCTGTTAGGACCCGGGCGGTGGGAGAAAACCTCTGGAGGAAAAACCTGGAAACACAACACATCCACAGGGGAGATGTTAGAAATAAACATAAAAATACAATCTTGAATGTTTATATCTGTAGGATCGACTTGGCGTCTGATTGGGTCTGGCGCTCACTTGAGCTCCTCCTCCTCGATGTAGCCGCTTTCGTCGTTGTCCAGGATGCTGAAAACCTTCTTTATATCTTGGGCGGTCTTCTTGGTGAGGCCGCACACCTGGAAGAACCTCTTGGGGCAAAAGGAGTCTGGTGCTATAGGCGTGAGGTGGACCAACAGCAAAGCAGTGTCAGCAACATTGCCTATTGGAATCCTGGTAATTCTGTCAAATTATTTTATTTTTATTTACAGTGACTATTTGGTATAATGCCTATTCAGAAAAAAAACGAAAAAAAAACCCCAGTGCATTTGGCAACAATGAGAGGGATCTTGGTGGCAAGGAACTATGTTGAATGGGTTGAGGAGCTTTGTTTAGACAAAACCAGTCCATTGCTGCCATCTCATGGCATCTATAGGCAATTACATATAATTTTTTTTTCATTTTCACAAATGCACCTATTCACTGACTTTTGTTTTGAACCCCCCCCCCGCCCCTCTTTCCCCAATATATAATTTTTTTTCAGATTTTTTTTTTCACGGCAAATATAAGGTTTCGTAGATTTTCCGCAAAAGATGAGGTGCAAGATGATACCTTGGCAGTCCTTGATCGCACTGGCGACGGCATCAGCAGAAAGGATAGATGACAGCGGCATGTTCTTCAGCTGCAGGTGCATGCAAACGTTGAGCAATTATTGAATCATTATCATATTTTTGCTGCACGGGCGAGAAGTGCTAACAATCAGACTTCTTCTCATCCGGAGACGCAGTTCGGAATGTTTACCTTTTTTTTGCCTGATAATCCAATAACGAACTGGGACTCGATACGCCGTTTCCTTTGAAGGACGAGTCGACTTCAACGTGCAACGCACAAAATCTCCAACTTACCAGGTGAGGAGGCTCGTGGGCCAGTTGGTGATGCAGCAGAGAGCGAGGAGGTAAGGCTCAATGGTGACTGCCGTCCGTCCAGGTGGCTTATATAGGCCCCGGCTGCACTGACAACGCGCTTCACTTGAGTTACCCGTCTGCGGATCAAATTCTAACTGCCCCCCCCCCCCCCCCCGATCCAGTTTCCCAGGTACCTAATTAACCTTTACTATTTATAAACGCCCACGGCCGAAGAGAAGGGACCCGTGGACATCTGTAACGCCCTTGCGAAAAAGCAAATTCACTTCAAAAGTATCCTCCGCTCCCCACCCGTGCGACACTCCCGATTTCTTTCGCCTTTTCCTGAACACCTCACCCCCCCCCCCCCCCCCCCCCCCCCCCCCACCCCCCCACAACCCCCACCTACCTTCCCATTCATGGGTATATCCTTTTACAGGCAGCCGGACCCAACAGCAGAACACGTCGCCACATGCCTCTTTGAGGACATTTTAAACACAGGATGTCAAATCGCAAAATTGCACATTCTGGTCAAAGTCAAGTGATTGAATGTCCAATATTCATATCTCTCAAAGCAGTATAAAGAAATATGCCAAGAGGATAACAATTCTCAATTTGGACTGACACTGGCACAGAGGTATTCATTTATTTATTTATTAAATATAGATGCTAGAAGGGAAATACATTTATGTCAGTTTATCATATTTTAATCATGTGCAACCAATGTACATGATCGAATTCAATGCTTGTTTCACGGCGTAAAAAAAGGAACAGAAATGTGTTATTCTCTCTGCTCCTTTTCCATTCAAATGCTGTCGTTTCATGTAAACATGTCTTTTTCTTTTATATAATGAAATGAATTGGCCAAATGAAAAATGAATTGTAAAACAACAAAAAAAAGTATACAGTTGGGCATAATTGATGGTAGAGATAGAGATGTCAATGTAGTCTCGCCACGCTGCACTAGTTGCATATCTGTTGTTGACCAATACTGGCCGCTCACGCCACACGGTCGCATGTGCACCACTTGCACACTGACTGAGGAGTATCTGCAACATTTGCACCATCGCCATTGTCCCAGACTATCGCGCTGCTCGTCACTTGAAACTGCATACGCTCCTTGAGGTCTCGGCGCCCTTTGCGCAATGGTCATTGCGACGGACTGTTGCTACATTAGTCATTAGTCTTTTTGCAGAATTGTCCAAAAAAAAATTCTCAATGTCTTTATGGCTCAAAAGTGTTCTCAGTCGACTGTCTGTTGTCATACTAGACTGACTCCAACTACCGGAGACAAATCCCTTGCGTGATTTTTGGACATACTTGGCAAATAAAGATGATTCCGATTCTGATAAAGATGATTCTGATTCAATCAACCTACCGTGCATGATTTTGGGATGTGGGAGGAAACTCATATATAACTCATTTCAGCCGCTTGCACCCGCGATCTTGTTCTTTCTCGTTCTTGTTCTTGGTGAAAAAGCTCCTCGGTGACCTCAACCTCATTCCTTTAATATGTTTTCATACAATACTAGTGCTATTTTTCTTTCTTAAAGATTTGAAGAAAATGGTGGTTCTATTTTGGGAACTGTAACTGAAACGTCAACTGGAACACATAAGAGGGAGCATAACACGTAAGCGTGAAATAAGCGTGTAGCCTTCATCTTTGCCAACCTTCCTTTCCGCAAATCGCACACGGCAACTTGTTTTCCGTTTGACATCCTTTTTTTTTTTTCTTTCTCATTTGTGTAGAAGCCAAAGGGAGAAACTCAATCGTCTCCCCTAGAAACGAGACGGCGGACACCGGATCGAGAGCTGGACTCCACCCAGCGCATCCAGTGGCTGCATGCTGTCATGTGCCGAGCGCGATAGATACCTTTGCACACTATTCTGTTACCAGCGATCATTTATTCATTTACATTTGTTAATGTCAGCCCCCCCCCCCTCCCCCCCCCCCCAACATATATACGTATATTGTACGGGTGTATCGCAACACATTGGAATTGTGGAAAACTTCATTTATTTGAATATATTTTCAGTTCAGTTCCATAAGTGAAGCACGTGTACAGAGAGACCACTGCAAAATTATTAGATTGTCTGATATTGCTATTTCATTAGCCTAATAGTTAATAATAATCGCCTACGTCATTTTTGACTGACTGTCGCAGTGACAAGATAAAATAGCAAAGGTCTCGCTAAAAAAAAGTTGTTGTTTTTTTTCTTTGCATCTGTGCAGAGTGTCAGTTCTCCAGGTCATGGTAATTCGAAAAGGTCAAACCGAGGAAAGTGGTGTCTTTTTGACTTTTGGATTGTATTCAAACATGTACATCGGTCGCACAGGATTAAAATGTGGTAAACTAACGTATATTATTTTTTGATTTGAGAAGAGAAGAAGGGAAAATGACATCAGTTTACTACATTTTAATCATGTGCCACCGACGTACATGATCAAATGAAGTACTTTTTTTTTCAGTGTTGGAGGAAAAAGAACATTTTTGTTTTATTCTGATTGACTGATTTTATTTTTTCATCTTTTTTTTTTTTTTTTTTTTTTCCCAAGACAAGACAAAACCAATTATTATATTATTCAAGCATAAACCGAAAAGGTTTAGGCTTTTTAACTTTTTACCTGCCCCTTTCACTATATTTAAAAAAAATATATATATATATTTTTGTATTGTATTGACACCAATGTGTTTAATGAATCTATATAATATATGAGTTTCACTTTTCTAATTGAACTATGAAATAAACTTTTCGCACCATCGTCGTATTTGTATAGATTACGCTACTGTTCTGCAGTAAAACTAGTAAAACGAGTGGTACACGGACTCCCTCTAATGGTACATGAAAGAATCACAGCCTAAGTACAATTCATTAAATGTTTAATAACTGTGACAATTTAGGTACCATTTTAATGTAACTTTTATGTGTAATATTTTTGTATTGAACCATTATCTAAGGACATTTTTTTAAATTATTTTCCTATATTTAAGCGCAGTGTTGATTTTCAAACCGTCCATAAAGTTACAGTGGCCCTAGAAATTAAATACACAGGAGACATAGTGAGGAGGCTTCATTTGCATTTTACCAAACCAACTTGGTGCCTCAGTAAACGTGAAATATGAATTGAAATCATCGAGGCATTCCTGAGTTCTAGAGGTTTTTCTGCCGAGAGGCCTGGAATCAGGTCATTTGAATTTCTCCGCCTACCTCTCCGTTCTGAGCCAGCGCTGTCACAAGAGGGTCTTCTACATGGAGGCAACCAATCAGAGGAAAGGGGGGGCGGTTTTCGCCAAAGATGGACAAAGCGGATACAAAGCTGGGTCAAACAGAAGTAGCTGTCAGAGGGGCCTTTTCTGAACACTCGTATGACAAAACCAGTGTGGTTTTTTTTTTCTTTCTTTTTATGAAATAGACACTTTTATACCCTTTAAAAATTGTTTTCATGCGTTCTATTATGCAAATTATTCAAAGCACAAACATGTTGCTCTACATAGTGGAGAAGTTGGTGTACAGATTTTGAACTTCAATGTTTTTTTTTGTGTGTAAATGTTCCAGGGTCTCATTCGACTATACTGTAAGTTTCAGTAATATTATAATGACTTTTCTGTCTAAAAGCTCAAAACTAAATATAGGCCAAGGTTGACTCAGATTTATCAGTTCACTTTGTTAGGCGCATCTCATTCAATTCAATAGGCGTGGCGCCATCTAGTGGCTAAGTGTAAAGAGCTTTGATATTATGCGAAGGAGAAAGAATCTGATGATTTTTCCTTTTACTCATACCTTGACAAAATGAAAGTATTATATCAGCTTTCCTGTCCACAACTTTATTCGGTGCTTTTTCCAGTACTTGAAAGGACACGCGATGACCGTCCGATAAGACCGACCGTAGCAAAAGAACATTTATTCTTTTCCAACTGTATGTTCCTGGAAAGTGCATAGATTTTTACAAAGAGCAAAATTCATATTTTAAGACATGAGCACGACCGAACGACAAATCACAATCATCATTTTGTTGGACAGTGTTGTGTTGCGTAGGAGAAAACGTCTCTTAAGAAATGTATAAAAATGATTTATGTTCAAATGAAAAGGGGGGAGAGGCGGGCATTGTTGTTCCATGGGAGCATGTGCTGTTGGTCAGTTGCCACTTTATGCCTTAACCAAGTTAACGAATTCTGCAAGGGGGGGGGGGGGGGGGGGGGGGGGACAGAGAGGAAAACACAGCGTCAGCATTTATATTCCTTACAGCCAAGGGATGTGGAGAATGCTTTTGAGTCAGGCGCTCGAACCATCAATGCCAATCTTGCCGTCGCCATCGGTGTCACCGGCCTTGAGGAAAGCCTTGGTCTCGGCATCATTCAGGGTGCGTGCACCGTGCTTGAAGTTCTGCAGGAACAGCCTGTGGACCCATGGATTGTTATTAATGACCTTTATTTATTGTAATGTTATCATTCGTTGTTTTTTTTATTTTGTATTTCATTCTTTGTTGTATATTATATTTTCCCTGTTATATTATTTATTTGTATTTTATTTGTATTTTTAATAATCTATCAATCATTTATTTATTTAGATTTCATTGTACTTATTTTTTGCTGTGTTTATTTTTATTTCTTGTTTTTTATTGAGTTATTTCATGATTTATTTGTTTATTTAGTTAGTTAGTTATTAATTCCAATATTCTTTTCTTTTTCTGTTCCTGTTATATTTCTTTTCATTTCCTAATTTTAATTTACATATTTTATATTTATGGTTTTTTTCTATATTTAAAACGTGTTACGTTTATTATTATTATTATTATTAAGCATTTTATGTTATTTTTAATTTATCATTGTATTTTTCAAAATGATGCATGCATTTATTTATTTATATCGCTATTTTTATTTTTCCAGCTGATAAGTATTTTATCCTTAATTAACCTTCAATACATTCCATTTTCATAATACAGTATTAGTTATTGATGAATGTGTTTAATTGATTTGATACATTTTTAAATTGATCCTATTATCACGTAGGCACATTTACAGTATCAGTTTAATCAATGATAATTTACACATTTGTCCTTTGGTTTGTTCATTACTGCATTCTTTTATTTTATAGTCACTATTGTATTCTTATGCCAATTCCGATGCATGACAAAAATGTGTCCTGAAAATCGTACGGCGAAAGTCGTAGTCGTTCTCGCGAGTTTGTGCCTGTAATACATACTGTACGTGGGCGTCACAGCTCGCTAAAAAAAAAAAAAATTCATAAGAATATTGAGCTATTTGTCACTGTCAATCATTTGAAATGTCATGAAAGTTAAATGTGCGTTCATCGCAAGGCATTTATCACCCCCAAACCGAACAAGATAAGACAATTTGCGGCCGTTCTCTTACTTGAGCTCATTCTCCTCAATGAAATCGCTCTTGTCCTGGTCGATGATGTGAAAAGCCGCCTTCAAGTCATCCGTGGACTTGCCGGCCAGGCCGCAGGCCTTGAAGAACTTCTGGTGGTCGAACGTTCCGGCGTCTGAATTCAAAGTCCACGTGATTAACGCGGGAGCCCTAAAGAGATGTGTGTATCTGTGTGTGTGTGTCTGTGTGTGTGTGTGTGCGAACGCGGGGTTTTCTTGCCACCTTTGCATCCGTCCAGGGCTGCAGCGACCTCGGCATCATGCAGTATAGTGTGCAGGGTCATTGTGATGCGCTGCGTTCAAATCCAAGCGGATCATCAGCGGTGCGTATTGCAAAAGAGAAATCGTCATTCTTCAACGTTACCAGTGCTAACAAATAAACATGGCGATGCCACGTGCTGTATAACAGTTAATACACAAATAAATAAATGCTTATATATAAATGCTTATATACAATGCCTTTTTTTTTTTTTTTTTTTAGTTAAATTATTAATTTTTAAAATTATTATTATTCAACAAGTTGCTCAGTTTCGTTTGGCCCAGATCCGTCCAGAAATTGCAATTTTTCTTCACTTTTAACGGTTACCACAAGCATTTTGTTTAACCAAATCCCTCCTTTACATTGATTGGACAGTGGTTGCAGAGTAAAATATTTTACTTCTGATTTCACATTTAAACTTGTTAATAATCTTTTTTCTACATTTAAATTTGTTGTTAATAAACTACTCCATGTAATAACAACAATCCAATTGGTGGGCCAGTTGTGTAGCTATGAGATAACAGATGCCCTGTAAAAAAAAAAAAAAATCAATTTAATAAAAAAAAAAAAAAAAAAAAAAAAAAAAAACAGCAACATTGTTGCCATAAATGTCAATAATTTATATTTGGAAGTTTTTCCCAATTTAAATTACTGGTACAGTCACAACGGCGCTCTGAGAGAAACCATAACCATGATGTAGACCGTGACAAAAATGAGTTTGACACCCCTGCTCTATACCAAACGTTGAAATTTGAAAAGCTATTTTCGTCAAAAAGGACCTCGTTGTGAGTGACAGCTTCCATGTGAGTTTGTAACTCAATAAGTGACAAGAGCCACATGTCTTCTTCAAGACAAGCTGACACCTATCCTTCAGGGTCAGAGTTCATGTTATGCCATAAAATATATATTTCTCCTCTTTTTTTTTGTCATTCAACATTTAACGTCTTCTAGAATCAAACTCACCTCTGAGGGAGGGGGTCTTTGTTTTGGACGGTACGGATGATGCGGGGCAGGAGTCGGGCGGTCGACTGCAGTGATCGCCTCGGCGCCACCGCTGACCTTTTATAGGTTCGCATCATCGAAATCTGAGGCACTGGATAATTGACACCGCTCAAATGGGGAAGGGGGGGGGGGGGGGTGGGGGGGGGGGGGGTGAACATTTTGTCCCATCGCCAGAGAGCGCTCTATTTTTAAAGTTTCACAAACGAAGACGCTTAAAAGGTGCGTTTGAAGAAGTCTGTGCCCCCCCCCCCCCCACCCCCCCTTTTACACACACACACACTTCTTGCTAATAATAGTGCGACGACAGGCGACAAGGGGGACGAATTGGAAGTGGTGCTAGCAACGCACGGCCATTTTCGACAAGTGGTACCTTTGATTTTGAACGGAGGGTCACATTTTAAGACCTTGAAGCTGTAAACGTCAACTTTGATGCCGATTAAAGCGGAATAAAACCTGTGCAGTGAAGAGCTGTTTTTTGCACCCCTGCTAGAACAAACCGAAATTCACAAAAACAACCAAGGGGACCCCCGATATTTCTGGGTTTGACATTGCAGAATATTTTTCACATCGAGGTGGCGCTACTGTCCCATGGTCAGTTATCAGCTGTCACTTTTGATGCTAACAAGCCCCAAAGAGAGTCTGAATTTGATAGGGGCTGAAGCTAAGATGTTCAAAATACCTTTCGGGCAAGGTTACACCCCAGGGGTTGCGCAATTTGAGTAGAACCAGAAAATATGTTTCGGATTTAACTGGACTGACTGAAAGCTCCTGCTGGTCCTTGTTAATAGCTGGTTGCTAATTGAAAAAAGCCGCCCCGTGCCCCCCCCCCAATCACAATGTGGAGTCTCAATAGAAATCTTCATACTATTGGAACTGTGTGCAGTATGTGTGCTTTATTAGTATTGACATTTATGGCAACAGTGTTCGTTCGGACAAAAAAGCAAGCAGTTTTTTTTTTTTTTTTTGCTCCACAACAATTTGTTGAGTTGTTTTTCTACTTAAATCTTTAAGTTCAATTGTCGCAAAAGCAAAACTTAAAACATTTACCGCAATTTCTCGTGTATAATGCGCATTTCCCTCCCCCCCAAATTGTCAATAGTGCGCATTATACATAGGTATAAGGGCGAATGGAAAAAACCTTCACATTTTATAAATGTAAGCCGCCATCTAGCGGGTATGAATAAGCTGTACACTTTCATTCTAAAATGCCACCGCCACCTCGTGGTTATAAAAAAAGTGTAGCCTCCACGTTCATTCCAATATGACAGGGGGTACGTATGACTGCATATATGTACAGTTGTGCTCATAAGATTACATACCCTGGCAGAATTTGTGAAATATTTTTTTTATATGACTGATGACTGAACCACAACCATCATTCATTTCTTAATGGTTATGTTTTGTTTAATGATAATGTTTTTTCTGAAATGCTTGGCTGTTTAATTTGAATCCCATTCAAATAAAATAAAATATGTTTCGCCTAGTCCTTCATGTTTTCTTTCAAGAATTGTACCCATCTTACAAATTCTGCCTGGGTAATCAAACATATGAGCACAACTGTGTGTTTTCTCATTTACTAAATAAAAGTAGGGCTGTGAATTTCAAAATAAGAGCAAGTCAATTAAAGAAAGGATTACGTGTTCAAACAAAGTGATTCACTTCAGAATAATTCGAACTAACAAAATACAGATAATACTTCATGTTTTGATCATACGGGTGGAAGCAAAATCATGCATTGTAAAAATGCATTATACATAGGTAGAAGCGTTTTCCAGAATTTTTAGGTCAACTTTGGGGGTGCGCATTATACATGGGTGTGCATTATACACGAGAAATTACGGTAGTTGAATTGCCTAACCTGAAATTTGATCGAAGTTTGGGCTTTGGAAATTTGAGTTCACCATTTTTTATTTCTTTATTTCCTTAACAGTGAAGTGCTGGCCAGGTCACTTCCACTATTAACCTCCTGTATTCAAAAAGCCTGGCAGGTGCAGGCGCCGTTTTTCCCTGCCAAATTCCCGAGCCCATTCCGACGACATCATCACTGTGGCTTGTGTGTGTGTGTTAACTGTCAATCAGTGCACAAACAAGCGGCCACCAGAGAGATGATTTTTACACCAAAAGAGTATTTATTCCCGGTTTTTCACTCTGCCTCAAAAGTGCAGATGGTGTACAACTTGCACAGGTTCCCGAACATTCACACACAGAGCAGTGAAAAGATGTGATCCATGTTGCGAAATAGTCCCCAGG
Source organism: Phyllopteryx taeniolatus (assembly GCF_024500385.1). NCBI lineage: Eukaryota > Metazoa > Chordata > Actinopteri > Syngnathiformes > Syngnathidae > Phyllopteryx > Phyllopteryx taeniolatus. Next base: position 3,733,008 of record NC_084517.1, on the reverse strand, counting down.
CAACTCATAAATAAGCTATAAAAAATATTCTTTCAGCTGATGATTACCGGATCCCGCAAAGAGGAGGAGGACTGTGAAATCAAGAGGATCTTGGTCAGGGGGACTTTATGCCTTGACGAGGGCACCAAATTCTGTGGGAGTAGAAGGGAAACTGACATAAGCGTTGGTGCTTAACCAATAGGAAGTTAAGATGGCTTTGGAGTTCCTTTTACACCTTCTTATCCCATTTCCATGCAACATGAAAGTTAATAAAAACACTTGGGAAAATGTGGATTTCTTTTGAAATGTTTGTGATTTCTTATTACATTTCTTGGGGGAAAAATTTTCAGTTTTTGACATTATTTCCTACTTACCTACTAATGATCTTTTTGTGATTTAAAATGTTATTTTTTTATTTTTTATGACAGTTCCAAATGATACAATGTTAACGAATGCTGATTCGTATTCGGATTGTTAAGCCTCGGTGGAGGTTCTGTTCCATGCGAAACCTAGTATTTCGAAGCAAGCGTGTGACGTGCACGTAGAAGTATGAAAAGAAGTCGTACCATCGATTCCGATCTTGCCATCACCATCGCTGTCACCGGCGGTGAGGAAGGCTCTGGTCTCCTTGTCGGTGAGCGCTCTGGCGGACGCGGAGAAGTTCTTCAGGAACAGCCTACAAACGAGTGGTTTTTCATTAATCAGCATTATTGTGAAACAAATGTATTTGCCACATGTGTGCATATATATACCGGGCCGTGAGGCATTTGCTACCGAGCCGCAGAGAAAGAATGACCAATTTATGTAATTTCTGTTGTGTTGCAATTCGCGTGTCCATGTGTTTCATTTTGAAAGTTGACCGGATCTTCTGCGCCGCAACAGCTGCGCGAACGCCGTAAAACTAGTTCTGCCTGTGTCGAGCAGAACCCTACGACTGTATCTGTATCAGAGCGGACTTGGTGCGTGAGAGTTAACTGTTTTGCGACAAACCCGGATTTTAAGTAGGACTCCTGATATAGTGTCGTTTCGTTCAAAAGAAGACATCTTTTCAGTAAACGTAATGAATTGAAATGAGTTTATGAAATTATTTTGTTCTTCGAGTTCTGCCGCCGTTAAGCCAGCCCGCTCGGACCGGAAACGGAAGCGTTCTGTGCTGCCTCGACGTGTCAATTGAGACGCGCAGCTGTTGCGGCGCAGAAGATCCGGTCAATTTTCAAAATAAAACACATCGACACGAGAATTGCAATGGAACAGAAATGATATAAATTGGCCATTCTTTCTCTGCGGCCCGGTAACAAATGTCTCACGGCCCGGTACCGGTATTGTATTGGAAGAAATTATAAATGAAAATCAAATATTATTCTTTCACTATATTTACTGACAGTTTATTAATTACAGTGACTTGAAGAGTTCATATTATATTTCTATAATATAATAACTCAACTAAAATGTAATATACATATAAAAATGTAATTACATTAGCTTTCTATGCATGTTCCATCAATTTCCACTATTTTCTAATTTAAAAAAAGATATGGTTGATTAGGCTAATAATCCCTGGATATATATGATACTTTTTCGAAATTTTGAAATGTAATTATTTTAAAATATTTAGGTATAATATTTTTGCTTAAATGCTTAAATTACATTATTTAAACTATTTAGGATAAATTAAATTGAAAAAAATATCTAGTCTACTGTCTAAATTTTATATTCCTTAATTGTTATTATCTAGTTCCTGCAAATACATATTTACATCCATTTTTGAAACATAAATTCAATCATTTAAAAATACTTTAAAAAAATGTGTACAGTAACATCTGGATTTTTAACTCCTTAGCACCTGTATTTTTATGGAGTCTTAACCCATTGGAAATCCACAAATCGTGAAGTCACAATATTCATTTTAAAAACTTGTCGTTTGTTAAATGTGTGTGTTTTTTTTGTTTTGTTTTTTTGTTTTCTGGAAACATTCACATGTGGCTTCTAGGCAACTTTGCAACCGAAATGGAAGGTTTTTGCGCGAGTCCGCCCTGTCTCACTTGAGCTCATCCTCCTCAATGAAGCCACTGTTGTCCTGGTCGATGATCTGGAACGCCTTCTTCACATCCTCGAAAGACTTGCCGGCCAGGCCGCACACACTGAAGAAACTCTTGTAGTCGAAGGAGTCGGCGGCTGCGAAGCGCACACACGCAGTTGAGCGAAAAACACCACGGAACAAACACCTGACACACAGACAGGACAGAGCAAAGAAATGGATAAGATAGGTTTACCTGCGCAGCCATCCAGCGCTGCTTTCACATCGGCTTCTTTGAGGACACCAGCGAAGGCCATTTTTTAATTATTTGTTTTACCCCCTTACCTACAAAGAGGGACAAACGACAGTTACCATAAGTTGGAAATTAATCACATCACAACAACAACAACAACAACAACAACATCAACAGCTCAGCTCACATCGCCCATACGTAATTCCAATGTAAATACGATAAGTCATGATCAACGACTGAGTCGATGCCAAACATGCTGCTGCGAGGGTCCTCACAACAAGATACATGACGTCACTGCCAAGAAAAACAAGGCGGCGCGTTGCAAGCGCGTTGGGTTGACGCCATCCAATATTTATTTCACTTCTGTACAAATGCCCATCATCCACAACGTCCTCCGGAGTCCTGCGATCCGAGTTGGCACAGTCGCCGCCGTACGATTATCATTGTAGTCCAGCGTGTCCTTTTGTGGATCCTCAGTGTGGGGGGGGGGGGGGGGGGGGGGGAGGCCTTTGGGGTGGTGCGCACTCACCTTTGACCTGCGTCGAGGCGAGTGAAAACACCGAGGCGGATTCCGCAAGTGAATGTCCCAACAGCACTTTGCTTGCCTCTTATATATCCTCCAGCAACACCATTTACAGAGCTTTGGGGTCGGGGGCGGGTGTCGGGTGCCAAGATGCAATGGCTTTCGAAAAAAAATGTGTCTACTAGTGCAGTCTATTTTTAGGGCAACAAATGAGGGATGCTTCCACGTGGCCACAGCACGCAGTCGCCCGCTGACTTCACGGGACAAAATTGCACACGTCTGACTTGGAACGACGTCAAACAGGATTCGAGCGTCATTCGAAGCGACTTGCAATCGAAAAAATGGCCGCGTAATGAGACCTTGCGGGCTATATAGTTTCTGCTCGTGGACCAATCAGGAAGGCTGCTCTCGGTTGCGAGTGAAACACGCGGGATGCGTTTATCCCTGTGATAACGACTTGGATCTTCATATTGCAGCCACATGCTCGTTGACACTATTGGGCCTCGAAGGTACGGCGCAAAACGTCCCGCGTCGACTTGATGTTATTTATTACAATTGATATGCAACATTATTTCCATATTTTCTTTCTTAAAATAAAGCCAAAAAGTACTATAAAAATTATGGAAAGCACAACTGAAATTTCTATGTTTACAGCCTATTATTTGCCATACATATGTGTTATTCATAAGTATTTATAATCGAATAAAGCTTTTTCGAGTTTCTTTTGTTTAGTTTTGGGTTTTTTTTCAGAATAAAGCCAAGCGCAAGTTCCACTTTTAGCACTTATATTTAGTCACATACATATAGACATAAGACCATGCATAAGAATTATCATTTAAAAAAAAGATCAACGAAGAGAAAAAATAAATAAAATCACAATTAAAAAAAACCTAAAACAAGATCAAGTTTAAGATTACTTACATTAAGGAGATTATTATATATCTTCTTTCTGCACGTCTGTATATTATATTTTATATCATCTATTACTATTTGTATTGAATCGTTATTTTTTACCAGTCTCTTAATACCGACAGAAAACACTATAAAACTGAGAAAGTTATTAAAAGTTCTAATATTTTCAGTTCAATTCTACCACACTACCAACATAAAGGGGAGGGGGCTTACAAAACAACTGATCAACATTGGAAAGAAGTACGCACAACTAATTCCTTAGATAAATAAATACAATTCAGGAAAACAAATAATTGAACAGTGTCAAATTGTATGCATAACATATCACACAAAAGAGAATCACATGGAAATAAAATACAGAAACAGATTAAATCACTTGAACAACAATGTAAAATATGATGCTATTACCTTCAATAAAATGTATCAATGCAGTCAAAGTAGTTGTAAAGTACCACCCCAATTCCAATGAAGTTGGGACGTGGTGTTAAACATAAATGAAAGCAGAATACAACGGTTTGCAAATCATGTTCGACCTATATTTAATTGAAAACACTACAAAGACAAGCTATTTCATGTTCAAACTGATCAACTTGATTGTTTTTAGCAAATAATCATTAGCTTAGAATTTCATGGCTGCAACACGTTCCGAAAACGTTGGGAAGCCACGCTGTGCAGACTGTGGTTTGGCATTGTCTTGTTGAAATAAGCAGGGGCGTCCACGAAAAAGACGTTGCTTGGATGGCAGCATATGTTTCACCGAAACCTGTATGCGTAACAGCCTGAATAAAGGGAGATGAAATGACCACTCAGACAACAATGTTTCTTCTACGGAAGCTCTACCGAGGTTGCGACATCGCGCCGAGAACTCCCGCCTCTGTCTTTAGCAGGCATAAACAGTCGATCGCCGATCGCTTTTCGCAAAGAGGCTAAACTAGCAGATCACAAACCTGACATATTGTACACGTGTAGAACAAAAGTGTTCACCATATTTAAACGTAAATACGTTTTTAACTTCCTCTAGAGCGCAAATCCTACAATCATCTCCATGAGTTTTACCTATTAATGAATTACTGACTTTTGAATTCTTTTATGACCTATCATATATGACTAATCTATCACATATGTACCTTTCAGCATTAATGGTGCCTTCACAGTTGTCTAAGTTACCCACGCCATTGGCACTAACATAGCCCCATACCATCACAGATGCTGGCTTTTGAACTTTGCGTCCATAACAGTCCGGATGGTTCTTTGGATGGTGTTTGATTATACTGATTGGACTTGATTAGGAAAGCCACACACCTGTCTATAAAGAAGCATGGCGGTGGTAGCATCTTGCCATGGGGGTGTTTTTCAGCTGCAGGGACAGGACGAACGGTGAATGGGGCCAAGTACAGGGATATCCTGGACGAAAACCTTCTCCAGAGTGCTCAGGACCTCCGACTTGGCCAAAGGTTCATCTTCCAACAAGACAATGACCCTAAGCACACAGCTAAAATAACTAAGAAGTGGCTTCAGAACAACTCTGTGACTGTTCTTGAATGGCCCAGCCAGAGCCCTGACTTCAACCCAATTGAGCATCTCTGGAGAGACCTGAAAATGGCTGCCCACCAACGGTCGCCACCCAACCTGACAGAACTGGAGAGGATCCCCAAATCCAAGTGTGAAAAACTTGTTGCATCATTCCCAAAAAGACACATGGCTGTTTTAGCTCAAAACGGTGCTTCTGAATACTTGATATTTCAGTTTTTCTTTTTTAATAAATGTGCAAAAATTTCAACAATTCTGTTTTTTTTTCTCTGTCAATATGGGATGCTGTGTATACATTAATAAGGAAAATTAACATTAATGCCACAGCCGTGAAGGCAATTGTCCTAATCATTTCTTAAGGGAGCTTAAATAATACAGTAAAAAATGTACGGGGCAAGTACGGGTTCTGACAGGGTCACCACAACTTGGGTCACAGTGGCCACCACCCAAAAAATGCTTAATCTCAATCGCTTTTGGTTTGCCTCTAGTTAATTCATTTCCCTTATTTTCCCGTCATTAAAAACAAGGGGGCATTGGGATCCAAACATCAATACATTTATTGATCAGTTCCAGGTAAAACGATTTAACACACATGGCTTCCGGAATTCATGTCTTCCGCAGCGGACATTTGATATCAGACCAACAAGGAGAGCAAGCAGGTAGGCAAGCAGGTTTTGAATATCTGAGGTTTCTGGTCTCTGCATGAAACGATCTGGTAAGTTAGGAATATCCATCCTGCTATTATTTAACACAGGGAAAGACAGTCATGGCCATTCAAGCTATTCTCTTTATTTCAGGAGATCGCAGAACTCTGCAGAGAAAAGAACAAAAGAGGAGGCGTTTACACGCAAAATACATGGGCACACAGCTTGAGTGCATACGACTTTTTATCGAGTGTGATTTCAGCACTAGATAGTGGATAGCTCCTTCTAGCCCCCTCTTCAGATTTACTATTTTTTTTCGGGTGGTTGGGGAATGGTCTGTCTGAATGCCTTGATCGGCTATAGCAGTGTTTTCCAACCTTTATCGAGTCGAGGCACCTATTTTAAACGTGAAAAATCTCACGGCGCACCTCCAAACTAAAATGGCACAAAAACTATGTACTCGACAGTATTCTACCGCTTGTAAATGATCATGACGGTCTTAATTTAAGCAGCAAGCAAATGTCAGGAAAAGCCTACCAGACCACCACCACTTTATTTTTGAGCAGGTGTGCGCTGACTCCCATTTTACACGAGTTTAAATGTGACTGGTTCATTCTGACCACAGCCACATCCCCAGTTGTAAGTGAGCGTGCAGACTTTTGCAACCACATTATCTCCATTGTTTATTTCTTTTCAACTTGACCTCTTGGAAAGATCTGAATGATTATTTCACAGGTATAGTACAAAAACCTAGCATTTTGGACAGGGGTGTGTAGACTTTTTTTTTTTATATCCACTGTATACTGTACAAGAAGTGGGTGTCCAATTTGATCCAAATTAGGATGACTGCTCGGCCTTGGCGGAAGTCTGCGCTCTACCGAGGTCCGCTGGAATTTGGACATTTTCCATGCACAAACCTTCCATCCCAATCTTGCCGTCGCCGTCTCTGTCTCCTGCAGCCATCAGAGTCTTGGTTTCAGTTGCTGTCAGCTCCCTCGCGTCGGGAGAGAAATTCTGAAGGAATAATCTGATGGAGGAATAAAATGATGCATAGAATCAATCTGTACTGATCAATCTGTGCAATTATCATTTTATACCGCAGGTCTAGTGACTGCCTTCAGTCACCCCTTGTGCGTTAATTCGCAGTTGTATCATTCAAAAAGTGACTTCTGCATGAGGGTTCTTACATGCATCTATCTGTGCCACCCTTCATCCTCGTTGAAGCCCTTAAACCACTCATGCCTACACACCAAACACACATACACACAGAAACATACAGCCACACACACACATACTTTAGCTCCTCCTCCTCAATGAATCCGCTCCTGTCCTGGTCCAGAACTGCGAACACACTTTTCCGGTTTGCTTCCGACGAGTCGACCAGTCCCACTTGTGCAAAGAAAGTTTTGTGGTTGAACGTGCCCGGGGCTGCGCAGTGATTAAAAAAAAACAAAACAAAAAAATCAATAAATTAAAGACAAAAGCAGTTGTTCTCAAAAATGTTTGCACCAAAACACTAATACAAAAATACTTACCTCTCCAAGTTGCACCATCAGCACCATCACCAGCATCAAAAATACAGTCGTGCCTTGATATACTATCTTAATTTATTCTGTGACCATGCTTGCGAGACAAAACACTTGTATCTCTAATATACGGACATACCGTACATGGAAACGGTCTCAGTTCCTCTGTGATATCAGTCTTTCTTCACAGAGGATAAAGAATATATGCCTGTGAGCATTGTTATATTATCTGTCTCCATGGGTTACTCCATTGTTTGTGTTCAAATATCTGTTGGTTAAAGGGTCTTAAACACCAATGAGTGTTAGCATTAAGCTAGCAGACTCTATGGCAAAGCTCTGTGGTTGTTCTAGCTACACAACGTGTCATTCATTTGATAGTAAGCTTCAACGGAGTTCTGCTCCAAGTTACCTGAATACTGTGAGGCTAAGCATTTTCTATCAATACTTTGTTACTGTACTTACAGTAAATAGATGTTTCAGGTATCTGTGCCTCACTTGAGTCTTTATTTTTCTGAAGACGTTTTACTTTTATTTGCTACATTTCCCGCTGTATCACAGTTAACCAATTGCTGATTGCATTGCAGTTTTTTTTTTTTTTTTTTTCATAATCATATCGCGCGCATTATTCGCCAAATCATGGGATTTTGAGTGGAAAACGCTTCCCAGCCTGAAACAGTAAAACTAGTGTTAAAAAAAAAATCATTAAAACACATTTAACAAGGAATCAAATGCACACAGTGTACAGCATAGATGTCAAACTCAAGGCCCGGGGGCCAGATATGGCCCTCCATATCATTTCATGTGGCCCGCGTAAGCAAATCATGGGGCATCTACTGCATGTTCTTCTGGACCAATATTTAAAATTGTCATCGCTTCTAATAACGCTGAGAAATTGCAAGCAAATCAGAAAGCTCGTAGTGATGCAGCTAGGCCGATGCGTTTAGCGTTTTGGACAATTTTCAGCTGTACGAAAACCAAGCTGATGCCCAAAAACTGGGCCAAAATTTTGGCGAAAAAAAAAAAATCAAAAACCGAAACATACGAAAAAAAATTGGGGCAGACGAAAACCGAGGTACCACGGTGTATTTAATATGATGGAGCGATAACACATTTATATGGTTCCAGAGTCATAACCGCCCTCTGATGGAAACCGTAACTAAAATGTGGCCCATGCCCAAAAAAAGAGCTCGACACCCCTGGTGTACAGTACTACCGTGCATTATTGTATGTTTAAGAGTTTGAAAGATGTTTAAGAGTATAAAAAGTGTTTACAAGCGTATGGTGGAGATTAATAACAGTCTGGGGATGTTCATACAGCGTTAATATATGTATAAGTAATACAAATATATCTATATATATGTGGTCTCTACTTCGCTGATTTCACCAATTGCGGGGGTGGTCCGGAATATTACAGTATTGCAATCCTGAATAGCGTGTGAAAGCATTTTCGCATCCAATGGCCTGACTCACCTTGGCACGACTGCACCGCAGCCTGGATGTCCTCGTCTCTCAGCGCCCCTGCAAATGCCATGTTGGCTCTCTTTCCTCTGCGCTTGCCCGAGGGAGTCACGCACATGCACAAAAAAAAAAGTGACAGTCGAGCCAAAGTGTGGGGAAGGTGTTTTCTGCTTTTCGGTGACACATTCGGCGGTCTGAATTTCAAAGCGCGCCCACGCATAGATTGTGTCCGTTTGTTTCATTTCACCGTGGCAAAAGATACAAAACACATTGTTTTCAATCAAGTTGTTGATTCATGCATCATTTTATCATTTGTTCTTGATTGATATTACCACACTATTGGGCCTTTATATTACTTAATGACTCTCTTTACTTAGTAAATTTGTGTTCCTGTTGTAAATCAATACTGGAATGACTCCAATTATGTGCGACAAATTCTTTGTGTTTTAAAATACTTGGCCAATAAAGATAAATTCCCATTTTTTTTCCATATCCAACATGCCTTTGCATAGCAGAAATAGCTCCTATAAATAAATTCATGCGGAATAAATAAACAAGGCGCTTACCGTTCTGCAGTCAAGCTTTTTGTTTGCACTCTCTTGTGTCTCGGTTTTCGTTCGTTGTGCTTCTGAGCCACCAACTCTCTCTTGCACCTCTGTGACGCTTTGTGCAAGGAGCAACCTAACGCATCTGTCATCAAACCCGAGGAGAGTTCCCCCACCTCATCAAAGCAAGTATCCTCCTCCTCATCCTCCTCTCCTCCTCCTCCATCAGTTAATCAGAGCACATAATTTCTCACTCGCATTGTTTTTTTTTTTTTTTTTTTTTGCAAGAATGCTCTAAACAGAAATAATTCAATCTTGGAATTTTTGTCGAATTATCTCCGGGTACTCCGGTTTCCTCCCACATCCCAAAAACATGCATGGTAGGTTGATTGAAGACTCTAAATTGTCCTTCAGTAGATTTTTCAGGTATCTGGATTTGACTTGAGTATTTACTTTTCTCATGACGTTATATTTTTATTCTATTTTTTTTTTTTTTTTTTTTTTTTTGCATACCGACTGTGTGGCCTTGGATCATTTTCTAGAAAGAACATTAATCCAAAAAAAAAACACCTTTTACACACATCTAATAGCATACTGGATGTACTGATCCAAGTGTGGACATTGTGTGTTTCTGACCTTGCCCTTGCAACACTGTTGCAAAATTCAATTTACTTCCATTTAACATGAGTTTGTTTGAATATGACTAATTCATTCCGAACGCAGCCAGATCCCCAGTTAGGGGAAGGTGTGTGCACTTGTTCAACCAGATTTTCTCAGTTGTTTATTTGTTTACTTTTACATCTCCTATCAAAAACATTTTGAAAAAAAACAAAAAAAAACTATTGAGTTGTACTGGTCAGAGGTCACAATAATGGTGGAAACAATTTTGGAAATGATTTATCTTGGTCTCATTTTTTTTTTTTTTCCATATCACAAGAATGTGGCATTTGAACAGGGGTGTGTAGACTTTTTATATCCACTGTATCTATGAAGCTGCGGTAAATCCATTTCAGATTTAATCATAGATTTCCACCTGACTAACTGAGACTGGCCGAAATACAAATACAGTAATCCTTTGTATATTGAGGCAGTTAGGTTCCGGACCACACTCCTATTAACCTCTACCATACGCTAATAAACACTTTCTATAGACTTAAAAAAAAAAAAAAAAAAAAAAAAGTACACTATGTACGTTTTATTAATTTAAATATATGTTTTCATGCATTTCGTTATTGTTTTTTTTTTTCAGTTTTAATGTTTTAGGCTAAGAAGCGTTTTATTTAATTTTTTTAAAAAAAATTTCACCACAAAAGAATTACAGCGTACACTCAAAATCTCACGATACGGCGAATAATGTGAGATATGAATATGGAGAAGAAGAAAAAAAATCCTCAATGCAGATAATCCACAATAGGTACAATACAGCAAGGGAACACTGTATGTTAAGAAAAGAGTACAACTATTTATTTTATTTCTTTTTATTGTATATGATTGAGAGTGCCGCACAGAAATGTGACAACGAACTCAAGTCAAAAAAATTGCCAGCTTGTTGTAATGGAATTATAGGTTAGGTGTTTAAGAAGTTGATCGCAAGAGCGAAGAAGCCGTTGGAATGTCTACTAGTTCTAGTTTGCATTGATCGGTAGCGCCTACCTGAGGGAAGGAGCTGGAAGAGCTGGTGACCGGGGTGCGGAGGGTCCGAGAGGATTTTGCATGCCCTTGTCTTAGTTCTGGCAGCGTGCAAGTCCTCAAGGGTGGGTAGGGGGGTACCGACAATCCTTTCAGCAGTTTTGATTGTCCGTTGCAGTCGGAGTTTGTCCTTTTTTTTGTAGCAGCACCAAACCAGACTGTGATGGAAGAACACAGGACTGATTCGATGACCGCTGTGTAGAAGTGCTTCATCAGCTCCCGTGGCAGGCCGTGTTTTCTCAGAAGCTGCAGGAAGTACATCCTCTGCTGGGCCTTTTTGAGGACAGAGTTGATGTTGGTCGCCCACTTCAGGTCCTGAGAGATTGTAATTCCCAGGAACTTGAAGGTCTCGACGGTTGACACAAGGCAGCTGTGGCGAAGGATGCCTCCTGAAGTCCACGATCATCTCTACAGTCTTGAGCGTGTTCAGCTCCAGGTTGTGTCGGCCGCACCGCAGCTCCAGCCGCTCCGCTTCCTGTCGATATGCGGACTCGCCACCGTCCTCGATGAGGCCGATGACAGTGGTGTCATCTGCAAACTTCAGGAGTTTGACAGTCGGGTTCGCTGAGGTGCAGTCGTTCGTGTAGCGAGAGAAGAGCAGCGGCGAGAGGACACAACCTTGGGGCGCCCCGGTGCTGATGCTGCGTGTGGATGAGGTGGCCTCCCCCAGCCTGACCTGCTGTGTCCTTCCCGTCAGAAAGCTGTAAATCCACTGGCAGATGGCAGGTGAGACGCTGAGCTGGAGAAGCTTGGATGAAAGGAGTTCAGGGATGATGGTCTTGAACGCTGAACTGAAGTCCACAAAAAGGATCCTCGCGTAGGTCCCTGCACTGTCGAGGTGTTCTAATCTGGCCACTTCTGTGTTGAGCTTGCACGTTCTCCCCGCACCTGCGTGGGTTTTCTCCGGGTAGTCGGGTATCCACACCCACATTCCAAAATCATCCATGGTAGGTTCATTGAAGTCTCTAAATTGTCCTTAGTTTGTGGATTTGAGTGCGAATGGCTGTTTGTCTGTATGTGCCCTGCGATTGGCTGGCGACCAGTTGAGGGTGTAGCTGGGATAGGCGCCAGCGCACCCGTGACCCTAGTGAGGATGAGCGATCAGAAAATGCATGGATGGATGGATGATTGACAGGAAAACAAAAAATTATTATTATTTTTTTAAAATCACTTTTACTTTATACTTAAGTACATTTCAGAGTCTGTACTTTGCTTTTCTTTTTACTTTTGGAGTTAATTCCGTACTCCTACTGTATCTGTATTTTTACCTAAGTACAGCGCGTGAGTACTTCGCCCACATCTAGCTGTGCTGTGGCAAACTTGCCACAACCTTCACGAAATGCGTTATGTTTCTATGACAAATAATGAGTGGTGCCGATTGGCTGTACGTTCAAGAGGGACAGTCTTCCCAGCCTCAATTGGCTCTCACGCCGCGTCAATCACGCTTTCGCTTTGGTCGCCGCCCAATTTCGTGACGTGACGTCGCGAAGGAACATGGCGCTTCGGAGGGGATGAGTTTCACGATAGTCACGTTTGATTTATTCCTGTCAGTCTGCGTTTACTTGAATAACGTCAAGCGGCATCCACCGAATATGATAGGGCGTCGGGCTCGTTCGCACCTTTTGTCCGAGTGGACACCGGAAACGGGCGTTTAGTAGCCGTGTTCGTTGTCGTTAGCGACTGTTACCATCGACATGCTAGCCGAAGCTAAGTGGCTAAAGAGCGACAGAACGCTTGCCTACGTTCACGTTCTATTGTTAACCAATGACTGAAACACGACTTGTCATCATCGTACCTGAGCGTCAGTTGTTGTTGACGACGACACTTGCAACCATCTAGCGGCTTGTTTCGAAGCTAAGCCAGGAGGATGAAGAGCTGCCACGGATGTGTTCCGCTGCTGCTCAAGGCGGTCTTGCTGTGGGTATGCTGGCCAGCTGAAGGTGCCCCGTTTCAGGATCGCCACAGCACAGGTAAGGAAGGCGTTTGGGGAATTATTGGAGATCATTTTTTTGCCCTTTTCAATAATAATAATAATAATATATTTTTTGTATCCAGCCTCATATGCGCTCCCTCACCAATGGCTAAACGCTAGAAGCTAACAATACAGCACCTATTGACTAATCGATGGAAAGTTTAGGGTGGGGATCTGGCTGAGCTATCGATACGAGGTATCGGGTCGATACAGGCCTTATTTCAAGGTATCGGATACTCGTGAAGGCTTGCCGATACCAGCCAACAATTCCTAAGGCAGAAAAAAAAAAAAAATCTGACGTCGAGTAAGTCCTCCCCACAAGTAGTTGGCGCTACACTGCATCCGTTTGACGCATTGGTTAATCATCATGCGTGTTAGAACGAAAGAATGGCCTTTGTTCACAATCATCTCTCGTTGTGTTCATTCAAATTGTATGTATCAAAAGTATGAGTGGGTTTGGTGAGTGAAACAATTGACTAGAGAAACAAGAGAGGAAATTGTAATAATAATAACAATAATAATAATAGTAATAATGATAATACTGCTTTAAAAGCAATACAATAAGTAATACAAATAAGGGCGGGCCTTATTTTTCATGATTTTAGAGGCATTAAAAAAACAAAACATTGTTTATCTTGATAGTTGTGGGGAAAATATATAATCCTAAATTTTTTTATTGTGACAGCCCTATTGGCAATGGAAATTGTATAAATTTATTCCCAACAGAGTATTCTCTTCGTTTCATAGCTTTTCTCTTGGCTGCACTGCTTCCATTTGTCCTACCAGGGCCAGCAAGCTGACCCTCGAAGACGTCAACATTTCCCAGTCCTCTGATTGGTTAGTCAGATCAAAACTTGCTACAGCCAAAACGTGTGCACACTACCATGCATTTAATAATCAGTGTCTCTGGAAAGCTAGGGGTTGAACGCCAAAATATTTTTTTTGTAGTCAACGATAATGTGGTAAAAGCCAATTCAAAGTCGATTATTCGATGATGTCAATGGTATTTTGCAGCGCAGTACTGCGCACAACCTTTTTTTTGCACCATGGCCTGGTTTCACTTGGACATACAGTATTTTGACAGACTGGCATAGAAACAAATACAAACTAATGATTAAAAATACGATTCACTATTACTGTAATTGTAGTTGTAATTAGTGGGAGCCCTGACAATGTTTTTCTCTTAAATGAGGCTGTCAGCCATCTTGTGTTCCACTTGTTGTAAGACTTCACATTCTAGCCAGGCTCTAAAAAAATTTATGCATTTCTCTCTTTCACTGTTTCTATTTCACTTGTGCTTTTGTTGTATTTCGGGATGACTTGCATATTTTGCAATTGACTGAGCTACCATTCAAATTTGTTGGTGCAATATTTCCACACGCTTGTAGCATAGTATGGCCGTACACCCTACTGCGTCAAGTGTTATGAGACTGTGTCATGATGTTAGTTGGTGCATGTTGTTATATGAATCAAGTTCTCGTTAGCACAGAGTTGTTGTCCATGCATTATTGGACATAACGTTTTGGTGACGAAGACGGGCCTTTACATGACACAGTGGTCCTCGTTCCACTCCGCCAGTCTCGCTGGTATGAATACTTTAAGCCTATTGACGATCAGAATAGCTGTAACGAGCTAGGCTAACCGATATTCTCATCCACAATCAGTGAATTTCCTTCTGGCCCGACTTTCGCTGCTCTAGATAGCATTATAGTCCGCGGACGGCAACAGACAGCTGAGTTGTAAAGTCCTTTTGTAAATTGGCCAATTGAAGGAAGATGCCATAAACGATTATTTGATGATTAGCGATTACTCGACTTCAAGCTTTCGACGTTGATGTGGAGTAGTCGATTAAGGGCTTCAACCCCTATGATGAGCATGATGTATTTTACGTAAATTTATGTTTATGTCATGTTACTACATGAATTCTAAACTGCTCCAGATTGATGTACGTGGCACAGTTCTGTGCTGTCATGTAACATATTTTGTTATGCCAATGGATAACTGCCACAAACATTTCAAGTTTATCATCTCGAGTAAATTATTAGCCATGGTGCTGTTTGCTCAATCATAAGATGGCACTCAAGAAAGAAAGGTTGGTACGGTGTTTGTTTTTTTATGAGAGTGCGACCTGTACTTCGCCCAGTCTTAAAATTGCAGTATGGATGGATCTGTTAGAATGCAATACACGATTCTGAATGAAGCTGAGATAAATGGTAGTTGTTGTCATTGTTGTAACCAGGCCTGAGACTGACAGTGGCTGGGTATTGGGGCACTGTCCTATAATTGAACCCACACCATCTGGAATTCATTCCGTGACTAAGCTTGTAAATCAATTTACTCAAAATCGTACACCAATTAAACAGGGTCCGACATTAACAGTGGCCCGTGGCCACTGCGGTGCTGTGTGGGGCCACCACCTACGTATAGCCACTGGCCCGCTCAGCCCAGTACAAATTTCTAAGTCACCGAACAGTTTCTCCTGCCAAAAATAGCCCAAAACTGCATTTTCAGTGTTGCTCTTTAACTCTTTTATCGGTGAAACATCCAGTCCAAGACGGGATGTTGTGATGACGGAAGGAGAAACTTGACCAGCACCGCCTGACTCGATAAACTCGCAAGAATTCTGGTTAGCCTCAAGACAATAGCCGAAGCTAACGGCGCCAGTCACATACAGCAGCTCGGCCTTTGCAGCCTGTAGAATGTTAATCTGCCCTCCCTGAGCGTGCTTTAAGATCTTTATTGCCACCCCAGTTGGCGTTTACTGTAAAACTAAGCACAACAAAAATGATTACCCTCATTTTATATTTAAATACAAGAGACGCATAGTTTTAGAAATCGCCAGGTTAATGCTAACAGTCAATGGAAAATCCTATTGACGGGCTCGCTAGTATTAGCATTTGGTCACGACAGGGATTTACCTTCTGATAACGAATATTCACACGCAAACGCCATAGTAACATATATGTGTAAAGGTATACACATACAGACATGCGTGTCTATATGTGTATGTGTAATAACAATACGGGCATATATTCTTCCTAATCTGTGAAATACGAGGTTATTAAAGTTTTATCTGACTTTCTTCTTCTACTTGTTTTGATCTTACAGTAAATGTATGGCTCCGTGCATGCATCGCACCACTTGTTACCATTTTTTTTTTTTTTTTACCAAAGTTATATTTTAAAGTTGAGTTTTGGTAGTTGAATAAATGCTTTATGTTTTGAATAAAAAATATTTGTTTCTTTATCATGATTTCAATATTCGTCAAAATGACCGTGATTATTATTTTTCCCATAATCGCCCAGCCCTGGTGTAGCGTCCCCTTCACACTGTGCAGGCGTGCAAGAGCTGCAAAACAAATCCAAACAAACATGTCAGATGATATATGTGGAGTTTACATGTTCTCCCCGTGCCTGCGTGGGTTTTCTCCGGCCACTCCGGTTTCCTCCCACATCCCAAAAACATGCATTAATTGGAGACTCTAAATTGCCCGTCGGTGTGACTGTGAGTGCGAATGGTTGTTTGTTTGTATGTGCCCTGCGATTGGCTGGCAACCAGTTCAGGGTGTACCCCGCCTCCTGCCCGATGATCGCTGGGATAGGCTCCAGCACGCACGCGACCCTAGTGAGGAGAAGCGGCTCAGAAAATGGATGGATGAATGGATGAAAAATCCAGGCTGATGAAAATTACAGGCCTCTCTCATCTTTTTCAGTGGGAGAACTTGCACAATTGGTGGGTGACTAAATACTTTTTTGCCCCATTTGATGTGATAAAAACAGTCCCAAATAACGATTTTAACAATGCTATATTTAACTTTTAGCTGCAACATTAATTAATAAATATTAAGTCGTTTGGGGACCGGAATCGCTCAAATTCAAATGATTGATCTGTGTCCTACAGTACCTTCTTGCAAGTGTTGTCATTTTGTATTTGACTGATTGTACCATTCAGTAAATGGCTGAAAGTGCATTGGCAACTGTGGCTCTCCTTGCCCACATGCGAGGGCATTACAGCAGAAATTGTTTTCACTCGAGCATCGGCATAACCTGAAGCTTGTTTGTAACTAAAATGTTTGTCCTACAACACGCGCAAAAAAAAAAAAAAAAAAAAAAAAAACGGCCAAGAAAACTCCAAAAAGTTGATGTACGACTATAATGTGAATAAAATCACACCACCTGCTGTAACATTCTCTATTGTCGCACAGTGAACATTGCTGATAATTCAGTTCGGGTCTTGTCTGTTGTGACAATCAGGTGACAGTGACACTTCTCCTCTGTTAATCAGGTTGAACATTGGCCTCGACTTTCCATCATCACGTTGCTTGGACATTCAGTAACCTCTTTTACACCGAAATCATGCACAATTGCCACATCAGAGTCCAACAGAAGATTTTGTCTGCCTTTCCGTTTTCTACATAGCCCAGCAGCCAAGTGCAACCGTATCACAATCAGATGGCATGTGTGATGACATCAGTTTCAGCGTCTCCTGTGACTGACGTGTAATTGCAGCAATAATTGCTTTCAACAAAACAGGGTGAGAGAAGTGCGCGTCAGGTGTTAAACGTCGTGGCATACCCTGACAACACAGCCGACATCCTGCTTCTGTTTTGGGGTTTGACACTACCTCCAAAGGCGTAAATGGCTCCATTAATTTCTGTGTTGGTGCTGTCGCGGGGAAAAAGGTTACTGGCAGTGTAGGGAAAGTGCTTTTGTTTCATAGTAACTGTAGAACAATACTGTACAGTGTTCCTCCGTTATATTGCGGTTCATCGCAGATTTTTAAGCAATGACACAGTATTTTCCAGCAATAACATACAGTATACAGTCAAGTCTGAATTGAAAGTTGCTTGCCTTCAGTTTAGTACCACATTGTCCTGCAACATGCTGGCTAGCACCAAGGTTTGCTGGAAGGAAGTGCATTGTAAGTAATAGCAAGAAAATAAGGCAGAGAAGGTCCCCTACTAAGATGCAGTCATTGTTTTCACAGAGCAGAGAGAATATTTTGTTAAATTAGCAGCTAATTGAATGTTAGAATGTTTTTTAACACAATACAGACAAAGTGAAGCGAGTGAAACACCCCCCCCCCCCCCCCCAAAATAGGCCGATTTTTGGTGATTTTTTCCATCTACTGTAAAGGACAGTTTTGTAAACCAGTCAAATGTTCTGCATGTAATTCTTTATTGTTGTATCAAGGTTTGTTTTTTTTAGTCATTATATATATTTTTTAATTAATCCGCCAATTAATAGATTATTGGAATTATATTTTACCAAATATCGGAGTCTGCATCTGCCTAAAAAAATCCATAGCGGTCGGGCCCTATTTGAAGGTTTATAGATACCGTTAAATCTATGCTAATTTTTGCCAGTCCATCTATGGCACTGCACTTTATATATTTGCATTAAGCTAGCAGACGTTACATGGTTTGGTTGTACATTTTCCTATTTTAAATATACAATTAGGGCTGAGCGATATGGCCCTAAAATTCGTATCACTCTTATTACAAGCATTCCCCCAGTAGTTCCTGAGTAGCGAGGAAAGCTTGGTGGAAGGGTGACTTTTCGACGTGGACGCCCCCCCACCCCCTCCCAAACTAGCTCAGAGATGGTTAAAAAATAAAAAATAAAAAAAACTGCCAGCTCCGCCAGCTCTGTGGTTAAACGTGCTTAAAGCAAACAATGTGCTTAAAATATTCACACTGAGGCAGATACGACGACAACGACAGCAAACGTTATCGCGATTGGTCGTTAAAGTCCAAATCTATACCATTGGCCAAATTTATAGTGTCCAGCGCATATCTCTCTATTGCAGATTTTTACCTTCTGCAGTTGGTCTGGAACATATCCCCCACTATAAAGGTGGGCTCACTGTAGTTGCAAATGCACAATTTGTATTCTGCACTGGGACATTTTTACATTTTTCAGCTACCAGGCTTTGTACGTGCAGTACATCATCTATTTAGAAAATCCCAAACATGTTACCCAGACAATGCCAGCAAGGTCTGTTCTTTATTTAACGTTGCACTATTGTAACTACCGGTGGGAAACATTTTCCAAAATGGGTCAACTCCACCTCTGAGTGAATCCCTTTATGAAATATGCAACTGAACTGAAAAGAGGCCAGGCAACTCCTTTCCACATTTGTCCCAAAATCGAGCTGTGTCATATTGTGGGTTCTGCCAAGTCATGATAGGAATCCATGACTCAGATAAATGAGAGTTTGTTAAAAAAAAAAAAAAAATGCCTTCCATGCCTAACCTAACAGTAGCAGTGAGAATGTGTGCTGCAAGGTATCACCCATTGCACAACAATGACGTACCATGCTCTGAGTGTATATTTGGGAGTTTTAGACTACGGTATTTTTTGGACTATGGAGCACATCGGAATATAAGCCGCGCCCACCAAATTTGTAGAAACTTTTTTTTTTTTTAAATATATATATATATATATATATATATATATTATTCGCACCAGACTGTGAGTGCGGGAAAAAGTAGCTGCTTACAGTCCAGAAAATACGGTGTTAGTCAGGCTTCTATGGCTCTGGGACTGTGTACAGTGGAACCTCCAAAGTTGATCACAAACCATTCCATGCCTCTGGTTAAAGTTTTTCTAGTTTCTAAACTAGGACTGCATGATATTTTGTTTGAGCGTCGTTATCGCAATGTCGTGTGCACAGTAGTCACATCGCAGGCTCTGCTGCGATGTTGGTGTACTGTAATATACAGTGAGTCAACTATAATATTAAAAGTGGCCAGCAAAGGGACCTTTTTGGACATGCTCTAAAGATTAAAAGATTGTACATCTGCGGCATTTCCTATTTCACTGTTCAAAATGAAACTAGGCAGTTGCGTGAGTGTGCGAAGTGCGTTCAGGGACACTGCGTAAATGGGAGCGAATGTGTTTTTTGTAATGCAGTACATAATGGGAAATTATGGCGTATGGTTTATGGCTAGGGTTGGGGCTTAAAGTGTTTTTTTTTTTCTGTCATAGGCTCTTGCATTGGTTTGAAGACTAAAATAAATGCTAAAAACCATCAGTGCGAAAGTGCAACCAACCGTTTACCTTGTTAGCTGCCTCAATGTTGGCATAGATGTATTTTATTCTTTCACTCACCCAATTGACTAAGAGTTAACGTCACTGAAGCTCCGCGTAGTGTAGCATGAGGCTCTTGAGTGGGAGGGAGCGCGTAAGACGCTACACATCGTGAAAGCCTCCTTTGCACAATATAATCTTATTCTAAGTGTTGCACTGAACTGACTAGTCATCAAGACACTTTTGTTCGCCGCTGCCGAACTGGGAACCGAAATTGTATGACTGCATAGATGTACAGTCGTGCTCATAATTTTACATACCCTGGCAGAATTTGTGAAAAAAAATTTAATACGACCGATGATTTAACAACCATCATTGATTTCTTTATGGTTATGTTTTGTTTAATGATAATGCTATCCTGAAATGCTTGATACTTTAATTTGAATACCATTAAAATATATTAAATGTTTCACCTGGCCCTTCATGTTTTCTTTAAAGAATTGTACCTATCTTACAAATTCTGCCTGGGTAATCCAACATATGAGCACAACTATATGTTTTCTCACTTACGAAATAAATGTAGGGATGTGAATTTCAAAATCAGAGCAAGTAAATAGAAAGTATTACGTGTTCAAATAAAGTGCTTAACTTCAGAATAATTCTTTGGGGGAAAAAAAATAACAAAATAGAGATACTTCATGCTTTGATCATATGGGTAGAAACAAAATCCAGCATTGTAAAAATATATTATACATGGGTGCGCATTATACACGAGAAATTACGGTGTGTGTGTGTGTGTGTGTGTGTATATATATATATATATATATATATATATATATATATATATATATATATAAAATGATCTTATTAGTTGACTAATCGCAAAAATAATCGGTGCCTAATCAACTTTCAATATAATCGTTTGTGGCAGCCCTAGTGTCAAGTCTCCTGTTCTTTTCAGTCACTTCTGTCCCGCTAAGAAATATTTAAAAACTCCCAGCAGGCTTGATATTTTCATACCTTGTGTAAAACTTTAACTCCTGTGTACACTTTTTATGCCTCATAAAGCAGTTGCTCTTGGTTTGTTAACTTCTGAATGTCACCTCTCCTTTGGATTTCACTGCATCTTAATGCTAGAGAGGTGAGGCGTGTTCAAGGACCCTAGAAGCAGTATCTATCAATTATGAAAAAAGTTAAAGCCAATGATTTCCTTTAATAGATGTGAATAAAGGTTCATGATTGTAGTTTTCTTTTAAGGTGACAGCTTCCGTGTGCAGTGTGACTAAAAGGCTGATTAAAGCGTTGTCGTGATCCCATTAGATGGAAACAAAAGGGAGGTCTTTAAAAAGCTTTCATTGTGGCCGCAGAAACCAAGCTGCTTACAGTAAAGGGCTGGGTGACAATTTATTTGATCTTAAGTCAAGTAATTAAGACATTCTGTCTGTTTTTAATATTTAACAAGTATGGGTTGTATATTATTAAATTTATCTAATATCCATATTTATGTCAGGAGTTTGTACAAGTGCGCAGGATGCTGCAGTCTTCCTTCAACATCACCTCTGCTACGTCACTTGAGAAAAAGGGCCTGTAAACATTTGGGTAAAGAAAAATTGGGTAAAGAAAAAAAAAGTTTTTGTTGTCACTGTATTTGGAACTTCACAGGTCCATGTCAACATGCTGGGTTTCTAACAATACACTTGCACTACATGGACAAAAGTAGTGGGCCGGTTGCCGGTTACAGGAACTGGAAAATACAGAGTTGGTGCTCCACATGTCCTGCCGTGACACTGCTACGAGTACTCGATCCAAGTGCCTCTCAAATTGCACCGCAAGCGTCTCTTCGAACAACACTGAGACAAAGTGACATAAACAAAATAAATCCACGCTGCCACGATGAGAGATTGATGCTAACATCTTTGGACGGTTGACTCGGTTGCATCAGGGAGAGCGTGACAGGACAAAATAACAAAACAAAGTGACCAGTGGTCGCATCTTCGAAATGAGCAGTGATATTTGAGAGGTCACCTCAGGTGGACATGCTGATAGGACAAAACCTACCTTAAAAAAAAACAGACAGACATATAAGAATACACTTGTACCTTGACTTAATACAAGTGCACCAATTTAGTTTTTTTGTTGTTGTTGCAAGCCGTTACTTAGATTTTTCTTTTGGGGGGGGGGGTGGGGATTTGAGT
This sequence comes from Phyllopteryx taeniolatus, assembly GCF_024500385.1. Classification (NCBI taxonomy): domain Eukaryota; kingdom Metazoa; phylum Chordata; class Actinopteri; order Syngnathiformes; family Syngnathidae; genus Phyllopteryx; species Phyllopteryx taeniolatus. The sequence goes on along the minus strand of NC_084517.1, from coordinate 3,710,734 downwards.
TACGACTGAGCTTTAGATACGCCGCCGCTAAGAAAATGGAGCAATTAAAAGTACTATAATGCCCTCGCAAGGAGCTGCTGGAGACTTCAGCTGCTGATGTCACACCCCTTAAGGCAACACATCCAACACAGATACTACAGTTCTCCCAGTAATTACACTTTGTATAACCAGTTTATGTCTTTACATTATTTATCCTTTTGTAAAACAGTGCTATTTTTCTTTATCAAAAACATGTACCAGAAATGGTGGTGCTTTTTGGGGGTGCTGGATTGGATTAATGGCATTTCAATTAATGTTAATGAGGAAAGCTTATTTGCTATACAGTGGAACTTCCGTTTTCGTAATTAAACTGAATCTTGCTAAACTAAAGCAATATTTCCCATAGGAAATAATGTCAATCCGGTTGATCCATTCCATAGTATGGAATCCAAACACCCCAAAATATTAACAACAATAGAGAATAGCTATATTTTTACATACGGAAAACTAGTGAATCCCCAAAATTCAAATTCTTGACTGAAACCGAAACTGGCACACACGCGCGCATACAAACACAAGGCCGAAAGCCGAAAAAACGAAATGATTAATCGGTCAATCGAACTTAATTAAAATATAAAAAATAAATCAAAACTGCTAACTATTTATTATAAAACTATGCCAGTAATGAGTAAAATTGCATTTATGGCTATGACTGAAAGCATAATGTCAAAATTAGTGATGAAATGAAAATTCTTAAAAACTAACGAAAATGAGGCCGACAACTTAAACACCGGCAGAAATTATTATGGCAATCATTAGTAAAATTGGATTTATGGCTGTAACTGCAGAGCTGCCAACAAATTTACTTCCACAACAGTTTGTCTGAATTTCCATATTTTTAAAAGTATGTCAGGAACATTACCATGGGAAGGTTATTGCAGTATGTTACTTAGTAATTTTGCATACTGTTCAGTTCCAACACATTATCTTTACTCTATAATTGTAATCGGGTTACAGTTAGGGCTAGGGCTAAATTATGGCTTCAATATTTTTTATTTAACTGCATTTATTGCATCAACCTTGTGATGGCGGATCCATTTGCAGCCAAATATCTCTTGCATGCTCTTTTTGTATTTCCTGTATCCACTATTGCTGCTGAAATGGTGTAAATTCCCCATTGTGGGGACTAATAAAGGTTATCTTATACTCAAAATATTTATTACATTAATGTACTTTTAGATTTACAGGCCCTTTTTCTCAAGTGACGTAGCAGAGGTGATGTACAATTCGTTTCCAGTCCCTGTGTTATCTAGCTGTCTAGTGTTATCGTGTATTTCAGTATTTTCCTCTATAGACGTATTGTTTTGCTTGCTATATTGCTCTAACAAAGTTTGGTAATTTCTGCTATAACGCGGTTCCGGCCAGACCTACAGCGGCTGAAGTAAGTATTTAACATGTCACCATTTTTCTCACGAAATATATTTCCAAAGGTGCAATTGACATGAAAATTTCATCACATGTTGAGAACAACCCAAGTAATCCATCCATACAAAGAAAGTAGAACAAATAAGATCAGAAATTAAGTTATGTGTAATAATGTGAAATATGAGGAAAAGTATTGAACATGCCAACTGGTATTTACTTGATACTTTGTACAAAAAGCCTTTGTTTGCAATGACAGCTTCAAGATGCCTCCTGTATGGAGAAACTAGTCGCATGCATTGCTCTGGTGTGATTTTAGCCCATTCCTCCACACAAGCAGTCTTTAAATCTTGAAGGTTCCCTGGTCACTGGTTACCAGTACCATTTTCTGAAAAGCAGCCCCACACTATCATGTTCCCACCTCCAAACTTCACTGTTGGTATGGTGTTGTGTTTTTAGGGTAATGTGCAGTGCCATTTCTCCTCCAAACATGGTATACATTATGGCATCCAAAGCGTTCAATTTTGCTCTCATCAGACCAGATTATATTCTCCCAGTATTTAACTGGCTCCTCCAAATGTTGTTCAGCAAACTTTAAACGATCTTTGACATGCTTTTTTTTTTTTTTCCAGCAAATGGGGTCTTGTGTGATGAGCGTACATACAGGCCATGTCGGTGGAGTCCATTACTCACTGTTTTCCTTGTGACAACAGTACCTGCTAATTCCAGGTCTTTCTGAAGCTCTCCACAAGTGGAACTTGGCTCTTGGACAACTCTTCTGATTATTCTTTGCACTGCTCTGTCACAAATCTTGCGAGAAGCACCTGCTTGAGGCAAGTCTATGGTGGTATGATTGGCTTTCCACTTATGTATTATGGCCCCAACTGTGCTCACTGGAACATTCAGAAGCTTAGGTATGTGCCTGTAACCAATGCCGTCATTGTGTTTTGCAACAATTAGTTTGCGATGGTCTTGAGACAGCGCTCTGCTCTTACCCATCATGAGATGTGTCTTGACTCACACCTTGACAATGAGACCTTTTTGTAGGCCATCAATTAGGACTGAACCAACTGATATTCATTTGCACTAACAAGGGGCTGGATTGCTGTTTGATTATTGATAGATTTTAGGTGTTGTCTTGGCTTTCCATGCCTTTTTGCACCTCCCTTTCTTTATATGTTCAATACTTTTTCCTTGGGTCATTTCACATTATTACGCGCAACTTAATTTCTGATCCTTTTTGTTCTACTTTCTTTGTATGTATGGATTACTTGGGTTGTTCCAAACCAACACATTTTCATGTCAATAGCACCTTGGGAAATCTATTTAGTGATAAAAATGGTGTCGTGTTAAATACTTATTTCAGCCGCTGTATGTGACAAGTGTACTTTACCACACAATCACTTATTTTGTTTTGTGACTTCATGTAACGATAGCTCAACTGGCTTCCCCGCTGTCTGGCTCTCGTCTTATCCTCCGTCCATCCTTCGTCATGATACTTGTCAAAATGTAGTTTATACGCTGTCATGGAGGCAATACATAGCATTCAACAATCATTCCACCTTAGTCGCTGAACAGCTGAAAGCAGCAAGGTTTGGCGACAATCGGAACACCACAGTTTGGGCTAGCCGCGAGTATAAAGCCACGCAGTTCCGACAGTTCTTTGTGACATGCAAATTTGAATTATTGCCATAATTAAGATGTTCATTTTTGTTGTTTATATTACCAGTAGTTGAATGTGTGCCTTATTTAACTACCACATTTATGATTGTTTTATGGTGCACGACTATGTCGTTATCAAACTGTGGTTTATCATACCAGGGTTCAATTGCTCTAGCCACACCCAGGCCTGATACTCCCATACATGTTCTCAATCAAGAAATCATTTGAATAGGAGAACTAGACCAAAAGATCCTCAAAAGCAAGAAATCCTGCCGACATATAAAGAAATTCAGAAACAAATGAGAAGGAAAGTAATTGAGATCTTTCAGTGTGGAAAATGTTGTAAAGCCATTTGTAAAGCTTTGGGACGCCAGCGAACCACAGTGAGAGCCATTATCCACAAATAGTGAAGAAAATAGAACAGTGGTAAACCTTCCAAGAAGTGGTTGGGCGACATCCAAAGAACTGCAGGACTCACTTGCCTCAGTTAAGGTCAGCGTTCATGACTCCACCATAAGAAAGAAACGGGGCAAAAATGGCCTGCTTGACAAAGTTAAGGGAAAATACTCTGGTCTGACGAGACAAAAGTTGAACTTTTTGGAAGGTGTGTGTCCCATTACATCTGGTGTAAAAGTAACACCGCGTTTCAGAAAAAGACCATCATACCAACAGTAAAATATGGTGGTGGTGGTGTGATGGTCTGGGACTGTTTTGTCAAGTCAGCAAGTCCACCTCTGAATGGCTGAAGAAACACAAAGTGAAGACTTGAGTGGCCTCGTCAAAGTCCTGACCTGAATCCTATTGAGATGCTGTTGCATGGCCTTAAAAAGGCAGTGCGTGCTTGAAAACCTGGCTACTAGTGTGGACTGAATGGTTGGCAACAATGGGAAAACGAAATATCAGTATTTTAAGGGGAATAGCCCGTCAGCAACATAATGAGAAAAAGACAAAGAAGAACTATGAGCTAGTTCATTTTTGGGATGGTGAACTTTGTTCCAAATTTTGGATTATGGTCTATGAAGTGAATTAGTTCATTTTTGGAACGGTGAGCTGAACTTTGAACTAGTTTCCGTAGAAAATGAACTTTCTCAACACAGACCGTGTCACCTTTGTACGAAATAAAAACAAAGAAGTTATGGTTAGGTTTAGGGCGACTGTTGGGGCTTAAAGCGGTTTAGGATGGGTTAGGATTAGGGTGGGCTAGGGTTAGTGGGGAAACATTAACACTGCCACACTTAAGTCACATACTTCTTACCAGTGTATTAATATGTGAGGCTTTTATTTTGAAGTTGGCCCTCAAAGCACGTTGGCAGCGTGTTACCATAATGCATATTATTAACAATCGTTAATCGGCTGCCTTTACTTCAACTTTTCGGCTGGCCTAACCTGCATTAAAAAAACATTGTGAGTACATTTTTTCAATTTTATTTTAGATTTGAAAAGTGGGCATGATTTAATATTAAGTTTGTAACAGTTAATTTCGCAATTTAGTTCCTTTTATTGAAATGCTTTGCTATTTTAGTTTTGGTCTCACATGCGTTCATTAAAGTTGGTTGAATTGCCTGGTAAAATAATAATTTTTTTTTTAAATTTGCAAGTGTATTGATGCTTATGAGGATAAGCGATACAGAAAATGGATGGATGGATGGTTTCAGTTCTACAAGATATAAGAATTTGTTTCAATGTATTGGATAAAGGGGTTGTTTCATTAGATATTATTCTGATTTCCTTCTTTTGAATTTCAATTATTTTGTGTAAATTTGTGTTACCACAAATTTCAGAACAGTAATTCGGCCGCCTAATTAAAATTTTCAAATTTTAAATTAATGGGCTAATTAAGCGGTTACCTGAATTTTATTTGTCAAATATCGGAATCGGCATCGGTGTCAAAAAAAATCCATATCGGTCAGGCCCTAGTAAAAACCCAACGAAAACATTTACTTAAACATCTGCAACATAGCTATAGTTAATTTTGAATTTTTTTCAAGCATGTGTGACGCCAGTTTGAGGTTTAAAGCCCTTGCTTACAGGTGCATCGCAATAAATTTGAATACTGTCGGAGAGTTTATTGTATTCCAGCATTGCAATTCCAAAAGTGAAACTCAGAAATTATACAGATTCATTCAACACAGTACCTTTTCAGAAGACAAATTCCAACCTCACTTCCATATCAAAATCGTTTATGTAATATTCTTGGAGATGGTAAAATGTGGGTTTTCGTTAGCTAAAATCATCAACATCATAAAATAGTTAACTGTGTAGTGAATCCATATGTTTTTCCGTTGAACTACAGGACGACTTCTAATTAATTGAGATGCACCTTAATGTCTGCTTTTCCTCCATTATAGACAGCAACGTGGGCGATCCATTTTACGTGTCTCTCTGCTTGTCCCTGGCGGCACTGGTGACATTGGTGGTGCTGCTGGTGAACTGTGTGAGCTGTTGCAAGGAGAGGGAGATCAACTTCAAGGTCAGACGCCAAGAAGACTCTGTCTGATCAGTGTTGGCATGTAGTGTGATTCGCCAAAAATGTCCACCGCATAGCTTGGAATTGGATTCCAGTCGAGCAATACTGTTACTTGACGGTTTGATGTCTTTTTCAAATATGTCTTGTGTGTTCCTGATGGCTGTAATTCTGGAAGGTTTACAGTGGATGTTTGTTGATCCAGGAATTCGAAGACCACTTTGATGATGAGCTCGACTTCACACCGCCAGCTGTGGACACGCCGTCTATGCAGTCACCGGCTGAGGTGTACACTCTCGCCGTCTCCCCTGTGGCCTTGCCCGGACCCCCGCACCTTCAACCTGCAGCGCCCATCACAGGTTGGAAAAAAAGGATACCCTCTCTGTGTCCAGATTTGCCTTTATTTGTTAATGTTTGTTTTGGTGTTAAATGATAAATGTTTAATAATGACATTGTGGCTCTGTGGGTGGTTTCCCAGAGGGATCCACAGGCTTCCAGGTAGCCCGTCATAGTCTGAGTTATATCCAAGAAATTGGCAATGGATGGTTTGGCCAGGTAAGACTTTTACCTTTCTTACCGGCCAATCTAAAACGGTCACAAGTCTGTTTGTTCTAAACTGGCCCTCCCAACAGGTGATCCTGAGTGAAATCTATACAGATCCTGGTGGCACCAGAGTGATCGTGAAGGAGTTAAAAGCCAATGCAAATGCCAAGGAGCAGAATGACTTCCTGCAGCAGGGGGATCCTTATCGGTGAATGTAGTTTTGTTTTTTTCAATCACCTGTTTTATAGTTTACAAAAATAATGTACAGTGGTGCCTTAAGATACGAATGAGTCAAGTTTGTCAAGATGCGAGCTGTCGTGACTGTCAAACTGAACATAAAACAAAGAATTACCAGTTGTGTATTTAAAACGACCACATGACTTTGCTTTAGGAAATCCGTTCGGCTTAATGCTAGCAAACAATGGAAAATTCTATACATGTGCCGACGAATAACATTGGTGTTTGAGGTGTTAATAGCCCTTAAACCAACACCTATTAAAAAATAATGTAGTAACATATGTAGACAGACAATATAACAATAGTCACAGGCATGTATTCTTTATCCTTTGTGACTAATTACTAATACTACTGCAGTTTATCTGCAGGGTCTTTTGTAAAAATCTTCTTTGTGTGTTTCTGTCCCGTGTGTGTCTGTATTAAACTGCCCCCCCCCCCCCCCCCCGGTGGCGCGCACACCAAGAGAAGCAGCACAAAGTCCATAGAATTGAAGCAAAAAATGTGGCAAAAACTGTTTAATTCTTTACATTCTATTTAATTATGTACTTACTGTGTTTTTACATAGTACAATGTTATAGAGTGCTATTTTCTTATTAAAAACACAAGTTTTTTTTTTTTTTTGGGGTGGGGGCACTGGAACGGTTTTACTGGCATTTCCATTGATTTCAATGGGGAAAGATTATTTGAGATACTTTTAAGTATTTGGTTTTACGAGCGTGGTCACTGAACAACTTAAACTCATATCTTAAGGCACCGTATAAAATATTATATATGTCAAATTGTTTTCACTTTAATTTGAGTGTTATTTATTGATTTAAAATGTTATCCCCAGAGTATTGCAGCACCCAAACATCCTCCAGTGCCTTGGACAGTGTGTCGAAGCGATTCCCTTTCTGCTTGTTTTTGAGTACTGTGAAATGGTGAGTAACTGTGAATTTTGTTTGCAACGCCCTATGAAACACTTTGACATTTTACACAAGTGGGCTTCTAAATGAGGTTCGTGGAAGGACATTTGCAGCTAATTTCGCCGCCTTCCTGATCCGTGGTGTATTCTGTTAGAAATGATCTAAGTTTTTTTGGACAGCAATTTCAGCACTTGAGAAGTTCATTAATAGACAACTGATCTTATCACTGTCCCGCACTCACAAATCCAGTCCAGAAAGCATGCATAGCTGAGCTGCCCCATTGACCCATTTGCATTCCGGAATCCTGATTTAGCCCTCTATTTATCGTAACATATTGCACCGACGCAAGACGACATCATAGCCGCTGATTTATTTACTGTTTCTCGTTGTCTTTTATGGGTGGGTTTTTAAGGAGCTACCCTCCCATGCCCCTCCCGCTTTCTTCTCCTTCAGCCTCCTGTCACATAGCTCGTCTAAGCTTGACACTTCTCACATTCCCACTTCACCCAGTAAAGCAACAAGCTCCATTTACGCTCCTCCAGTGTCACCTCCACCAGTTGCTGTGTTTGTGCATTTTTACTTCCTGCGACTTGTGTATTTTTTTTAATTCCTTTTTACTCTGGACTAATGTAAAGTAAACAAAACCCACAGTATATAAGGCCTTAATATTGTCATCTTTCACTTTGACAGCAACGCAACAGAATCTACTCACTGTCAAATAACTAATGGCTACAAATGATCTTGTATAAGTTTATATTGAGCGCGCTTTTCATAACCGTGAATGAGGTTACACAGCCTGATCAAATAGGTTTGACAGGATGAAACTTTGAACGAGGCTCCGGCTGCTCTTATCCCCTCTGTTACATACAGTCGCTCGTTTCTTAGGCCTGGCACAAATAATGACTTACCCCGCTTTCAACTTCCCATTTGTCTGAGCTGGTGACGTGCCCAGCAGGTTCCAGTCCAGTTCCCTTTGCCAGACATTGCATCACGTTGCTGGGCATGTTGATAATGTCAGGTATTCGGACCTGGCCGGTGTCCTGGTACTGTGGTTTATAAATTAGTCAGCTCCAGTTATGTCCTTGACAGGAGAGGGAATTACTCCCTGTATATTAAGTATCTGTGTCATTTGGAATGGGATATTTGCTTAAATCATATACTCTCAACGGTCTCACAATATTCAGTACAAGTCAGAGCTGCATTAACAATTCTGCCTTTGAAAAGGTAATAATGCTGTTTTAATTGGCTTCGTCAGAAACATTTACTATGAAGTGACAGTGGCTAGTTGCACAGTACCGTAAACATTGAATATAAACTTCAGTGGAAAATATAAGAGTTTTGTTTTTTTTTTTTTTGTTTTTTAATGAGAAAGTCTCAAAGGCAACTTATGGTGATGTTGACTCAATCGTGCCATTGATTTACATATTGTTCACGTCACAAAACATACCGGTACTCGTCATGTGATGCCTTTTTGTCCGTATCCATACAAAAGTGGTGTTTTTAAAAGCATCTATTTTGTTATGAGTTCAGACTCTCACTAGTCATCATTTTTTAAAATTGGACAGTTTATACCAGTTTAGAATAGACGCAGCCTAATTGTTATGGTCTCTCACAATGTTGTTTCATTAGTTACTCCTCACTCATGCTCCTAATCAGCTGCGCCCGGAGCGTCATAACTATATTTAGGCAGAGCATATCGTTTACCATACATCATTTTTTAGCTCTTCTGTGAACAATCCTTTCCAGAGGATTGTGGATGCTGTTTGGGTGAAAATTGTGAAAAGATTTACACAAGATGACTGTTAAAGGTGGCCTTTAACATCTCTGGAGTCTAATCACAAGTGGGGTACCGTTTTAAAGTATGTCGGTTCACACCTGTCGTGAACGTGTCCCCTCGTGCGTCGCGAGTGGCCCCTCGTGACCGCTTCTCACTACCCCGTTATACATGTCAACACGTATATCATTTGCATTTACAGACACCCATTGGCCTTAATGTACAGTGGATATAAAATGTCTACTCAACCCTGTTCAAATGCCAGATTTCTGTGAGACAAACCATTTCAAAACCTTTTCCACCTTTGAACGTGATCTGTACACAACTACATTGAGAGTAGTACTCCTTCAATGTTGCTTTTAGCAGCTTTCCTTAACATTTGTCATCTTTTCATCAACTTTGGAGGGACGTCCAGTTGTTGGCAATGTCACTGTTATGCCATATATTTTCCCACTTCACTGTGTTACAGTGTATATTTAATGCTTCGGAAGTTGTTTGTAGCCTTCTCCTGACTCCTTTGTATAAAGACATCTCTCTGATGCTGTTAAAGCTCTCTGTAGACCATGGCTAATGCTGTAAGATGTGACGACAAATGTCAAGAAAAGCCTACTAGAACAGCTGAACTTTAGTTGGGGTTAATCAGCGGCACTTGAAATGGTGGCAGGTGTCTGCTGACTACTATTTAACATGAGTTTGAATGTGATTGGTTAATTCGATACTTTTTTCAACTGAGTTGAACACGTTATAGGTCACATTAATGGTGCGGGAAAGGTTTTGAAAGGCTGTATCACGGTTTAGTTTTTTTCACATCACAAAAACCTGCCATTTGAACAGGGGGTGTGTGACTACGCCTTGGCAAACCAACTCATCCAAAATGTATGACACACATTTGACCATGTGCATCTGTGCGGAATTTACACACATGGTGGAAAAAGCCAGCTTGCGAGACCGAGAACAGGAGTACTTAACACCCCTCAATGTGCTCCAGGACATGTTCACGTACGTGCTGACTATCTGGGACTGTGTTGTGATCCGCTGACTGATCTCATTCCCCGATGCTTCCTGTATTCCAAAAGAGGGATGACACTGAGAGGGAACCCCCTCGTAAATGCGCACATGCACCAACCCAGAGTGCGCTCTCGGTAACGGGACGCGATTAGACATTCGTAACTAAAGTACCTCATGACTGCGGCATGAACAGTGTGTTCTCAGTATGTTCTTAACTCATTCCTCAGGGAGCTTTGTACTGCTTACTAATCTCCTTCACCACACACACAATCCTACCCTCAAATTGGAGTGCATTGTTGTGATGCACTTCAATATATTACAGTGTTAAAAGTCAAGAAAGAAAGTCAAAACGATTATCTACTCTCTCGGCATTGAATGATCGTCACAGGTGTCACTGACATTCCCAAGCCGCTGTGGTTTGTAAACTGTCAGTGCACAGTAAGTACCCCAGGAACCAGTCCAACCACAAAGACCGGTGTAATCTTTTGATCTCAATGGAGGTACAGTACACACAGTACCTCAGATCAACTTTGAAAACTCCTGCAATGGGCCATCTGCTGAGCTAATATGTTAAATGCAACATGAGACCGATTTAATAGCTCACGTGTATTTGTTGTGTGCTGGTTCAAAGTTCTTTATCTTATTTCCAGATAGACCCTCACTAAATAAAATAAAGTTTCACGAGAGTTCTGTTCACTCACAGTAGAAGTGAGTAGACAGGAACTTGATAATTTACTGCCACCATGTGGCAGCTTCTGCACAGTGTATCGCCCAAGAACTACCTGGTGTTACGTTCCGTGTCTAGGGGAAACCCAGAACCTGATCTGATTCTTCCCACTCCCAAGTAAGGCCAGGGCCACCAAGTAACACAGTTTAGACTGTTTATTAAAACTTCAGAGGGAGAAAGGTATTTAAGGTATATATAAAAGGTATATTCCCTAATAGATGTTTGATTCAATAAGAGCGGGATAGTGAGTCTCTGGTCCTGACAGTCTTGCTGAGGGCATCTGAGCTTCGACATGGATCCAACTTTAGGGACTTTCCAAGCTTAGGGAGCGCCGGCTTGTAGGTCTCCATGGTGACCAGGTCTGCGCCAGTGATGTCGCTGAACCACTGGCAGATGATGCCGGGGATGCGGTGGACTTGGCAGTGGTTCAACACTACACCTGGAAGTCCAGTGTTTTTTTGGGGCTGCTACACAGACGGCCCGCTGAAGGTGCCGGTGTGGCGGGAGTGCAAGAAGGGCGCCGAGCTGCCGCAAAGGTAGTCGCCGCTCTTGTAGTCGGCCACGGAGCTGTCTGACAGGACTGTCACGTTCAGGTCTCTGTGGTGCAGGAATCACCTGATTCGGTTTACCTGAGATCTGACAAATGTGGCATGAACGAATTTCACTACTTCTGATCTAAGTCCTGGCCAAAAGAAATAACGGAGAACACAATATGTTTTTTTAATTCCTAGGTGGCCAGACATATGATGGTCATGAGCTAAACTGGTACCTGGGAACAAAAGGCCTGTGACCCCACTATTCGGCGCACGGTGTGAAGCTACCACCAGGAGACCAGTGGCGCATTAAAACACACTCCTCAATGAGATACAATACAGACTTTCCCCCGGTAGTTTTGTCCACCAGAGAAAAGCAAGGAGACATAGTACCCTCATTTTGTTGAGCTTTACTTAGCTGTTCTCTATCCACAGACAACATACAAGCCCAAAACAGGAAGCCAAGCCAAAACCTGCACACACAAACCACCCGACGACATGAAGCAGCCCCAAAGAACCACTTCGACAACGCTACAGCCAACCCCCAAATGTGCCCAAATTTACATACAGCGCACGAAGAGTTGAGAGGAGGGAGGGAAACGAGAATTAAGAGTACAAATAGACTCACAAACTAAGGTCAGGAATACTCTAGTTAAGAAAATGTTCAAACTTCGCAAATAACATACTATAGACATAGAGTCCCCTCCAAAACTATTGGAAGTATTTGTTTTTGTTGTATACTGAACACATTTGGGTTTCAGATCAAAAGATGAATATGAGACAAGAGATGAGATGATTGAGACAAAAGTTCAGAATTCCAGCTTTTATTTCATGGTATTTACATCTAGATGTTTTAAACAACTCAGGACAGTGCACCTTTTGTTTGAAGCCACCCACTTTTCAAGTAAATAAAAGTATTGGAACATGTGACTGATGGGTGTTTTCTAGTTACTCCGGTTTTGCCTTTTAGATTGATTGCATAAACATTAGATAGTGCTTGTTTTTGGCTTTGGGTTTTACCTGAGAAAACTGCATTTGCTGTTAAGCAAATACGAAGATGAGAGAGCTATGGGAGAAAAGCAAACTATTTTGAAGCTGTGAGAAGAGAGAAAATCGATCAGAGCTATTGCACAAACTGGAGATAGCCAATACAACACTTTGGAATGTCCTGAAAAAGAAAAACTACTGGTTTACTGAGCAACAAACATCGAATAGGTCGGCCAAGGGTATCAACAGCAGTTGATGACAGAAACATTGTGAACATCTCATTCAGGGTCCCATGGGGGACTGGCCCGAGCTGTGATGGGGTGGCCGCTCTAGTACGACAACAGACAGTCAATTGACATAGAACACTTTTGAGAAAGACAGTGAGAAAAACAGTCACTGAGCAATGAAGGGTTACTAGTTCTCTGGTAATGATGGTATTTTTTATTTTTGATGACAGAAACATTGTGTGTCATCATTGCTCTGTGACTGTCTCCAGACACCCTACCACACACAATCACCGTACACGGATAATGGTTGCCAGTCAGGGACCTGGGGACCAAAGTAATAGGGTGGGTGGTGGGTATTCACGTTTGTCTTGGCTTGACTCCTGGGGCCTGAGCGCCCCCATGGGCTCGGTTTCGGCAGGCTATGACTGTTTTCGGGTGACGGCTAGCTCCTGCGTTGGACCCTGTTGGTGGCTGGGGCCCCCATGCTCTCAGGGGGTGGTGGGGGTGATGTGGGCGGTGGGACCCCCTGGGTGGGAGGTTTGGGCGTGGGGGGGGGGCGGTGGTTCGTTGCCCGTGCTGTCCCTTTGGGACTGGTCAGGGCGCTTCGGTTGGGCTGTGGACCGCCCTGGGTCTTCATTTTCAAATTTTCAAATTTGAAAAGGAATGTAAATTTTAGTTGTTTTTTTTTTAAATCCAATTCATCGATTAATCAAAAACATTTATTGATTATTAAGATAATTGTTACTTGTCGTCATAGTTGTAATGTAAATCATTGTTTGAATTACTTGCTAAAGGGGAAGCTTCATTACATGCTTTGAAAAATACTGACCGACAGTTCAGTAAATAATAGTATTACAGTATTGACAAGAATTAATAAACCCATCCCAATGAAGGTTATACTATATCTAGATTTCTTGGACACATTGCAAATACAAACAAGGGGGGGGGGGGGGGGGGAACTCATTTTATTTTGTGGTTGTCGTTTTGTTCTTTTGTTTCACAAGATCTCGATTAGCAAAACAGAGTCACAGAATCAGCTTTCTAAAATAAGTAATTTTTCCATTTTTTTTCTTTGTTTTTTTTTTTTTTTAGAAAACACAAAAGTTGAACCAAATATTGAATATATTATAGTTCTAATAATTTCATTTTAGGAGTGGAATTGCATGGTCTATTCAACTGAGGATGTAGGCAATTTTAGCAGAGTTGGCCAACATCATGAGATGATTTAGGCAAAAAAAAAAAATATATATATAAAGATTTTATTTATTTAGGTCAAGAAATGACATAGGCCACTGTCTTAAGAATGTTTAATATATTGACTCTGTGTGTGTTTACAGGGGGATTTGCGAGGCTATTTGTCTCAGCAGGACTGGACATTCAGAAGTGCTGAGATACTGCAGCTGCAAAGGATGGCCTGCGAAATCGCTGCCGGTCTCACTCACCTTCACAAATACAACTTCCTGCACAGGTAGGACTCCAAACCTGCAATAGCAAAGAAACCGGGTTGGTTTCTGCCTTGCTCATCCTACCTCGCCTCTGGCAGGGTGCATCCCATTCAAAGCAGTACGCCTTTTTTTTTTTTTTCCAGTGAGGACAGAAACTGTGTGACATTTTGATGACAACCTCACATAGGTCCCTGCGCCATTGAGGTGTTCTAGGACGACGTGCAGTCCCATGTTGACTGCATCATCTGCAGACCTGTTTGCTCGGTAGGCAAACTGCAGGGGGTGCAGCGGGGGAACCTGTGACGCTCTTGAGGTGGTCCAGCACGAGGGGTTCAAAGGACTTCAGATGTCACCACAGATGTCAGGGCGACAGTCCTGTAGTCATTCAGAGCCGAGATTTCAGGTTTCTTGGGGAAAGGGATGATGGTGGAGCGTTCGATACAGGATGGTACTTCATACAGATACAGAGATCTAGTGAAGATCTGTGTGAAGACTGGAGCGGGCTGGTCCGCGCAGACTTTGAGGCAGGATGGGGAGACAAGGTCTGGGCCTGCCGCTTTGTTGATCTTTTGTTGTTTGGAGATGCGTCTCACATCCTGTTCGTGGATGGTCCACGCAGAAGTCAGAGGTGTGATTGTGGTGCGGTTGGCTGGGTGTGGGGTGTGAAAGTGTCCTTTTCAAATGTGCAGTAGAAGGAGTTCAAGTTGTCGGCTAGTCTTTTATTGGTCTCAGCTAGGGGGCTTGGTCGCTTGTAATTGGTTAGCGATTGTAATGCATACCAGACTGGTTTAGAGTCGTTAGCGGTGAACTGTTTTTCTAACTTTACTGCTAGTTTCTCTTTGCAATATCTGCAACATTTGCACAATCAACATTGTCCCAGATTATCGCACTACTCACTTGAAGTCTCGGCGCCCTTTGCACAATGGTTGTTGCACCGGACTATTCCAATATTCGTCATTCGAACTGCTCTAAGTGTGAGAGGATTGCGCATCTTTTTGCACAATTGTCAAATTGATGAGGGGTCAGTCTTAGTGTTTTTTTTGTTTACTTATTCATCAAGCGTTAGAAGTGCGGCGTTCGTGTTAGCTTGAGGACGAATGTAGACACCGGAAAGATGCGAACTCACAATTGAGGAAGGCATAATAATTGCGGTTTCCCACTGTCATGAACTTTGTGCCAATAAAACTTAAATGCGCCTGAAATACACCGCAAAGTGCTCTTAATTGGAAAGCTCACGAACTAATTTAAACTCCGAAATCCTGGCATGAAATTAGTATGGAATATTCCTATTATCCGTGACGTCATCTCTACACTCCCATTCACTGACCCCCAGGTCACGCACCAGGCCAGGCCCCACCTTTTAAAGCCCTATGCGGTCAAAGTAACAGATACTACAGTAGAACGGCGATCCCAAGTGGACAAAAATACCTGTGCCTCACATGCACATTATCGTGTTGAATAATGCAAAACAAATTTATATCTGATTAATTGATGGGATAATCGGTAGAATAGCTGCAGACATACTGCGGTTAGAATTTCCAAAATTCAGGCCCTATAGTAAAATCCTCCTTGCATCTGATGTTCAAATGTCTTTAAAATTCCACAGACAAAATGAACAACTCAAAAGTACTGGACTAACTTGTAATTTGTGTTTTGCTTTTTATTGTAATGGAGATCTGACTAAGGGGGACCACAAACAATCAAATAAAAATTCTTTTAAAAAAAACCAAAAAAAAAACAATTAAAATAACATTTTAAATTTAATATTGATCCTCATTCTTATGGTTAAATGAGAGTTATTACATTTGAAATGAAATTTGAAAATTGCTTACATTTTTTCCGTTTATGGATGCTACACTTTGTGTAAAGTTTTAGAATAATCAACTCTTGTATAAACACAACAGAATGTTTGTTAGAAGAATTCTTGGCGTGTGTTACAATAGTAAATTCATGTATGCGCTTTACTATTATGGATCCATTGAGAACGAATATGACAGCGGCTTCACAGTACAATGTTAAACTGTTCTAGTGCTTGCTGTCAAACCACTCTGAGGCATACCAGTGTTTTCCAAAAAAGGTTTGCGTGGCAGAGAGGCGGCGTTTCATTGACGTTTTTTTACCACAGCGCGCATTGGATGCCTGGCTGCTCGCAAGCAGCAGTACGGGTCGGGAGGCGGGGTGTTGTCGGCAAAGTGCAGCTCAGGGTAACATAGGACGCTCAGTTCATCAGCTCTATTTGCATGCTCGGAATAAGCTCCAGGGGTTCCAATTACACCGCTCCGATGCATTGCCACAGTGTCAGCTGTCTGCTGCCAGAGGCTTATGATGATTCTGCTCTTTGCGTGTAAAGGGATAGCCAGATTTTGGAAGTTGTCTATTAAATCCTTGTTACAACTCAAAGGGATTTCTCTCAGGCTGTCACAGTTGAGTTTGAAATCCCGAAAATGTTTAGACGGCAGCGACTGTTTTTACTGTCCTTGCTGCGCTGTAAATAAGACTTCATTGAGTGTAGCAAGTTGCGATCCACTCTGTGGGCTTTCTAAAAGAATAATATAATATACATTGAACATATTAGTAGCGTTAAATTGGAGAAATGACTCTGAAGCGTGCTAATATGTGAGCCACCAACTGGCCTTGTAGGGTTAAATTTTATGGCCTGTTTCCCAGTATCGGGCACACGGCCAACTAGAGAGGGCTGCGGACAAGAGGGTTTAAAATAAATAACCATTTGTCTTCCAGAGGTTTCACCGGCTTTGACGCTAGGCCAGCCATGTGCACACAAAAACACTTGGGTCAGCAGTGTTTGTCATTGGGTGGGAGCAGCATTTTCATCTTGGGCAAAGAAAATAAGCAGCATATTCGAAGGTGAACCACTCAGTGCCTCATCATGAGGGTTTCACTGTGAATTAAGTAGAACACATGTTGATTTACTTAACTCATTGGGAAACAGAGTGTGGTACGCCATCTCCTGGTAAAAACACAAATATTTTGCATGGGCTGTATTTCCCTCAAGAAACAATATCCTGGCTACTGTATGCATGAGTCAGGAATAGAACCTGTGCAGGGCGAAGAACTGCCATTAGCCTTCTGACCCTTCGTTTTATATCTGTGACGTTAATGTGCAAACAAAACCTACGTACAGTGTTTTGAGTTAAATTCGTTCGCCATTGAAATGAATAGAAAGGCCATTAATCCATTCCAGCCTCTTAAGCAAAAAATAATTAGTAGGTTTTTTTTTTGTTTTGTTTTGAAAAATAGCACTCAATTGTACTTTATAGTCATGACATAATTAGACGATAAAGAATTAACGTTTTCGCTACATCTTTGGCATCAATTCAATGGTCATCGTGCTGCTCCTTTCTGGTGTGCGTGCCTCAGCCACCTGGTGGCAGTATAATACAGAGACACGAAGAAAGAGTTTCACAACTCAGTCAGCTGCAACGTGAGGTGTTTTTTTTTTTTTTTTTTTTTTGCAAAAGATAAAGAATATATGCCTGCGAATATATTTTCTGTCTCCATGCGTTGCTGCCCCATTTGTGTTCAAACATCCTTCGCTTAAAAGGTTATGAAACCACAAAACCCATGCTATTCGTTATCCCATCTGCACCATTTTGCAGTTTTGTTAGCAATAAGCGAAATGATCTAAACCAAAGCTTTGTGGATGTTTGATGTACACAATGTAGCAATAAAAACCAGTTGGCTTTTTTTTTAATTTTGTTTTTTTTAATAATTTTTATTTATTTTTTTTATTGTTCACCATCTGCCAAATTTATGCTTGTGAATGAGTTCACTGCCACAATACAGTGCTCATATCTCAAATGTATCTATAAAAAGTCTCATGTCAGGGGACCTTTATTTCAAGGCACCACTGTATTTCAATACTGAAAAAGCTCCAAAGCCAATGCTGTAGTTCCACAATATCTACGCACGCCGCAGACGGGTTTTCCCAAACGTTTTCAGATCAAGTCCCAAATTAGAAACGTGTTTTCTTCCCAGAACACAAATGTATTAGCAAACATTGTTTTGCCGTACCGTTATTAAAAAATAAAAAAACATATAACAGGGTTTACTTGATTAAAAAGAATGGCTTACAGCGTTTTACTGTGACATTTGAGGACTCGATAAAAATTCACCTGCCGCCCATTTTGTGTTTGGTTGGGGGGGGGGGGGGGGGGATCTCACTGCAGAGCAATTGTAACTGTCATGTTTCTTTTTCAGTGATTTAGCCCTGAGGAACTGCTACCTGACGGCAGATCTTACTGTCAAAATTGGAGACTATGGAATTGGGCCCTATGCATACAAAGTAAGCAGAAATGCAATCTTTCCAATAATTTGACAAAGTTCCCCTTTTTTGTGTTGGCTCTTAAAAAATGTGTGTAAAGTATTCTGTGACCTTGTGTTTAATGATACAGTGGCTGTTTCATTGCAGTCCCAGTGAGAAACATACCTCCTGACAAAGACATTCTACTGCTGTTTAAAAAAAAGGATTGAAAAAAAATGCAGGTGTTTGCTTTGACATGAAACTGTACAATTCTCTTGTGACGTGACAAGCTGCGCTAACTAAGCGCGCCAAGGCCCTCCTGTCGGCAGCGTTCCTTAAATTCTGCTGATCTGTCACTTTGAATTTAATACTCATAAGATAAGGTCACTCACTGGTGCTATTTCTGTAGAGGTTGGTTGAGTCAAAGCGAGCGAGCGTGCGTGGCCTGACTTCATCAGAGCATAAATCATTTTTGTAGGCGCAAAACAAATTCTTTTGCTGGTACAATTGTTTCTTCCCCTTTTTGGTGCACCGTTTGTAATATCTTCCTCTGACCTTTTTTCTTTTGTCATCATAGGAGGATTATATCATCACAGAGGACGATGTATTTGCGCCCCTTCGCTGGTTGGCTCCCGAGCTGGTGGGCGAGCGCCATGGAGGTGTGATCACTTTGGAGCATACCAAGCCCAGCAATGTTTGGTGCGTATAGACTATACTGTAGCTCCACCCCCGTGCCCTTCAGGAATTGTACTGTGACAGTGCCGCAATCAAATCAAAAGACCTCGTGAGAAAGTAAGAGGAAAAAGAATGACATCGATGTTCTTCAGTTCTTCAATCTGTTACCATTTATACGAGAGGTCCTCAGTTTGTGACGGCCCTGACAAACATTTTGAGGTTTTGAAAGGCGCATGACATGAAGACATGTCCTTAACGCGGCACAAGAAGTCACACTCAGTTACAGCCATATTTCCTGGTTTTCGTTTGATTGTTTCAGATTTATGGCCTGGAAGGCTTTTACAATTGATTTACTGTAATTATGATTACGTGATTGTTATCCATTACAGGAGAAAATGTATAATAAAATGAGTTGCTTTCAGAAATTTCCATGATTACAATTTTAGTTACATTTGGAAAATAGCCGCAAAAACTTTTTTTTTTCATATCACTTCCTCCTTCCAAAGCCAATGCTTGTAATTAACTCTGGCTCTCTCTGCCCATGTGCCATATAACCGCAGTCTCAAACATGACATATTTTTTCAAATAGGACCTTGAAGCGCCACCTTTTGGCGCAGTTTTTTAGTTTATCTGACGTTTTTGAAAGGTTAGACTCAGTTACACCTTTAAAGACTTCGAGCATTGCCTTTTGAACAGTTTCATCTTTATAATTTTTTACTTTTATGTAACTTATATATATATATATATATATGTGTGTGTGTGTGTATATGTATATGTTTTCAAATGATTCTTTCATATTTATGGACAAAAACTGTCTTTCATATAAATATTTACAGTCATTTTGACATTTAGAATAATGAACTAGTTTGTGCTGCAGCATGAGAATTTGTGGTCACGAGGCAAAAGAAGGCGCCTGCGTGGAGTTTGTATGTTCATTTGAGTGTTTATTATTAAATAAATATTTATATGGAGTCAAATCATTTTTCCTTTAAATATTTCCTGCAATTGTGGCATTCCGAGGTTACAAACAGCTTAGACCAAGGACACCCTTACTTGCTCATCAAATTGTTTAGCATTGACACCTCAATGGAGGCTCATTCTGTCACATTATCTCATTGCATACTGTATACAGAAGTGTAACATTAGGTTTATCAGATGTGCGCATCTGCTTGAAACAGTCTATAAAGAGGTGACCCCCGCAAATCGCAGTCTCGTCTGCCACCGATGAGGCACCGTGTAATTAACTCTTAATGTGTAGACTGTCTCGCCGGCTGCACTGCTGCTTGGCCAAATGCTTCCCGGTCATAAATTGCAGCGTTACGCAAGGTCCTTCTTGTTACAGGAGCCACATTACAGTCTGAATAAAGACATGCTGAAATTCAAAATGTCCACCTCTCTAAAGGCTTAATTTCCTCTTCATTAGGTAATGGCTTAAGTTTGGCACCTGCTATTGGAAATGCTGTATTTTTAGCCCACACGGAGAAGCTTCATGTTTCGTGTCAGAGGTCTATTAGCAGAAAAGTTGGGTATTTTGCCACTCTTTAGTTGGCAGTATTACGAAAGAGTGGGGTTATGTTTGCTCTGTAATCCACTCTGTGCCAACTGTGCCCGCTCCTAACACGAATGTTGTGAAAATACCACCATTAGGGTCACCAAATGCTAGTTGTTTGCTTACTTCCTCACTGTTTGATACCCTACAACATTTTAATTGTTTTATTTATTAATGTTTTGAATCATAGGGCCTTGGGGGTCACCTTGTGGGAGCTTTTTGAGAATGCTGGTCAACCATACCCACATCTGTCTGACCGGGAGATTCTCAATCATGTGATCAAGGAGCAACAAGTCAAACTCTTCAAGCCGCAACTGGAGCTTCCTTATTCTGAGAGATGGTGAGTTTTTCCAAAATGATTCTGAATCAATCAATAGTAAACTAGCCTGGGAAAGCGGATGCTACTTCGCCTAGCATCTCTCTTAAGCTTACACAGAACTACATGTTTGAGCTGTGTAAATAGATTCACTTAAAGCCTCCGGTGGCTGGAGCATATCCCACTGGGTCGTTGCGGGGCTCTTTCCACAACAACCACAACGATGCACTCTAAAGCGGCCATTTCAGCGCAAAGCTCCTGTGCACACACTGGTGTGTCCAAGACGTGGCCGCAACTTTTTATTTTTATTTGCCCCCCCCCGTCTCACTCTTCTGTCTTTCTCTGCATGACATGTGCGTACTCCAAGCCAACAACAAAGTGCTCTTAAGTGGCCACACCAGCAGACTAACCAAAGAGAAGATATTTTCAAGGTGTAAGCATGGCTAGCTAGCCAACTGACTGTCGCAATTGCACTAGCTAACCGCTGACGCGAATGAAGGTCCTCAAGTTCTTATACAGTGCGGAAGTTGCAACTCATGCCAGACTCAATCAGTGCATCACGCGGTGCCATTTAGCCAAGCCCAATATGCCTTTCTGTGACTCTTCCAGTCTCTCTGTATGTCTGTTGCAACATTTTGAAGACACTCTGACTTCTACTGTTCAGCTCCTTGTTAGAGACATTTAGCCTTAAAAGTAGCTATGTTTTTTTTCTTGTAGGTTTGAGGTCCTGCAGTTCTGCTGGCTCTCCCCTGACAAGCGTGCGACAGCAGAGGAAGTTCACCGTTTACTCATCTACCTGCGCATGCAAGGCCAAAGGGACATAGAAGAAGACTTTGAGCAGCGCTGGGACGCTCTCAAGCCAAGCGTTTTGACACGGCAGACTGTTAGCCACTCATCCTTCCCAATCCTGGAGCAGTTTGCGGACGATGCGCTGCAGCAGGACATCGATGAAGTCCTGACCGTCACTGAAACCAGCAAAGGACTCAGTTTTGAATACATTTGGGAGGCAGCCAAGCACGACCACTATGACAGCAGCCATTCTCACCCAGGCATGGACACATCAGTGAACTACCATAGCATGTTCTTTCCCGTTTCCACTGAAGACATCCAGGCCCATTTCCCAGATCCTATCGCCAGATCATCAGCTGCTGGTGGTGGTGGGAACACTCCGTCTGGAATACCTGGAATAGTGCCAGTGTTCGATGCCCAGAAGCCAGCTAATGGCAATGGTTACTACATACAGCTTGAAGACCAAGCAGGAGAAAGTCATATTGGACAAGATGGCGCTCAAAAGACAGGCTTCAATTCAAGCCAACAAGACTTTGTTGTTCTCCAAGATGTTCGTTTGGATGAATCGAGCACGGACGCCGACTTTTTTCACCACAGTATCGATTCCAAGGATTCTTATTTACCAGACAGTCACATCTGGTCATCTCTTGAAAATGACAGTCCATACCACACTAATATTTTCACAGAGGGAGAGTCCAAGCAGGAGGACTCTGTATCTTGGAGACAAGATTTTGCGGCGCTTCCAGAGCGCAACGGGAACCCTTTTTGTCTAAATATTCCTTTGGATGTGCAGGACATGAATGCGCGGGATTCTTTTTTAGGGAGTTGTTCAGAAGCCACTCACCGGACTCAGGAGGAGGACAGTGCTGATATGAAGAGAATCCAGAACACTGCTAAACTGGCTGAGAATTATCAGTTTCTTAGGGAACATGACCTGATGAAAGAAGGCACACAGTTTCTAAATCCACAGCAGAATTTTCTATCACCCGGTGTCATCCATGAACCGGAGGAAACCTTCAAGATGGCTTCTTGGGACAACCTGGACGCCTACGGCAGCTTAAACACAGCAGATACTTATTTAAAACCTGCATGTAGTAGCACATCCCCGAGACGGGGACCTTTGGACTCGTCTAGCACCAACTTCGGGGAACATAACCCGTTTCGGATACAAAATGAAACACTATTGCCTTTCATTACTGTTGTGTCAGAAGACGAATTAAGCAACCAGCTGCCAGCTAGTAACAGTTCTTCCACTGAGGACCTCACTCTGCTCCCACCCTCAGACAGAGACGTAGACTCTGATTTCCATTCGACCTCAGAAATGTTGGATATTATCATTAGTCAGACTGAAGATCAGATTCCCGTATTCTCTGAAAGTGCCACTACAGACATATTGTACATGGATGCCAATCTCTTCACCCTTGACCGTGACATTGAAACCTCAAACAGTAGTGCTCAAGAACTCATTGGAAGTCAAATAACTGAGAAGCCGCGCATCCAAGCATCGGTTTCAGACAGTGGACATGTTGGCGATCTGACGAGCGTTGATCTGTTGAGTGAACCCATTGAGGACGCTGATTTGGAAATGGAAACAAATCTGTTAGAACACGAAGAATTATTTATAGATGCCAATGGACAACCTATCGGCAGATCCTCTCTGCTGGTCTCCGGGCCTTCTTTGGACCAGATTAGCCAGGACAGCTTGCTAGAGGACAGCATGTCTATCACTCTACCAACTGTTGACCACTCTGCTGAGACACCAGACTCTTTAGACTCCCTGGACATCCACCGGCTCGGAGACCAGCACAAGCTCCAGCCTCCGTACAAGATAGCTGACAGTGGGTATGAGACGGAGAACCTTGAGTCTCCTGAGTGGAACTCTCAGCCCAACAATAAAGACCTCTCCCCTGTGAAAAATGGTGGGTGTGTAGCTCAAAAGGAAAACAATACAGACGAGACTGCTACTGCAACAAATCTGGTGCCTCCGGAAATTGTCATCTCTGAAGCTGACGGCACGCCAGACACTCCTGGTGAGGATCATCTTGAAGTCATTCCTGTCGAAGAACCGCTCATGAGTAGTAATTACAGAGACTCCGCCTACTTCTCAGACAATGAATCAGAGCCAGAGAAGAAAGCTGAATATACCAATGCGGAAGGTTCCGTCGAAGTCTCTTCGCTGCAGAACTCTACCAAAGTTGCGGTCCCAGTACGGGAAAGTCAGATGGAAAGTTTTGTTGAGTCTTTAATACCCCAGCAAGATTTTTCTGCTGCCCCAGAAGTGCAGGGTGACATCAGAGAAGAACTAGATCCATCTCCAGAGATGCATTCAGACGTCAAGACATTTTTAACAGAAACTCAAAGCTGGTCAAATCACGACAGACACAAATCTTACTTTTTCAACGACCTACCCGAGTCTCCTGAGCCAGATCCCCCTTTCCCCACCAGTCCGCTTCCATTGCCCGAGGACGCTGTTCACACCAAGCTAACCAGGACCTTTGCCGGGGAGGCCCATAAGATAAAAGAGCCCGACGTGGAGGGCCGTTACCTGGGCCGGCGGGACGGCCCAGAGGACGGCGTGGACGCCGACGAGGAGAACGAAAACAGCGACGACTCTGACGAGGACATCCATGCCTACCAGCTGCACAGCTCCAGCTCGGACAGCGAGGACGAAGGCGCGCACGCCGTGCCGCTCATCATCTCGGACGATAGCGACGCCAAGAATTTGAGGAGCTTATTGAAACCTACGACCTTCAACATTGGGGCTCCAGCCTCCTTGGCCACGACCACCAGGAGAGCCGTCTCCTTCTTTGATGATGTCACCGTCTACCTCTTTGACCAGGTAAACTTTGGTCTCTCTGTCTTTGCTTTCCAACACTAGAGTTGTTCATCCATCCACTTTTTTTAGCATTGCTTTTTTAGGTGACTAAAGAAAATCAAATCATTATGTGTAATGATGAAAGAGGAATTATAGTTTTACCAGGATCTAATATTACTAGAACAAACAACTTACAAAAATAAAGTCATATTACTATAGTTACCTTTTAATTTTACAAGAATAAAGTGACATTACAGTCATTTTACTGAAGTTGTAATGGTGCTTGATTCTTTTACAATAGTACAGATTTAAAAAAAGAAACATTTTAAAAGAATAAAGTTGACAAGATTACCGTAAGAAGTTGATTCAATAATATGAGACAACAAAATTAAGCCATTTTACAAGCCTGAAAACAAAAGTAAGTAACAAAAGTCAGTTTACATTTGTTTTTATTATTACAAGAAATTTTACACAAAGTAATGCGAGGGTGGGGACGATGGCGTATGTTTTTTTTTTTTTACGCTAAACAGGAGCCGCCTCGTAACTACAAACGTCCAATTCTTTACAGGACCTTCAAAAAGAACCTTGTGAGACACACGCTGCTTCCACTTGTGTAAAGAAAACACATCTGTGTACATTGTAGTGATATGGTCTAATATTTTGTAATATTAAAAAAAATGAGTTGGCTTTTCATGACTTTTTTTTTTTTTTTTTTTTAACAGAAGCCTTAATGTATGTCGACTTTATATGACGAGCACCTTCAAAATAACCTTTAGTCATGTGCCACATGCTGCTTCCCCTTGTTTAAAGAGAACGGCATCCGTGTACATTGCATTATGTAGGTGACTCCTCAGCTAACCTTTTTACGGCGTCCAAACTAAAATCCAATGTGCTGTGATTCAGGACACCCCCACTAAGGAGCTGGGTGACCACTCGTCTGGCTCCAACACGCACACGCCACAGTTTAGCAGCCCGGTGCCAAGTTCCAGCTACCTGAACCGCTTCACCAACTCCGAGAGCTCCACAGACGAAGAAGGTAAACGTCTCCACACGTGCGTGACTCTACACACGCCCTCCATTCATCGCCCATTGCGGCCATTTTCTCCAGGAGGTGGTTTTGAGTGGGACGACGACTTCCCCTCGGCACCCGCCTTCCCCTCCAAAACGCACAAAGATGTGGCAGCGTCCAAGAGCTCAGCGTCGTCCCGCATCTCATCCCCGGCCGTTGCAGTGGCGGCTTCCAGCTGGGGAAGCTCCTCCAACTACTCACGCTTCTCCATCTCACCAGCCAGCATCGCTAGCTTCTCTCTGACGCACCTCACCGACTCTGACATTGAGCAAGGAGGCTAGTGGACAACACACCTGCTAAGAATCTGTGTCGTAGCTGACTTAATCCACCTCTTAAATCCCCCACCGTGTCACAATTATAGAATCCATCCGTACAATACAAAAAGAAATACTCTAATCCCTCATTTATTGCGGGGGTTACATTCCTACCCCCGTAATAGACCAAATCTGCAATGTAGAGACCATTTTATTGTATTATTTGTATGAATTTAAGTTTCATATGCATTTCAGTGGGAATAAGTGATACTTTAGAGAGGCGCAGGTGCTCTATTTGTCCACATGAGGTCGCCTATACACACTCTACACAAGCACAGTATACATAGTGTAGATGGTGCACTGCTTCCCCCTCCTGAGACACCAGATAGTGGACAAGAATTTCCTCGAAGCTGTCCGGAAGTCTTTCTCCATGGCCTCAGGAGTCCCACAGGCCAAAAAGGCCCGATAGGACTCCTTCTTCAGCTTGACGGCATCCCTCACCGTTGGTGTCCACCAACGGGTTCGGGGATTGCCGCCACGACAGGCACCGACCACCTTACGGCCACAGCTCCGGTCGGCCGCCTCAGCAATGGAGGCACGGAACATGGTCCACTCGGAACTTGAGCAAAGTTCTGTCGGAGGTGGGAGTTGAAACTCCTTCTGACGGGGTATTCTGCCAGACGTTCCCAGCAGACACTCACAATACATTTGGGCCTGCCACGTCGGACTTGTCATCTTCCCCCACCATCGGAGCCAACTCACCACCGGGTGGTGATCACCCGAGTGTCCAAGACGTGGCCGCAAGTCCGATGACACGACCACAAAGTCGATCATCGAACTGCGACCTAAGGTGTCCTGGTGCCAAGTGCACGTGTGGACACCCTTATGCTTGAACATGGTGTTCGTTATGGACAATCCGTGATGAGCACAGAAGTCCAATAACAGAACACTGCTCGGGTTCTGAATGGGGGGTGGCGTTCCTCCCAACCATGCCCTTCCAGGTCTCACTGTCATTGCCCACGTGAGCATTGAAGTCACCCAGCAGAACGATGGAGTCCCCAGCGGGAGCGCTCTCCAGCACCCCCTCCAGGGACTCCAAAACTGAACTGCTGTTTGGTGCATAGACACAAAAAAACAGTCAGGACCCGTCCCTCCACCCGAAGGCGGAGGGAGGCTACCCTCTCGTCCACCGGGGTGAACCCCAACGTACAGGCGCCGAGCCGGGGGGGCAATAAGTATACCCACACCTGCTAGGCGCCTTTCACCGTGGGCAACTCCAGAGAGAAAGAGAGTCCAACCCCTCACAAGAGGACTGGTACTAGAGCACAAGCCGTGTGTAGAGGAGAGTCTGACTATATCTCGTCGGAACTTCTCGACCTCGCACACCAGCTCGGGCTCCTTCCCTGCCAGTGTGGTCGCATTCCACGTCCCTAGAGCCAGCTTCTGTAGCCAGGGATCGGATCGCCAAGGTCCCCGCCCAGCTCACACTGCAGCCGACCCCTATGGCCCCTCCCACAGGCGGTGAGCCCATGGGAAGGGGGACCCACGTTACCCTTTCGGGCTGTGCCCGGCCAGGCCCCATGGGTGCAGGCGCTCGCCTTCGAGCCCCACCTCCAGAGGGGGGCCCCGGTGACGCGCGTCCGGGCAAGGGAAAACTGAGTCCATAGTTTGTCGTCGTCATTAGCGGTCTTTGAGCCGTGCTTTTTTCTGGTCCCTCACCTAGGACCTGTTTGTCATGGGTGACCCTGCCAGGGGCATAAAGGTCGAAATCTGATTGGACAAAAAAAAAATACAAATAAAATCAGACATCCACATACACGTACTAAAAGCTACAGCCAAGAGAAATGCAACAAAATGGAGAGAATAGATTGTTGGGAATATATGAATACAATTTGCATTGTCATTGGCTGTTTTTTGTGTGTGTCCCTATTAGGAAGCAGTGAGGACGGCGAAAAAGACTAGCCCGCCCATCCGAGGCACTCCACTAGTTGTCATCACACTATCAAACACTTGCACTTTTTGCGGGATCGGTTGCAGAACTGGAGAAGGTGGTTGGAAGTCAAGACAAAAACCCGCCACCAGGCGGTTGACGGCCATTCCCAAACTGGCTGCAGACGTGCAAATCCACTCGGGGGAGGGGCGACGAAACGGTCCCGAGCAGGACGTCACGAGTGTGCGTTCCTCGCGAGCGTTTGTTTGGCTGCTTCCTGTTTTTTTCCCGACAACTTCTTTGTCACCCCCCCCAAAAAAAGACTCAAGAAGCAAATATTTTTGAATGCATTGTGACACTACAGCCAAATAGGAATAAGCTTTTTCAATTAATCGGGAACTGATCAAGTGTTTTTCTTTCATTGTCACTGCCATTGCTCATTCTCCTTTTAATTTTTGATTTTTTTTTTTTTTTTTTGTGTGTTCAAAATCTCCTCTTTGGAGAGCAACTCTTTCTTCTGTAGAAAGAA
Organism: Phyllopteryx taeniolatus; assembly: GCF_024500385.1. Classification (NCBI taxonomy): domain Eukaryota; kingdom Metazoa; phylum Chordata; class Actinopteri; order Syngnathiformes; family Syngnathidae; genus Phyllopteryx; species Phyllopteryx taeniolatus. Next base: position 3,682,634 of record NC_084517.1, on the reverse strand, counting down.
CAACTGTCTTACTAGTAACCTTTTTTCCTAGGGATGGTTGAGCACCGATACCAAGTATCGGTATCGGGCCTATCCCGGCCTTATTTCAAGGTATCGGGTACTCGTGAAGCGTGCCGATACAAGCCACTGATACTTAGGCAAAAAAAAAAATAATGAGTAAGTCCTCCTGGCCAGTAGTTGGCACTATACTGCGTCCGTTTGACACATGGGTGAATGATCATGTGCGTCAGAAAGAAAGAAAAAAACGGTCTTTGTTCACAATCGTCTGTCGTGTTAATAGAAATATTACTAGTGGTATCAGTACTCTGTATTGGTGAGTACGCATACCGGTATCGGTCTGGAAAAAAAGTGGTATCGAACGTCCCTAGTTTTTTTCCGCGTGGACTGGATGTCGAATAAAAGTGATTCGATACCCAGCACCTTAAAGTCCTTGTACACTCTTTGTCCTCACTAGTAATACAATTCAGCTCACTAGTAGAACATCTAATCCCCTGGTTGTACAAGTGTGTCATACTTAACTTTTTTCCACTACTTTTGCCCGACTAGTACGCATTTAAACCTTCCTAGTAAACTACTGTGGTGCACTTCTAGACAACTAGTAGGTATATGTCACACACCAGTAGCCGCGTGGACCCTACGAGCATCAACAAAATGGCCACAAGTCGTGTTGCCTTACTAGTGACATGTAGTTGTCCCACTAGTTTGCTAAAATTGCCCTACTAGTGTGCCGAAATGTCATACGGTAGAAAAAAAAAAAAATTTGACAAGGAAGACAGTTGTTCCACTAGTGCAGTTTTGCCTCACTACTAACATGTAGTTGTTCTACTAGTATGCCCTGGTTATTACACTTGTGTGCTAAATTGTGTTACTAGTGAGGACAACTTTGGCATACTAGTAGGACAACCACATCAATAGTGAGCCAAAACTGTACTAGTGACATACAATTTATTCAATATCCTTGATGTCCCCTTTAAGGTCCATGTGCTAGTATGTAGTGAAAGACAATTCCACTATGATATTTCTGCACACTAGTAGAATGGCAAGAGCACAGTAATAGAGCTACTTGTTACTAGTGAGGTAAAACACTGCACTAGTTTGTGGGCAACTAGTACTACTTGTGGAGCGCTAGATGTTAACTAGTACAATTTTCAAATGTCACTAGTAGCATGCAGTTGTCACTTAGTACAATGTTCTTCACCAGTAACATGTCCTAGGATGCCAAAGTTTTTCTAAAAGCTCTTTGTCGTCACTAGTAAGACAATTCAGCACACTAGTCTAACGACTGACTTACTGTGACCTTCCTGCGCACTAGTAGGACAATTTGGGTACAGTAGTACAACCCCAATTCCAATGAAGTTTGGACGTTGTGATAAACATGCATAAAAAAACAATACAATGATTTGCAAATCATGTTCAATCTATATTTAATTGAATACACTACAAAGACAAGATATTTAATGTTCAAACTGATCAACCTGTTCAACAGTCCGGGGTCTCCGTTGTCGTATTTTACGCTTCATAATGCGCCACACATTTTCAATGGGAGACAGGTCTGGACTGCAGGCAGGCCAGTCTAGTACCCGCACTCTATTACTACGAAACCACGCTGTTGTAACGCGTGCAGAATGTGGTTTGGCATTGGCTTGCTGGAAAAAGATGTTGCTTGGATGGCAGCATATGTTTCTCCAAAACCTGTATGTACCGTTCAACATTAATGGTGCCTTCACAGATGTGTAAGTTACCCATGCCATTGGCACTAACACAGCCCCATACCATCACAGATGCTGGCTTTTGAACTTTGCGTCCATGACAGTCCGGATGGTTCTTTTCCTCTTTTGCCCGGAGGACACGACGTCCACAATTTCCCAAAACTATTTGAAATGTGGACTCGTCGGACCACAGAACACTTTCCCACTTTGCATCAGTCCATCTTAGATGAGCTCGGGCCCAGAGAAGCCGGCGGCGTTTCTGGGTGGTGTTGATAAATGGCTTTTGCTTTGCATAGTAGAGTTTCAAGTCGCACTTCCGGATGTAGCGCCGAACTGTATTTACTGACATCGGTTTTCTTTAGTGTTCCTGAGCCCATGCGGTGATATCCTTTACAGACTGATGTCGTGGAACGTGTTGCAGCCATAAAATTCTAAGTTAATGATTATTTGCTAAAAACAATCAAGTTGATCAGTTTGAACATGAAATATCTTGTCTTTGTACAGTATTCAATTAAATATAGGTTGAACCTGATTTGCAAATCATTGTATTCTGTTTTTATTTGTTTAACACAATGTCCCAACTTCATTGGAATTGGGGTTGTAGTAGTATTACTAGTGCCTATTATTAGTTGACCAGTAAAGTTGAATTGTGTACTAGGAGGCCAAAAGTGGCACGAGTTGTGGGGAAAAACATAACGAGTAAGAAATGGCTTTTCTACCAGGGGCCTAGATTTTCTAATAGTTTACTGAATTGTCTTACTCGGCTGACTTGAGTTCAATTAAATGAACTAGTGACAAACACTAAACTAGTTTTGTTATCGTCCCTCTTGAGGCTTGTGAGGAGAAAAAAAAAAAAAAAAGCTGCTTGCTTGGGTTTACGTGGCTACCATAATTTATTTTCAGACGACCCGATGAAGACATTTGAAAGTTCGTAGGGAGAAAGGTTAAAAATCACCCCCAAAAAACATGCAATGGATTTGTACAAACGAGTTGAAACGGTCGTCGTGGAAACTGATCGGGAGCGCAGAAGGAAAACGATCTGAATCGACGACGACGCTTGTCTTTTGCCTTCGTTTCTAAGACCTTTGATTTCATTTAGTTGTGATTTATTTTGCCGTTTTTGATTTATTTTCCTTTACTTCAGTTGTCTTTTCATTTTCGTTTTTTTTTTTATTTAAATTTGTATTTAATTTTCATACCCAAAGAACCTCAGACAGCAGTGTGTACGTGTGTTAGAGGGCATGTGTGGGGGGCTGAGTGTGCGTGTTGTGAGAGAGTGAGGTTGCGTGTCTGCATTGTGCGTGTGTGTGAGACTGGAGTCTGCATCACAAACTGACAAATGGCGTTGTAAGCGCCCCCCCCGAACTTGTCTTTCTGACGTCCTTTTTTGTGTAGACGACGCCACTCCTGCCCCTCAACCTTTTCATCGAAAGCCCAGGCGCCTGCGTGCGCCTCACCCAAACTTGAAGGTTTATTTAAGGACTTTGACTGGACGAGTCGACGTTGGCTTCATCTTGCACATTTGACAAAATGTCACTTTTACATGTAAAACAAACTGTACTGATGTGTATAAATGTTTTATCATTGCGGGGGACGAGGTTTCGTTGTGTGAACATATCGTAGTTCAGTTCAAAGCCGATGACGATGACGATGATGATGGAGTCACGCATATGTTTTAAACGTGTCCATTTTAAAAGTGGTGATATTTTTACTTCACATTGATCATGCATTAGTGTCATTGAATGAGATGTTTATAATTACACGGTTTAATATGGAAATAAATGCAAATGAACTACTGAAGGTCTGTGTTATGTTCAATTCAAACACTATAATTTGCTCAGTAACTGTAAAGACCCTTGTGGGGGAGGGGCTTCTTTTTTTTTTTTTTTTTTTAATATATGGGTAAATGTCACTCATGCTCAAACAGCCAAACTTGAAGTCTTATTTTCAAAAACATATTTAAAATTTTGGGGATTTCCACGTTGCCCTTCAAACTGCGGATACAAGTGCATAAATTATCCTACTACTCAAACTCTTAATACAATCTTAATAACGGTAAAGACATGCAATAGTTCAGACACTTTCACAAATTCAGATTTTCTCACCAATAATTTATTTTGCTGTCTGCTATTGTGTGAATGGAAAATGTCTGTAAAAGAACAAAAAAAAAAAAAAGTGTGCGTGAAGACACTAACAATGCATTGGTGTTAAGTTTTCATGGAAAACGCATGCATCCATTTTCCGTACCGCTTCTCCTCACGCGGGTCGTGCGTGTGCTGGAGCCTATCACAGCTGACATCGGTACACCCTGAACTGGTTGCCAGCCAATAACAAACTCCGGACACTTGAGGGTAACAACCTTTTGGCATTAAAAGTTTGAAAATAATTTGATTTTTTTTTTTTTTTTTTTTTTTCTTAGAAGCAATTATGTCCTTCTGATAGAAAACAACTGCCAATAATTCAAATACTCCTATCAGTAAAATGAATTGATTTTCAAAAGGAAATTCAGTGGGCCGTCTCTTTATTGTTATTGATCAAATTCTATGAAAATGACCCATATAAACCTCTATTTGGATTATTAGGTATTCATTTATGTATTATGTATTACATAGTTACACACAACCACAATAATAAACACAAGGCATGTTTATTATTTTGATTGTAGTGTAGAACTGCATTCGGTCATTTGAATAAGCTATTTGGAGGTATAAAAAAAATTAAAATGTAAAAATACTATACAGTGGGGATTGTGATTGTATAAAAATATATATATATATATATATATATTAATTTGCACATATACATACTCTGAGTGTGAGGTGCCTAAACTTTGCCGACTTCCAACGTGATAGCATTTCTTTCCCTCTGTAATCGTACGTGACAAGCAAGAGATTCACTGCCTAATCCTTATTTTACGCGGAAAAGCGGTGATCTCCAACCCACACCGATGCAACATCGCCACTTATTAGTCAAGACAGCGGTTTGCAAATATGAATTTCACAGACAACCTGGGCGGGACCCTTTTTCACATGCCCACCTGGCAGTAAACGTTCAGATTCCAGTTGACAAACATGGCACGGCGGTGAACGAAGTTGATTATCACAATAATCGAGTCGCGCATTTTACAGTGGTTAACATACATTGTACACTAGTATGACAACTAATGTTAATTTACAATATTGATCATACAGTGTGTATTAAGGTTTATTATTATTATTATTTTTTTTAAATGCACATTAGGAATATTTTTTTCACTCCTTTTTATTTCATATTCTACAGCAATGCCCCCAACACAAGATAAACACGTAAGTTGTCTTTGATACATTTGACGCGAACAGGAAGATCTCATATTTGTATTTATTTATTATTCTTGGAATTATTATTGCAGAATCCAGGAAGATGAGTCCATCTCATCATTTCACTGTACATATAGTCTCTTCATATCACATTTTTGACTTGGGGGGTGGGGGCAAAAAAACTAAACGAAAACACAGACAAGCGCATGCAGTACAAAAATAATAAAATAACGCATCATAAATGACAAACAGAAAAGAACATTTGGGATGTTTCGGTACTTTAGCCCTTGAACGATCGATGTTGACAGAATATTTTGCATTTGAATTCAAGCCGTTGACAAAACGAAGAAAAAGACGCAAACGTGCACAATAATTCATATTTTTCCTTTTTTTTTTTTTTTTTGTCAGTCGCTTGTATAAATACAAAAACATCACTGAGGCTGTGTTAACAATCATTCACTCATGTCCCTACTAGACTACTCGTGTGTGACACATGCCTACTAGTTGGACCTACGGTGTTACTCGCGCAGCACAGTAGTTTACCAGTAAGGTTAAAAAGTGGCACTAGTAGTGGGGAAAAAAAAAACAACAATGTTATGACAGTTGTTCTACCATGGGCCTATTGTTCTATCTGGGGCCTAATTGTTTTACTAGTGTGCTGAATTGTCTTACTAGTGAGGACAAAGAGCATACTAGTACAAAAATATGGAATAAATAGTCAAATATGGTGCTTTTTCTGTATGGGTGCAATGCATCATGGGATATATTGCTTTTCTAGTGACCATTAGTTGCTCACTAGCTTTCAAGATGCATAGTGGGATATACTGAGGGCATTATTTCGGGGATACCCTATACTCACTACACATTCCAACCGTACCACTTAGTTTACTATATAGTGGCGGGGGGGGGGGGGGTGATTCTCAACACAGCCCGTGTGATGATAATGATGGTGAATTATGATTATCAATTATGAACGTTCCCAACGTGGAGGCAGGCACAAACAAGAGGTGTGGTGGAGAGGGCGCATTTACACACCCACCGCTGCCCCGTTGACCCGCAGGGGGGGCGGGCCGGGTGCTGGTGGTGGTCCGGTGGCAGGGAGCAGGTGTTTTGTGCGGGGGGCCTCCACAGAGTTGGCCCTCACACTAATGTGCTCCCATCCTCCCTACGGGGGAGAGGAAACAAAAACACACAGCACGCACCGAATTTCGATGAATCAGCAGTATTAATATGGACCAAAAAAAGTATTGGGATACATTGCTTTATATGTTAGCAGTGAGCTAGCGGACCCGCGTTAAATGAAATATGGTTTTGTTGAACATTATTGTGTTTGAGTCTGCATAATGTTTCATTGTCAGTTTTACAGTCAAATTCAATCGCTTGAAGCGAGCACACTTTGCCTCATATTTGGGCACCTGCGCGACGGCGAGAGCGAGAACAGGTGACGGCATGACTCACCCCTATACCGTAGTCCCACGATTGACCTTTAGGCTGCATGGGTCCAACCCCCAGCCTGTGACAGACAGCCCCAGGAGTCTCCGCCGGGAAGCCCGCCATTCCGTCGGCTACCATCCACACCTGAAAAAATAAATGAATTCAACTCGGCTTCGAATGGAAGTACATACGGTAAGGTTGATCCGTGTGGTGCTACTGACCTGGTCCAGGGGTCCCGCTGAGACTTTGGTGACGTTGTTGGAGATGAGCTCCCAAGCGGAGCCTTGAGGGTAGCTCGGAGTCAGACCCTGTCTGTACCACAGGTTACCTGGGTTCATCCGGCAAGAGTTTGGTTTTTCAAAGGCTTGAAATTCTAATCTATTGAAGTTCACCTGCCTACTACTCACGGTTTTCATCCGCTGCAAACACGGACGTGCGGCCCACAGACAATTGTCTCAAGGTCTGCCGTGAGGGAGCGGGGATGTGGTACCAGCATTCTCCTGCAATAACGACAATTAATAATACAGCAACGTTGAGAACAAAATACATCTGTAAATCATAATATTCCTGTATTTTTATTTTATGAGGGAAATAATATGGCAGGAAGTATTGTTTTATCTTCTAATTTCCAGATGCGAGGAAGATCCTGCAAAGGATCAACCCCAGCAAGGCCGCAGGTCCTGACAACATCCCAGGGCAAATACCGAAAGACTGACCAGCTAGCAGAGGTGCTAACAGACATTTTTAGCACCTGTCCCAGCCTGCCTAAAGACCGACCGCCTTCCATCATCCCCGTACTCGAGACCTCCACAGTGACAGGTCTGAATGACTATCGGCCAGTAGCGCTGGCAGATAGTCAGAGTGAAGAGAGAAGGTAGAACATCTGAACTGCTGCAAAGATAATCTTTGCATCAATGTGAAAAAGATGAAGGAGATGGTGGTGGCCCTTCAGGAGGGACAGACTTGACCTCCACCCCCTCTGCACATCTGAGGAGCAGCAGTGGAAGTGGCCTCCAGCTCCAAGTACCTTGGGGTCCCCCTTTCGGAGGACGTCACCTGGAGCCGAAACACTTGCTGTCTGCTCAAGAAGGCACACCAACGTCTCTACTTCCTCTGGACGTGCCGGACTGGGGAGCGGTGTCTTGAGGAGCTCCTACAGTTGTGCGGTTGAGAGTGTCCTCGGCACCAGCATGCAGAGGAAGGCATTGTAAAGGCTGCTCAGAAGATAGTGGAAGGCAGCCTTCACCACCACTCCAGACATCTTGACCAGCCGGTGCAAAAAGAGGGCTCGCTGTATCATCAGGAGACTCAACCCATCCTGCACACACGCTCCTCCAGCCGCTCCCCTCGGGCAGGAGGCTACGGAGCATCCAATGCAGGACCACCAGGCTGAGGAACAGCTTCTTTCCAGAGGCTTTTAGACTGATAACTCGAAGTGCTCTGTAGCACCAACATCAGCACCCCCCCCCCCCCCCCCAAATAGCTATTCATCCCTAAACGATAAACACGTTATTCTATTCAAAGTACAAAGACCCATGGAAATATATGCAATTAAAGCCTCTGGCATTTGTATTTTCGCTGCTACCAAATCCTTACTGCATTTGCACCTTTGCACACATTCACAACTGCAAATTAGTATTTTTATCTTCATCTCTAAACAAGTGCGATCTCGTGTAAATGTGCGGTGGTATGACAAAGATCCTTGAATTCTTGTATCCTTTAAAACATAACTTTACACTGAAAGTTGGTGCAAGTACAGTATTATTCAAACACTCATACCCGTTTTTTTTTTTTAGGTTTACCTGCAGGGTTTTGGGGGGACACGGAACCCCTGTAGAAGACAGCTCCATCCTTGGCAATGGCCCACACCTGACTGGCTCCGCCTATGGAGATGGATTTGAAGGGCTGGTCCGTGCCCACATGAAGCCATGAGCTGCCCTGGAACAAGTCAAAAGCTTCAATGTAAAATAAAAATTAAAAATAAAGACAATACAGGGAGCATTACTCTGCTTACTCGCAGATTAACCTATTCAGAATTTTTTTGAGGTGGGACTTTTTTGTTGTTGTTGTTATTCACTGGAAAACCAGTGGAAAGTTTACAGCAGTAAGCAACCAAGACTCAGGCCTGAAGCTAAATATACCTAATACCTAAAATATGTGCCCGAAGTAGGCCAATCCTAACATATCTGTACTCTCATGATTTTGCACAATTATCATGCACTTTATTCTGGACTTTCAGACTAAACTGGATCTATGACCTCTATTTTATTTATGTATTAAAAAAAATAAAAAAATAAAAAAATAAAGTGTATAGATCCTATGTTTAATAATTTTCATGTTTTTAATATTATTAGGCGTACTGTAGAGGCCCCACCTTTTAAAGCCACACACATTCAAAGTCACAGACACTACAACAAAAGGATATAAATCAAGGCCTGCGGGCCAGATACGGCCCAACATCATTTTATGCAGCCCACAAAAACAATTCGTGCATCCTTATATTCTTTGCTATAAATTGCAAATTGTCTTCACTTTTAATAACATTCTGTTACCCCCTTTCAAAATAAACTGAATATAATTGAACTAAACACTTTTTACTGGCCTCTGATTTGAAAACTAGTTCTCCATCAATTTTCGTGTGTATATGTAATAATATGAAGAGATCATACATTTATATAAGTTCACAGTCATAACTGACCTCCAAGGGGTTTAAACCATAACGACGTGGCCTGCAACAAAAATGAGTGTGACACCCCTGTTACAGTGTAGAATGTGAGGATGGTGTCCTCAAGTGGACAAAAATAATACCTGCACCTACAGTATATCTTGTATTGGTATCATAGACGTAACACCTGCAATAAACTGAACTGTATCCATCTATAGCCATTTATAACCCTTTTAAGGGGGGATGTGAATTACTGTGGCAGGGTTCGGTCCCTATAAAGGGCCGTTAGGGACATTATTTAGGATTAGATCTCACACTTACTATTCAAATGGTTTCACACACGCACAAACTACTGAAAGGCTCTCATAAACACAACTCAAACACTCACATACGCACAAGTCTTGCTCTCATTAGGAATACTCAAACACGCACGAGTATTGCTCTCATAAGGACTACTCAAACACTCATTAACCCTACTCAAACACTCTCGTCAACACTTCTCAAATGCGCTCACGCGAGCACGTCAATAACATTCTCGCAGACATCGCTGGCATTCACGAGTTCATGACAATCATACTCACGCACAAAACTGGAGTACTTTTCAGAGGGCAAATTCCAGCCAAATTTCTACATTAAAAAAAATAATAATAATCAAACTTTCTTGAATTTATTCGCTATTGCGTTTAACATATTTTAGTTTCTCAATATGGGGATTTTTTTTAATTTGTTATGTGCTATAATCATCAAAATAATACATGTTTTAAATATGAAATACTTCACTCTGAGTGTGTGCAGTTCATCCCTATGATTTCACTTTTTGAATTGAACTACCTAATAAAAGATTTACACTACTCACGTGTGAACATAATCAACGTGTGCATGAGCATGATTGACATGAACTCGGGAATGCCAGTGATGTGTGCGAGAACGTGATTGACGTGCTCGTGTGAAGACATTTGAGTAGTGTTAATGAGAGTGTTTGAGTAGTCCTTATGAGAGCAAGACTCATGTGTATGAGTGTTTGAGTAGTGTTAATGAGTGTTTGAGTAGTCCTTATGAGAGCAAGACTCGCGCATGTGAGTGCTTGAGTAGTGTTAATGAGAGCAAGACTTGTGTGTATGAGAGTGTTTGTGATAATGAGAGTGTTTGAGTAGACTCGTGTGTATGAGAGTGTTTGAGCTGTGACTATGAGAGCCTTTCAGTAGTTTGTGTGTGTGTGAAAGCATTTGAATATTAAGTGTGAGAGCTAATCCTGAATAATGTCCCTAACGGCCACTCATAGGTCCCTATCCCCTGCAAATAGCGAGGGAACATTGTACAAACGCGCGCACACCCACACAGACACAGATAGAGACACTCTCACCGCTGGGTTTTGTGGGGTGACGCCCAACCGACACAGCACGTCCCCCTTGTCACTGAGGGCCCACAGGGGGACCTGCTCTATGCTGCTGTCGGCCAGGCATGGCATCAGAGAGATGTCACAAAGAGGGATGGGCCGGACCGGCTGCCACGGACCGCACAGTGTGATCTTACACTTCCTGGACACACACACACACACACACACGTCGTCACTGCGTGTAATTTGGAATCTGTAAATCACCAACATGTGCATGGAGCTGGGAAGTGTTACCTTGTCCAACGTCTTCGCCGAACAAAATCCTTCAGGGTTTTGTGGCCATGGAATGTTCTACAAGAAACATAAAGCCATTTAAATCCATTCTCTTGTTCATCTGACTAAAAGCTTTTTCACACCACACTTTGAAACGCAAAGCGTGCTGTCGATTTTCCCATTTATTGTGTATGTGGTGGCGGGGGTCATGGAACGCCATGTCGCAGCGCGGCTAGTTTACAAGCCATCTGACGCAACGCAATGCGTCCTCGAATATAAAAATGCTTTATTTTGGAATAGCGGTGGCGCAGTGTCATCAGAAAGCGCCTCTTATAGTAGAGGGGCTGGAGGAGTGATTTCTGATTACTATTTTGGCGGACTTGTACTGTAAACGGCATTGTGGGAAATTGAGGAAGTCATAATAAATGTAGCGGTGTCCAACTAACACGAGCTTTGGGACAACGGAAAAATTATATACCGAAGCGGCTCTGCAGGCAGGTTTCAAACTGCTCCCTGCTCATCCTCATCGCCTTCAAATGCTCTTCGTAAAACTGTGGGTAACGAACAGAGGTGGGTAGAGTTGCCAAATATTGGACTCAAGTAAGATTACTGTTACTCGAAAATAATATGACTCAAGTAAATAAAAAGCAGTCCTCCAAAGAATTACTTAAGAGTACGAACATAGTGAAATTATTCATTTCTTTTTAAAATTACTAAAAAATTAAATGTGAATGTGCAAATTCTGATATCGTTGTGAATGTGTGTGCTTTGGACATACCTGAATAGAGGCATGTTTCACAGTTTTTATGACCATAAAATGGAGGTAATATTGAAGGTACGGTATAAAACAAAATTGAAAAATGGGGAAAATAATCTCAATAAATATTAAAAACAAATTAGATTTTTTTTAAAGTGCAAAATAACATTTCAGACATTCACTGCCATTGACGGTATTACAAATAAATTTGAAAAACGGGAAAAATATAACCACAATATATATTAAATACAAATTAAACTTTTAAAGTGCAAAATAATTAACACATTCACTGCCATTGATGTCACTGGGAAGGCTGGCAGTGAATTAAAGTTCAACTCAGTTATTTATTTATTTATTTTTACTGTCAGTATATGGTGGGAACATCATTTGCTTTGAACTTCTTGATGCAACTGAGGTTTAGTTTTATTGACGATCGCTGTTCCTGCTGTGCATGTCTTGGCTTTTGAGGGGCAGTGTGATACTGGCTATGAAACACACACGCGCAGTCACACAAAAAAGTAGAAGTCACGATAGAATATTGTTGTTATAACTTGTTTTTCACAGAATTTGAAGAATATATGCCAGAGAGTATTGTTATATTGCCTTTTTGTATGCATTTATACAGCGTTTGTGCACCAATATTTAGTCTTTTGAGAGATATAAGTGCCGCGAGTTCGATGCTAATTTTCGTTATTTCATCAATGGTGTTTTTCATTCATTGTGTTAGCGATTTTTGTGAATAAAAACAAAGACAGAAACAAAGTCTGTGATGGATTTGAACATTCAACAGGTGTAATTCTTTTGTTATGTGTGTTTAATTTTGTAACAGCAAATGTCTGGATCTGCACCGTAATCAACATCAGTGATTTAATCTTGACGTAGCCCAGCTAATTTGCTAACTAATGGGATGTACTTCCTGAGTTTGATGCAATAATTGCTACATACACGGGAAAGTCGGCAGCATACTGCCATCCATCCTTGTCCGTCCCCCCGGGAACACTGTGGTCCAAAGCCCACTCGGACACCTGGAACACAGGGAAGTGGTATAGCTATTGAAATGTGGATGACTGATGAACATTTTCAAAGCATAAAATGTCACAATTTCAATGGCAATAACTGTCTTCACGAGTTCACGTCAATCACGCTCATAACTGTTGGTGGACTATAGACGATTTCACATTCACAAGCCACTTGTAGCTAGGGCAGTTTATGGGGCTCAATCCAAACTGCCCAAAGACCACTGAATAAAATGGACACTTGTTGCTAGGCAGAGTTTATAGGACTTAATTATAACTTCCCCATAGGTCAATGGGAAAAATGGACTTCTTGTTGCTAGGCAGAGATTATAGGGCTTAATTTGAACTGCCCCACAGGCCAATGAAAGAAGTGACCTCTTGTTGCTAGGCAGCGTTCATAGGGCTAAATCCTGGCGCATGGGCCAATTAAAGAAAACTGGCCACTTGCTGCGAGGCAGAGTTCCCCAGACCTAATCATAATTTTCCCATTGGCTAATGGGGAAAAAATTTTTTTTATAGAGTTTATCAAGTTCAATAATAATTGCCCGTAAACCAATGAAAAACATTGCGACTTGTTGCTAGGTAGTGTTGCTAGGACTCAATCATAACATGTCATAGTTTAATCAAAATTAAACTGTTGCTAGAAAGAGTTCAAAATCATAACTGCCCAATAGGGAGAAAAATACCAATCAGACCAAGACAGAGTAAGGTAGAAACTTACTGTCTGTCAGTCAATTGAATTACTGCTCCGTATTAAATAAAAACATTGACATTAATATAGAATCCCCACTTACCCAAGCCCACTGAGGAGAAGGTGGCTCCGTGTTGCTTTTGGTGCTCTCCTTCAGTCCGCTCTCGTCACTCCACATGGGGCGGTCGGTGGGAAGCCCTCTGGCAGAAAAACACACACGCACGCACGCACACACACACACAAACGTTACATACAGTCATGGGTAAAAACATTGGGCCCCTAACTGTAAAAAAGCCTGTCTTACATAAAATCTGACTACATTTTTCCTGTTTTAGGCCAATTAGGATTACCAAAATGATTTCTATTTACTAAACCCTGGGGTGCCAATGTTTTTGAGCATGACTGTATTTGTTTATTCCGCCATTGTCCTACCTGTCTGTGTAGCCGGTCATGGGGTTCCATCTTTGATTCTCATACACGTGCACACTCCTGACATCAGTCTGCTGGTGCACATGACCTGCATCTTCTGCCACCAGAGTAAAAAAAAAATAAAAAATAAAAAAATAAAAAACAAAAAAAAAATGTTTTCAATGCCGCAAACATTTTATTACACAAAAAACCTACTAGTTACTCATCTAGTTCAGGGGTGGGCAAAATTTTGTGCTCAAGGGGCACATTTTCAAGAATTTAAGGATTTTTAATTGTCAATTCTCTTTATATCCCAGACATTTAAATGGTTTAAATGACACTATATAAAAATAGAAAAATAGAATACGCTATGTACATAGTGCAGTAGTTCTCTATTGTATATGCTATTTAGATGTAGAGTGGGGTGCAATATGAAGATTTGATTGACAATTCAATTTTTAAAACGGACAGATAGGCCAGCTCATTTGTAGATTAACATAACTATTTTACTAACGTTGGCGCTGCGGAGCGTCTCTGTTAATTGTGAGTACCCTTGTGTGAGTGTGAATGGTTGTTTGTCTATATGTGCCCTGCGATTGGCTGACGACCAGTTGAGGGTGTACCCTGCCTCTTGCGTTTCTGGGGGGGATTTGACATGGCTTTCACTTTGCATGGTAGGGTTTTAACTCGCATCAATAAAGACGAGTGAGCCCGTTCCAGAAGCAGCAATGTAAGCCCAAGCCATGACATTACCTCCACCATGCTTCACAGATGAGCTTGCGTGTTTTGGATCATAAGCAGATCCTGTCTTTCTCCATACTTTGGCCTTTCCATCCCTTTGGTAGAGGTTAATCTTGGTCTCATCAGTCCAGAAAACTTTGTTCCAAAACCTTTGTGGCTCATCTCTGTACTTCTGTACAAAATCTGGCCTTTGAGATTCTTTTTGCTGATGAGTGGTTTGCATCTTGTGGTATGGCCTCTATATTTCTTCTCTCGAAGTCTTCTTCGAACGGTGGATTGTGATACCTTCACCCACGCCCTGTCAAGGTTGGCAAACCATTTTGTTTGGCAATTTAAAGAATGATGCATCTAAACTAATCAGGAGACACTTCTTTATGGAACAAGACAATGACCCAAAACACACTGCCAACACAACAAAGGACTTCATCAGGGGGAAAAAGTGGAAGGTCTTAGACTGGCCAAGTCAATACCTTACCCAACTACTCAACGGTCTTGACACATGAAAGCCCGCATGGAGTTTGCTAAAAAACACCCGAAGGACTCCAAGATGGTGAGAAATAAGATTCTCTGGTCTGATGAGACCAAGATAGAACTTGTTGGCCTTAATTCTAAGCGGTATGTGTGGAGAAAACCAGGCACTGCTCGTCACCTGTCCAATACAGTCCCAACAGTCAAGCTTGGTGGTGGCGGCATCATGCTGTGGGGATGTTTTTCAGCTGCAGGGACAGGACAACTGGTTGCAATCGAAGGAAAGATGAATGCGGCCAAGTACAGGGATATCCTGGACGAAAACCTTCTCGAGAGTGCTCAGGACCTCAGACTGGGCCGAAGGTTCACTTTCCAACAAGACAATGACTCTAAGCACACAGCTAAAATAACAAAGGAGTGGCTTCGGAACAACCCCATGACTGTTCTTGAATGGCCCAGCCAGAGCCCTGACTTAAACCCAATTGAGCATCTCTGGAGAGACCTGAAAATGGCTGTCCACCAACGGTCCCCATCCAACCTGACAGAACTGGAGAGGATCTGCAAGGAGGAATGGCAGAGGATCCCCAAATCCAGGTGTGAAAAACTTATTCCATCATTCCCAAAAAGACTCATGGCTGTATTAGCTCAAAAGGGTCCTTCTACTAAATACTGAGCAAAGGGTCTGAATACTTATGGCTGTGTGATATTTCAGTTTTTCTTTTTTAATAAATCTGCAAAAAATTCAACAATTCCGTTTTTTTCTGTTAATATGGGGTCCTGTGTGTACATTAATGAGGAAAAAAATGAACTTAAGTTATTTTAGCAAATGGCTGCAATATGACAAAGTGAAATATTTAAGGGGGTCTGAATACTTTCCATACCCACTGTATGTAGTATGTATTATATATATATATATATATATATATATATATATATATATATATATATATATTTTTTTTTTTTTTAACCTGCTCACATTCTGAAGTGACGTGTGCAGTGACGTCCTAATTAATTTCCAGTTCAGACGCGGCGTCCTATGTGGACATGTATTATTTTATATTTATCTCTCTAAACGTATTAATTGGCCTTTTATTTTGTTGCTCAAAGTTAGTTACTCTCCACAAAAACGCAGTTCCAGCCAAATCTATGTGACAAGTGTACTGAATCACCAAATCACTTATATCGATGTTTTGTGACTGCATGTAACGATAGCTTAGCAATTAGCATGGCTTTGACATTGTCTTCGCCTATCCTCTCCTCGTCCTCCCTTTGTTACATTTGCAAGAAGCATGGTAAGAAGTAACACACACTGAACACTGAATGGACTTTCTGGCCAAGTCAATCACTGGAGCTTAACCCAATAGAGCATGCATTTTACTTCCTGAAGCATGGTAAGAAGAGTCAGTGTCTTACAATGCGTTGACACCGGAGGCAAAGAGAACTTTCGCCTCCGCGGCTTACCGGAGAACATGAGAAAATACTGTGCACCAAGCAGCTGTTCAATGTGCACGAGGCGGTAATGTGGATTAGATTTTTATCCCCCCCAATATCGGAACAATCAGTGAAAAGGCGGTAACGAGGCGACGTTCATCAATATCCTATTAGAATATGGACGTTCTGTAACATTTGACAGCAATAACAAATATTGAAGCCATAATTTATTAACGATTACAACTATAGAGGAAAGATTACTTCATAATGTACACCATATTAATGTTCTTGACATTTTAAAAATATAGAAATTCAGACAAATTGTTCTGGAAGTGAATTTCTATAGGTTGGCAGCTCTGCAGTCATAGACAAATGTAATTTTACTAATAGTTGGTATAGTCTTATAATTCATAATTGGCGGTTTTGATTTATTTTTATATTTTAATTAATGTAAAGCGCTTTATTTAGCCTTTTTTTTCTATGAAAAGTGCTTACAAATTCAGTTTGATTGATAATTTCTTCCGTTGCCCTGGCTTTCGGTTTTCGACCATGGGCTCGTCGTTTTCGGTCAAGAATTTTCGTTTTTGTACATCATTAGTTTTTATTTCCAATGAATAAATAATGATTGAATTTGACGAATGAATGGAGGAATAAATATGATTCTATACATTTTATTCGACTTTACACCGATTTTATCAGTCTGATCGGTATCGGCCGATAATTAGATTTTATGCTGATTGGCTGATCGGCTTTAATGTCGTAATTCGCCGATCCGATCAATGACGTTATTGCAAATATATATAAATAATGTCTGCAAAAGACATTTAGTCCGCGTCGCGATCCTGCACATTATGTTTGAATCCAAACGCTAGTTTATTTTTAGCCTTGTCGTACGTCTTTTGACGTAGTACAGAAAATATCTGACTGACAATAAAGTTTTTAAAAAAAAAACATGTCGGAGGTATGGGACATCAGACTACAAGACAAATTTGCTCTTTCACGATTGGGCTATGTCAGACTACTCCAATAAAATCTTGTATTCCGATACCACCGCATCCCGTTTTTTACGATCATTGGGCTTTATCTTGTCAACTCAAATGCGACCGGATACACTCGTTACCGTGTCGACGACAACAAGAGTGGATTGAGCCGACAAAATGGGGAAAAAACGTGTGTTGGTGGTCACCGGTGCTCAGGACAGGAGAGGATGTTTGTTTAAGGCTTGCTTGAGGTATGTTCACGTACTTTTAATACGATACGGCTCTCAAGCAGGCAACAAAAACGTTATGTAGCCTAGCAAGCTAGTGCTAGCACTAATGGTTGTACGTAAACATGCCGCCGTTCTGTCGAATCATGGTCTGAAGTTTCGGTGTGGGTGAAGTAATTCAATTACAATAAAGTAATTTAATTCCAGTAAGTTAGCCCCCATTATTTCTGTGATGTTGTAATGTTGGTTTGACCTGACTGATTAGAATACACAATCTGCCTAGAGCAGTGATTTCCAACCTTTATGAGCCAAGGAACATATTTTACAATTGAAAAATCTCACGGCACACCAACAAACAGATATGTCACAAAAAGTGGATACATTAATTACTGTATTTACTTCCTGCCATCTAACAGAAGACCATTAATTTGTTTTGTCTGTCACTATGCCTCACTGGCATAAATAAATGAACAAAGATACATTATTTATTGTAAATGGAATTTTTTGAGCAATTAAATACACAAGTATATACAGTAAACGAACAGGTCATTTAAATAGACACATTGATCCACCTTGTGATCGGATCGGTGATCCGTTTTCGTTTTTTTTAACTCTTTGATCTGTGATCAGCCCCAAAAATCCCGATCGTGTAAAGCCTACATTTGATCATAATTAATTAAATCATTATCAAATTAGATTTTACTAAATAAAATGTATGTGTAAAATTGTTTCATTATTTACTATCAATGAAAATGAACGCATTTGATTTTAATTATTCAGTTCCTAAACAAAATGTTACAAAATTACATGCACATGTAATATTGTTTATTTTACTAAAAGTGTTTAATTCTTTACAATAAATCCATTAGGCAAATATTGAATAAGCTAAATGAGTGAAATAAACAAATTAATAAATATATTTTAATGAACCAATTTTGGGGGAGGGGCTAAATTAATTTCACAAAAATGACAGGACTGTTGATAACGTAAATGCTCAGTGGAACGGATTAAAGAATACAGCAGCCGTAATTTGCCCACCACTGTCCGTGCACTGACATCGATATACAGTATGATTATAAACGAATAATAAAAGGCAGCCATGATACTACAAGTGCACAAACTGATGAGATGTTTTTGCGTTTTTACCCGGGTTGGCCTGTCGCCCAGAGCACCCACTGTACACCCAGGCCGTGCCATCCCACCCGATGCCCCACACCAGCCCCAGACTGTTAGACTCTACACAGCGCAGGTGGCCCGGGACCTGACGCCAGAACCTACAGTGCCACACAGTAGAAGCAGCGAGAGTTAGCGTGTTAGCGTGTGAGCGTAAGGAAGAAACACATTAGTATGTTAGCATCATTCAAGCAGAATTAAAGACAGCGATGGTGTCAGTCTTACATGAGGTCACATGACAGCGTTTGCGTGGCCGCCTCCAGGGAAAAGGATGGCTCATGGACATAAATGTCCCCTTTGGTCGTTGTGGACCACAGGGCCTGTCTGGAGGGGAGCGCTGTAATCCCCCGACAGTTGCAGCAAACGTCAGACAACAACCTCAACTAGACAACAGAAACAACACATCAGTATGACATTCAATCAACACTACAGCCACAAACTAATGAGCGGTGATTCGGATTCGCTCGAGAGTCCGCCTGAAAAAACGACTCCAGAGTCATAGTTTTCATATTCGAATCAAAACAAATCAAAGAATAACACAGTACTTAATTAAATCTGACAAGAGCTGCAATGCTGCATTTACCTCCGTTGCTCAAGGCCGCTGCCATTTTAGACTAACTGCACATGCGCACTTCGACAGCAGCTACTGTAGCAGATCACATGGCTCATCGAGCTACAGAACGAGGCGTCTGATGGCCGTGCCCAAGGAGCTGCATGGATGTTTGTGGCAGGCAAATTGAATGACGTTATGCAAGATTGATTCACCACATCTTGGCAGATGATTGACAAGAGAAGCAGAAGCAGATGTTTCCAGCCAGCCAGCGTGCATTTAGGCGATTATGGAACTGAGACCGCCGCGGGATATGGTTAAAGTAAGCCATTTTAAACTAAGAGAAGCATTTTGGCAACCGTTTTTTTCCATAGACAAAATAAGTTGCTAAAACACGCCAACCAAAACATGTCAGCTGTCTTTTCCGGTGTTGTGACAACATTTGTGACCAGTACTTAACCAGGGAGCTATAGATAGTTATCAAATTATTTTTCATTTGTTCAACTCTGACATGTCTTTATTTCACAAAAGTACAAGGAGTAACAATTCGATTGTGATCCGCTAGTGTCTATGCGAATAGTGAATGAGGATTTAAACGGCGAGTCCGACCCTTATTAAACACATTGTAAATGTATTTGAACACAAAAAAAAACTAATTGCAAGCATCGAACATATAGAAAATGCTGCACATATTGTAGTGTCTGTGTATGTGCATGTCCTATTAAGAGGTGGGGCCTAGTGGGGTGGCATGTGACTCTCAAGAGCGTGAGCTGTGGCTGACAGCAGTTCCTGCAGGAATGTCCTCATTGTGTTTGTGTGATTTATTGTTCTCCCGAATTCAATAACCAGCTGAAAAGGATATCAGTAACTGTGGGTCTCCTTTCCCCACATTCGATGGCATTAAACTAAGCATACTGTAAAAACTCATCAAATCGCAACATACCAGAGGTGCAAACAATGAACCATGATTAATCGTCTTGTCTAATATCATAGTATTGCTATGGTGCCAACCTAATGGCAAGGAACTATGTTGAAGCGACTTGAAGTGCTTTGCCACCGTCAGATTTTTTTTAGCAAACCTATCCTTCATTAATGGCTGAACAACTAAGCCAAAGTCCTGTCAACTATAATAGTATTGCTTTGGTGGTATTTTGTGGTGCCAAAGAAATATGTTGAAGTGAGTTAAGGAGCTTCATGTAGTGCTTGGCCACCTTCTTCTTTTTGGGAGGGTGGAGATTACTCGCGGATTTTTGCTATTTGCGGCAGGGCTCGGTCCCTATCCCCATGGAATAACGTGGGAAGACTGTAGTTTGAACGCTTACCCAGTCATTCATGTCCTTTTCAGTTTGGGCTGCCAGGACCAGGGGACTCCTCAGTCTGGTCCTGTGGGCTGTGTACGCGGCAAAGGCATAGTGGCAGTCCCGCAACACCGGAACCAGCGCTGTCACTTCATTGATGGAGATGTGAAGGTACTGGAGATAAGCCAAAGGTGGGAGCATTAACTCGGGAGTCTGGGACTAAAGTCTTGGGACATCTGTTAATCAGTTAGTTAGGAGTCTTAAACTCATTTTCATTGCGGGCCACATCGTAGTTATGGTATCCCTCAGAAGGCCGTTATGACTGAAAACCAAATAAATCACCTTATCATATTATTATGCATTCACAAATTGCCACTGCATTTCATTGCTATTACATTGGTGCCTTGAGATATGACTTTAATTTGTTTCAGGACCACGTTCATAACTCAAAACCCCATTGAAATGCTATTAATCTATTCCAGCTTCACAAAAAAAAGTCTAATGCATTTTTTGTTTATAAGAAAAAAATGCACTCTATATTATTGTAGTTTTAGAAAACATCCAAATAACGAGTTTTGTCACATTTTTTGCTTCAATTCAGCGAACATTGTGCTACTCTTGGTGTGCACCTTGTCCACCGGCCCTCCCAGTTAACATGGAATCTAAATCCGTCAATGGCAGTGTAAGAGTTAATCTAGTCAAATGTAGACTATGTTTATGTTTAAGTTAAGCAGTGATTATTTTGCCATTAAAATATATATATTTATTGGTTTTATTTAAGTTATTTTTCAGTAGTTTCTTATAAAAAAAAATATTTTATTCAATTGTAGTACATTCTTATTTTGAGTTACTTTATGTAACCCATTGGTTATTATGGGTCAGTTTTTTCATAGAATCCTGTTGTTGATTATTGATCTCTGTTTCAGTAATATCACTTGATAAAGCCTTTTCTAAAATTCTATACTACAAAATAAGTAAAATATGTATGATTATTGCTGATATCGGATCAGACCGATGCCAGTATCGGCCAAAACTCAAGGCTGCAATATCGGTATCGGATCGCAAGTTAAAAAGTTGGATTGGGACATCCCTAACATTGATGCATAAAAAAAATAAAAATAATAATAATAATACAATTAAATTTAAAAAAAAAAGCGTACCCGATGGAAGCCCTAATAAGCGCGGTTTTGTGCAAATTGTGCACACAAGTTCACAAATTGTGCACACAAATTCACTTCAAACTTCCAACATGGTGTCCGCATGGCACTTGCATTTAAAAGCAATACTGTTATTCAAAATAATAATAAAAACAATTAAAAAAAACAA
This sequence comes from Phyllopteryx taeniolatus, assembly GCF_024500385.1. Lineage (NCBI taxonomy): Eukaryota > Metazoa > Chordata > Actinopteri > Syngnathiformes > Syngnathidae > Phyllopteryx > Phyllopteryx taeniolatus. Next base: position 3,660,855 of record NC_084517.1, on the reverse strand, counting down.
CTGTCCTAAAACGGCACTTTAAATTTAGGGGTGTTTAATTTTGGCCAAGGATATTTTCTATTAATTTTTCTACAGTTTTGTATGGAAATGCAATGAAATAAATTTGTTCCAGAGTTCATATTCCTGTGTTCAATTTCCCACTAAAATCAATTTTAATTAAACCATGTTTTTTTAGAACAAATATTGTTATACACTTAAAATGCAATTAATCAAGATTAACTAATTACAAAGCTTCTAATTGATGAGATAATTTTTTTTTAATCGAGTCCCACCCCTAAGTTTTTTCTCCCAACACATTTCTTGCGACCCTCTTGACTATTTGCAACAAAATGTTTGATGCTTCTGTGATCAGATTAAAATTAAATTTGCCTCATTTCTTTACTTTTTTGTTCTGCCCCCCCCAACTTGAGCCAGGCCCATCGCCACCTGACCTGATGCCTGCTTCAAGCTGTGCCACATGAATAGCATTCTCCTCTTTAAGCGCACTCATTCTGGAAAAGAATTGACTAAAATCATTGTCTGTTTCACTTCATTTTTAACTATTACCAACTTCAAAGGCTAATCCCAACTGTGACAGGAGTGAAAAACATGATGCAGTTATATTTTATTTTAACTTTAATCAAATCGATATTTGAACACTTGCCCATGAATAAATGGATTGCATTGATATATAAAGTAGCATGTACATTGCGCAAATTAAATTAATCCAAGCAATTTTAAAACACTACCTTCTTCTCATCATATTGCGTGTAGTAAACGAAGAAGATGCTGTCCTTCCTCCCATCAGACTTGGTGGACTGTTCCAAAGCCACGGCCACGTCCACCCAGCGCTGCGGCTTCCAGTCTCTCCACCAACGTAGCGTGCCTTTACGCACCCAGATGGACTGTTAAAGGAATACAACACAAATGCATTGTACTATAACTGTACACTGATGAAGAAGAAGAAGAAAAAAAAAAAAGAAAACTCGTCATACGTTGCTTCTTTCCAGAGGTTTCTTGCTGATCTCCTCTCTGTTCTGCTGTTCGTTCCAGGCTGAAGACTGCACGGGGGTTAGTGACAAAGAGCTGACCAGTGGGCCTGACACACACACGCACACACGCGCGCGCACACACACACACAGTGAGTCAGATGCACAACCACAAAGATGGCACAGTGCAAATGAGTACATGCCACAGAACAGACGCACAACATACAAAAATGGACATATGAATATATAAAATGTGAGTTCAAGATCAAATGAGGATCACAGGTTTTCAAAGTCACTTGTTTTGGTAAACTATAAATAAAACCAACAAACAAACAAAGAACATTTTCCAGGGTCCAACATTAACGGGCCACCTGTGTCGGGCCACCACCTTCAGATAGACGATGGCCCGCTCGGGCCAGTAGAAATATATGTCATATACATACATATGTTCTGTCTCTGAATCTTCATTCCTCTCCTTTCCAGTGCATGCCTCCACCTTTTCAAATGTTCCTCCACCTGCTCCCTGCTTTCGCTGCAGATCACAATGTCATCTGCGAACATCATGGTCCAACGGTGACTCCAGTCTAACCTCATCTGTCAGCCTATCCATCATGACTGCAAACAGGAAGGGGCTCAGGGCTGATCCCTGATGCAGTCCCACCTCTACCTTAAATTTCTCTGCCACACCTACAGCACACCTCACCACTGTTCTGCTCCCCTCATACATGTCCTGTACTATTCTAACTGTACTTCTCTGCCACTCCAGACTTCCGCATGCAGTACCACAGTTCCTCTCTAGGTACTCTGTCATAGGCTTTCTCTAGATTTACAAAGACACAGTGTAGTTCCTTTTGACTTTCTCTGTACTTCTCCATCAACACTCTCAAGGCAAACAATGCATCTGTTGTACTCTTTCTAGCCATGAAACCATACTGTTGCTGGCAATTACTTCTGTCCTGAGTCTAGCCTCCACTACTCTTTCCCATGACTTCATTGTGTGCCTCAGCAACTCTATTCCTCTATAGTTCCCACAGCTCTGCACATCACACTTGTTCTTAAAAATGTGCACTTTTCTCTTTTCCTCCATTCCTCAGGCATTTTCTCACCCACTAGAATTCTGTTGAACAAGCTGGTCAAAAACTCCACAGCCACCTCTCCTAGATGCTTCATACCTCCACAGGTAAGTCATCAGGACCAACTACCTTTCCATTTTCATCCTCTTTACTTCCTTTCTGACTTCCCCTGACTAATCATTTCTACTTCCTTGTCGACCGCACTTGCCTCTTCTACTTCCTTTGCTCTCATTTTCCTCATTTATCAACTCCTCAAAGTATTCTTTCCATTTATCCAGCACACTCCTGGCACCAGTCAACACATTTCCATCTCTATCCTTAATCACCCTAACCTGCTGCACATCCTTCTCATCTCTATCCCTGTCTGGCCAATCTGTATAGATAATTTTCTCCTTCTTTAGTGTCCAACCTGGCATACACAATGATATGCCTCGCTTGGCCTTTGCCACCTCTACCTTCACCCTACGTCGCATCTCTATGTATCCCTTTCTCCTCTCCTCAGTCCTCTCACAGTGTCCGACTTCTACTTAGCTAAACTCTTTCCTTGTATGATTTCCTGTACTTTGAGGTTCCACCACCAAGTCTCCTTCTCCCCTTTCCTACCAGAAGATACACCAAGTACTCTCCTGCCTGTCTCTCTGCTCACCTTAGCTGTAGTGGTCCAGTTTTCTGAAGCAGCTACTGTCCACCGAGACTCTGTCTCAGCTCTTCTCGATTTTGGTGCACCACAAAGCAAAAGAAAAAAACAAAAAAACCAGACGACAGCGCGTAACTTGAAAAACTCGACCATGTACCTGTAGCGCTGAGCCAGCTGACTTGGGAGGCAGCATCCACATTGCAGCCCCCTCCTGTGATCCAAGCCCACACGGGACCGTCCTCCTCCCCGACACCTTCTGCACCTTCCAGACCCAGTCTATAGGGGGCGCTGACATTGCATGAGTTAGCCTCTCCTGCTGCTTGCATACTTTGAGACGCCTCTGCGCCTTCCAGATCCACGTTGCTCCAAGGGGTGCCGGGTCCAGAGGCCTCAGGGCTCAGGAGGATCTGTGCTGGGGAGAACTGCCTCTCCTCCTCAAGTAGTACACTCGAATGTTGGTTTATGGAGGTTCTGTCGCGGTCCGACACGAGACTGTTGATGAAGCTGTCACTTGAAGGGATGAAGGTTTTGGGTGCTGCGGTGCCATCTTGTGTTTCTATAGGGCGTACAGGGGATCCTCCTAACGGGACCACTGAGGGGGCTGCCGCCTGCAGGACTGGGGTGTCACTTGTGCCGTTTGCCAGCTCTGTCGGGCCTAATTCTGAATCAGACTCAGTGCAGCTCGCTGCTGTACCTTGGGAGGTTTCTTTCAGCTGGCTACTAAACTCACTGCCGTCCCTTAAAGAACAAAATATAAGCATACGCTACTGACTAAGAGGTTGGGAGGGGGCACCAAACACTACTCAATGTACAGGTACAAAGACAATATTTGCAGAACAGCAGAATGTTTTTTTTTTACTGCTCAAGGCACACTTCTAAACAGAGTTCATAGGGATGAATAAATACACAGAAAACAACAAAATCTGTTGCTAGGCAGAGTTCATAAGGCCCCATAAGGCTCTTCATTGGGCAAAGAAAAATGAGCTACGAGCGCAATCATAACGGCCCACGGGTCAATAGAAATTTTGGTCAGGCAGAACTTAACGGGATCGATCATAACTGCTCCACGGGCCAATGGAAAAAAGTTGCCACTTGAGTTCATAGGGCTCAGTCCTAACTGCCCCACATAGGTCATGAAAAAAATTGGCCATGCTACTAGACAGTGTTCACAGGGCTCAATAACTTTGATAATCAACTTTGATCACTTATCAACTTTGATAAAAATAACTGATAAAACAATTATTGTGATTATTCATAATATATTATGCTAAATGTCTCAAATATGCATGCAGACCTGGGTGGGGAATTCTCTTTACTGTTGCCCCACACAGCGGAAACAGGGATCCAACCGTTCCCACTTGGTTCGGATGGAGTCACCCCTATTCGGAAATATAGACCGCGGTCCTCACCAACAGCCCAAACCTGAAATCAAAACAGTAGAACAGGTTTTAAAAACTTTTTTAATTTTGATTTTTGCCCCACAATCTAACTTGCTGTGGGCTTGGGATTGGATAATACACTGAATAAATGTTTTCAAATGAAAGGCATAACTAAATATGAATTCATGGTGGAAAAATGCACAGAAATTATAAAACCCTTCAAGTATACAGCATAAAGCAGGAGCAGGAGACAAGAAGCATTTGTGACCTTATATGGCCATATATTGTAATACTGGCACGGGGGTCACACAAATGCAGCCCTGAAATACGAAATATGGGATTTGATGTCTATCTCAGTGCCCGACTGGGTTTATATACAATTAGCATTTAATTCATGTATTCAGGACTTAAACTTAAAACTGATTTATAGACCAGTAGCAGAACTTTAAAATCTATTCTAAAGCTGACTGGGAACCAGTGTAAAGACTTTAGAATTGGGAGTAATATGCTCTGACCTCTTTGTTCTAGTCAGAACCCGAGCCGCAGCATTCTGAATGAGCTGCAGCTGTTTAATGCTCTTTTTAGGGAGTCCAGTCAGAAGACCATTACAATAGTCAAGTCTACTTGAGATAAAAGCATGGATGAGCTTCTCCTGGTCTGCTTGACACATGCAAGCCTTCACTCTGGATATGTTCTTCAGATGGTAAAAGGCAGTTTTAGTAATTGATTTGATATGACTGTTGAAAGTCATGTCGGAATCTATCAGAACACCAAGGTTTCGGACTTGGTCTTTGGTTTTTAAAGAGAGTGACTCCAGGTATTTACTAACAGCAATTATCTTTTCTTTATTGCCAAAAGCAATTATATCAGTTTTGTTGTGGTTTAATTGAATACAATTTTGGCTCATCCATATATTTATCTGTTTTAGACAGTGACACAAAACCTCAATTGAACTGTAGTCATCTGGATATAACTAGATATAACTGTGTGTCATCTGCATAGCTATGATAGTCCAAATTAAATTTCTGAAGAATTTGACCCAAGGGTAGCATATACAGGCTGAACAGGAGGGGTCCAAGAACTGATCCTTGAGAGACCCCAACTCTGTTCAGCAGTATATTATGATATACCGTATCAAAAGCCGCACTAAGGTCCAACAAGACCAGAATGGACACCTTTCCAGAGTAAGTATTCAACCTTATATCATTTAGCAGTTTGATAAGAGCAGATTCTGTACTGTGATGAGTTCGGAACCCAGATTGAATTTTGTCAAAAAGTCCATCTAAGTTCAAGAAATTGCTGAATTGATTAAAAATAACTTTCTCAACAATCTTGGCTATGAAAGGAAGATCTGAGAGGAGTCCATAGCTTGCTAACATGGAAGCGTCCAGCGCTCTATTTTTTTTTTTAGCAGAGGCTTAATGGCAGCTACTTTAAGAGCTTTAGGAAACTCGCCTGACTGAAGTGAGCAATTGATTATTTGCTGCAAATCAGTTCGCAGTCAGATGGTATTGAGTCAAGACAGCTTGACTGAAAGGAAAGTTGGAGTTTAGTTTTTCTCCACTTACCTTCTGCTTTCCTACACTTTGATTTAGAGGTCTTTACCACCAATGTGCCCCTCCACGGTGTTCTAGGTCGCCTCGAGATTGTCTTAGTTTTAATACGAGCGACAGCATTCATGGCATTTGAGATTTTACAGATGAAATTATCCAAAAGTTCATCAACTGTCTCAGCATTCACAGTTTGTGGCACAGCAATGGTCTCCGTAAACTTAGTAGCGGTGCTCTCATTTATGTACCTTTTCTTAATAGACATAGAGATCTGAACTTTTGGAAGAATGTGTAATTCAAAGAATACACAAAAATGGTCAGCAATAGCTATATCCTTAATGTCAATTGTTAGAATTTCAACATCCTTAGAGATGACCAGATCTAAGATGTGACCTTAAGTGTGGGTTGGACTCTTAATATATTGAGAGAGGTCAAATGTGTCAAGTATAGCAGAGAGTTCTTTAGATTTTTTTTTCCATGTTATTGTCAACATGAATTTTAAAGTCTCCCGTTATGACAAAATAGTTGTAGTCCGTACAAAATTACTGACAGAAGTTCTGAAAAGTCCTCTATAAATTTTCTATTGTATCATGGAGGCCTATAAATGAGGCAGAAGTCTTATTCCTAAAAAGCACATTTAATATTAATTGTAAGTTACTGTAACATTATGCGCTGTTTGAACATCAACACCGCTAAAATATAGGAAAATGACAAAACTCAACTTAAATGATCATTCAATTAAAATGTACGGTGGGCTCGCACCGACTGAGAATAGCTCCCTTATAATTGCATGGGGAAAAAAATATTTTTCAAAAAAACACGAATAAAAATGGTGATCGACTAAAAAAAAAAAAAAAAAGCAAAAAAACATGAATAGGCAGGTTCCCTCAAAAATAATCCACAAACACAATTTTTCATATGCCGAACTGCAAATATGCAGGGGTCCATTGTATTGCACATGAAAATTAAATAAAAATTGTCCCGAAATAAATTGAAAAACAAACCGGTCTTGAGAATTACACACAAATACATTGAATTTCAAAGTTAAATAAAACTGAACTTGGGCAGTGATTCATTCATGCACCACAAGAGGGAACCCGCACTTTGAGAATCACTGGTAGAGCTTGTGTGTCTAACAAGAATAATAATGGCAAAAACAAAAAAAAAAAAAAAAAAGAATAGTCACTCAAGTCACTCAATTGATATTGTTTCTATACAAGGTGTGCTATGTACATGTAACCTGCGACTAAAGAAAGTTAGCTGGAAAAACAAGAATATACTTCATGGATAGGTGCGCACACAAAACTGTGCAGATGTCTTGGCACGCCACCAGTTTTGTTGTTTGAATTTCCTGTTTCCAGAACAGCTTAGCAATTAGCTTGGCTTTGACATCGTCTTCACCTATCCACTCTCCGTCCTCCCTTCTTGGCCGTTATAAAATAGCATGCACTAAGCAGCTGTTCAATGCGGACGCTCCGGTAATGTCCGATGCTGGATTTTTTTCACCCCAATATCCGGAACAATCAGTGTTACGGCCAAAACGACTCAACGTTCAACGATTTAACGAACAAAATACGCAGATTCCGTAACAGTTAACAGCTCTGACACTCTATTGTTTTGTTTTTTTTCACCTTTGCCATCTTTTTTCACCTCGGTGTAGGTACGGGTGTATATCTATATGAGCATTAAAGCATTCTAAATTGCACAGTAACTTATCCACGTATATGTACCGTATGCATTTACGTACGCACATTGACAAAATTGTTGTTACCCCTCTGTTAATGAAAGAAAAACTGCGGTTACAGAAATAACTTGAATCTAACAAAGTAATAATAAATACAAATTTAATAACAATTCACCAATAATAATCTGACATTGCTTTTGAATCATGGTTCAACAGAATTGATTTTAAAAACACACCCAGACAAAAATGAGGGTACCCTTAATATTTTGTTGCAAATTACTGCAAACAAATTGATTTTGTTAACTTTCAATGAGACTTTTAACAGTAAGGAAACAGTAAGAGTCTTTGTACTTTGTTACATGCTGCCATTGGAAAAGAGATAAACGAATGAAGTCAACGCTGTGATGACATAATAAACATGTAACCTGGTCGTTGAGTCCCACGTCGAGCATCATCATCTCACCAACGATGCTGATCCATCCTGAGCCGCAGGGATTGTGGGAATTGACACCTCGCCTGAACCACACCTGTGGGTGAAAGCCCACGCGGACGTTGAGAGGTTTCACCCCAAGTTGCACTGATGACATCTTCACCGTGTGACTCACTTTGTAGTCCTTTGTGATCACCCACACAACGCTGACCCCTACTGACACGTGAAGGGTTTCCACCTCCTTCGCGGGTGATTCCAACTCCACCCACAACGTGCCTGGTGGAGGACCAAAATGAGGTTTCTAAAAAAAAAAAAAAATCACAAGGAGGCAAGAGGTAGTACAGTGGAGACCACTGACCAGTAGGGCTGTCCAGGCTGAGGCCCGTGCGGACCAGCAGGTTCCCATCCCACAGAACAGCCCACAGCAGGTCTCTCGGTCCCAACGATAACTGGGCCACCTCCTTAGGCACCTCTACCTCATCCCAGCTGGAGCCCTCTGGGACCCGAGGGTGGATGCCCTCCCTGAACCACACCTGAAAAGAAAATGACCAGCACATGACTATTGAATGAAATATAGCATATGAATTTCATATACTGGAATTACATTAGGTTGTAAGAGTCAACCAGCACAAAACTCCATGTACAGTACTTTCCTACTGCCCCCTTGTGACGAAAACATCAAAGTTAATTGCATTTGCGGCCTGGGGTGCCTATTTGTAGGGTTTTATCTAATTTGACAATTAACTTCTATTACATTGATCCTTTGTGGAAGACTATTAAACGAGACGAGGAGTTGTTAAACTGGGGTCCACAATCAGGAGCTTGGGGTCCGCAAAATCTGCGCAAAAAATGGTGTCCTCTCATTTGAAGTAGTGCATTCCTACATATGGGGACTGGCATGCCAGTAAAACAAATATAATAAATCAATTATGGCGACTTATGGTGAGCACATCTGCCTCACAGTTCTGAGGACCGGGGTTCAAATCCCGGCCCCGCCTGTGTGGAGCATTGCATGTTCTCCCCGTGCCTGCGTGGGTTTTCTCCGGGCACTCCGGTTTCCTCCCACATCCCAAAAACATGCGTGGTAGGTTGATTGAAGACTATAAATTGCCCGTAGGTGTGAACGTGAGTACGAATGGTTGTTTTTACTCTTCTTAAAAAAGATGATTCACTTATTTGATAATCCTCCCAGATTCAAATTCAAACTTTTTAGTTGATAAAAACATGCATAGTAGATGAATTGGCAACTCTAAATTTCCCGTAGGTATGAATGTGAGTGCGAATGGTTGTTTGCTTATATGTGCCCCGCGAGTGGCTGGCGACCAGTTCAGGGTGTACACCACCTCTCGCCCAAAGATAGCTGGGAAAAAAAAATGACAACATTTTGCAACCTGACTGACCTGCCCTTGTTGGGACACAGCCCAAAGGTAAGGATACCTCCCAGACTCATCACTCATCTCCCAGCCACCGCAACTAAGGTCACAGAGAGGTAGTGGGGGCTTCCTCGGATGGTCCAAGGGGATCTGCAGGCAGTATGTTCTATCAAATTGTGGTGCTGGAATGTACAGACTGGATTAAAAACAAAGGCGAGTCCAAACCTTTGCCCAGGTGCCTTGTGCAGTATATCTTCTGTAGCGGATCCAGCGCCGACGACGCACACAGGAGTTCCACTTCTTGTCAGGGGAGAAGTTAGCAGGGAAGTCAACGGCATAGTCCCAACCCTGCAGGGAAGCGTGCATAAAACGTATTGGCCCACGTGCTGATTTCTGATTGTATCATACATGAATTGTTAACAGAATGCCTACTGTACTGACAGTGATTCGAGATATGCTATTTGAAATATATATGGTAGGTTAATTGAAGACTCTAAATTGCCCGTAGGTGTGAATGTTCATGAGAATGGTTGTTTGTTTATATGTGCCCTGTGATTGGCTGGCCGACCCGACCTCGGGTAAGCGGTAGAAAATGGATGGATGGATGGATGATACATAAATAAAAGTAGCGAGCGACATTTAGATCATTGTAACAGAGTAAAAGTAACGTTATCTCTTAACAACAGCAGGGGAACTGTTTTTTCTGGTCTCGTCAAATCCTGTGACTTATCGAAAGCAGGTCCCGAGAGCACAGGTGGAACCTCAGGCCAATGCTCTAGCATATATTAGTCCGCCGGAGTCATATTCACAATTACATCTGTGTGTGGCTGATGGATGTGTGGAATGGATCTAGCTGCCAGCGTTCAAGGAGTACGAAACAGCCTATGACGTCAGCGACGGCAGCAGCGACCGCGACGCCACTCACCCCCAGGAAAAACTAATCGGAACTGTACGATTCACTAAATGGCCTATTTTGAGTTCAAAAGAGCGAATTTCGCCGAAAGGCAACTGATTTGCATGTATGTGTATGTATTGTACCTAAATGTTGCAAAACAAGCATTTCTAACAGATTAAAGGCAAACGTTTTGCAAATGCGAACTTTTTCACGGCACTAAACGTGACAGTGAAGGTAAATGGAGCTAAATAGGGAGCGTGTGTGTTCTCACCCCAGTCTGGCTGGGTTCTCCTCCACAGCTGTGATCCACATACCAGTCCCCCTCCCATTCCCAGCTGCGGGACGGCAACTGAAAGCTGTGGAGCGGTTGAGGATTCATCCCAGTCACGTCGCTCCAGGGCCAGCGGTCGGTCGGCAGCAGCGTATCCGTGAAGCCGTCCACCGGGTTCCACCTCTGAGAAAACACACGCGAGAATGTTCTAATCCACATGAACAACAAACAGGATGACGTTCTATTGGATTAATGTTATGTGTTCTTCTTCTTCTTCTTTTCCTTTCAGTTTGCCCCGGTGTCATCCTTTTCCATCTAAGCCTATCTCCTGCATCCTCCTGCAGGAGAGAATCGCCGGGATCGTGGGTGACGATGATCAATAGAGGATGATGATTAATATCTCCTAAAATGGGAATTTTGTTGGTGAAAAAGTAGGTGAAAATTGCAAAACTTGTGATGTGTAGGAATTTTTAGAATGTTTGTACTCTTTAAAAAACAGCATGCAGAATTGCACTGTAAAAAAATCCGCGAGGGTTCACTGTAATGAAATTACTTTAATTAATGCTACATTATACCTTCAATTAATATTAACATTGAGAAATCAATTTAGAGATAAACTTAAGGTCATGTAGCCTGGACATGATCAAATTACTTTACCTTTACAAAGTGAATAGGTATAACATACGCTGAAAAATAAAACTAAAAATGAATATGACTCCTTTGTGCAGGTTTTATAAGCCTTAGTTAAGTGTGGAGAAAATACACCTTTAACACATTTTAATCATGTGCAACCAATGTATATGTTCAGGCGGGATTTGAACCCCGGTCCCCAGAACTGTGAGGCAGATGTGCTAACCAGTCGTGCCGGCTTGTACAAATTAACTAAATTCAAAGGACTTTTTTTCCCAGCGTTGCACATGCCCTGTCTATAGTGTAGGTTATTTGTGAAGCCAGCTCTATTGGAGATAGTTTTCTTGCAGACTCTACACTCTTCTCTGAACGACATCCAAATGTTATTTATATATATTTTTCATTTTCCTCTTGTCGCTCATTTTCTTAACTAGAGTATTCCAGACCTTAGTTTGTGAGTCTACTTGTACTCTTAATTCTAATTTCCCTCCATCCTCTCAACTCTTCGTGTGCTGTATGATTGACACCCCCTGCAATGACCAATCACGTGCGTGCACGTACGCCTGCAGCCTGCACAGTGCCCAGTGAGAGAGAATGGGAGAAACTTTTTTTTATATATTGATCATATACAGTTACAGTTACGCTTACATTTTTTAGGCACACCGATGAAAAATGAGGGCAAATGCGCGCCTAAATTGGTCGCACTCAAGAGCCCTGTAGTGTATCAAATTGAATATAGGTTGAAAACGATTCGTAACGATTGCATTCTGTTTTAATTGGTCCCAACTTCATTGGAATTGGGATTTGCATTTGCGTATGGAGCCGTCTCTTGCGCCAAGAAATTTCTCCACAGGGAGACAAATAAACACTTGAACATCAATCAGTCAAGTTCATCCCAACCTGGTTTTCATAGGTCTCCTCTTTGTAGCGGATAGGGGTCTCGTGGGGGATCATGTTGAGGTAGACTTGGTGGTCGCAGCCGATGCCCCAGCAGCGACCTTTCCCGGCGGTGACACGCTTGAGCTCCAGAAGCGAGTCATCAGCGCGCACCCAACGTTGGCCGGCGGTGGACACGCTGTACACCCTCCCATACACATCCACGGCCCACAGCAGGGTGGTGGACATTTTGATCCCTAAGCCAAACAAAGCACTCATCCTTAGAAGCTGACTGGTATCGTATGGTATGAACAGGGCCTAGCCAATGTGGCACCCGAGGCGACATTTTATATGTTCAGTTTTACTTCAAAACACCTTGCGTGGATTTCCTACTAAAACATGGCGTACGCTCAAATCCAGAAAACGTCGTACGCACAAAAATATGTATGAATCTGTGCGTACGCATGAATCCAAACACGTTTCCTTCGGACATCCCAATCAACGTGGAAATGAGCGCACATGTTGGAGTAGACGACTCCTCCCGGTCCACGCCCACATTTAAATATGCAAAATCATATTTAAATGAACCCTGCACCTGAGATACCGATCTCTGCGTGATCAGGAAAAAAAGGACAATGAGCAAGGTAATGAAGAAAAATATTTTTTCTGAATGCGAAGTTGCTCAATGAAGAGCCATTATGGGTGACACTACTCTTTCGGGTGGTGCGAGCACATGTGGCTAGCTCTGATCACCCCACAAGGTTAAAACCCTGTATTTTTATAACTCATAACAAATGTGTTCATACAGCAACCTACACTCAGCCCTCTGCGATAAAGGTATCACGCGTAAATGTTGTATGGTATTTGTAATAAATCTTTTGAATTGAAATAGAAGCACATCAGCATATCAAAGAGGATATCAAAAACTTTCCTTTTTGATTACTCAATTTATTATTTTAATACACAGGAGAGGACACGCAGAGAAGAGGGGTAAATTATGTCATTTCAAAACATTTTATTTTATTTCATGTGCAACCGATGTACGTGTTCAAATTAAGGAAATTCTAAGTTTTCGTGCATGAGGCCCCTGGTCGTTACTTTTACTTTGAAACACCTGACCGGAACGTTGCTTTGTGAACTGATATTAATCCGCTATACGGATACCTGATTCCTAACAGGCCTTAATGGGCTTTTGTTCGTTTTTTTTTGTTATTTCATTTATTTACTTGCATATTGCCATTTAACTATTTAAAAAAAAAAACACGTATTAAGACTACGGGGAGCTAAAGTAGACTTCACAAGAATCAAGACAACATTGTTCAGGAGGAGTGCAGTGGTAGGTCGCCTACCTGAATGTTGGTATGCGATCCGCGGTTGTCAAGCCAATTTAGACGTCATGGCATACCTGTGGAAACTTCTGGAAAGTAAAGACACAGGTTAGCAATAACAGCTGTGGACCCGTTTACCGAAAAGTAGTCCATAAGCTGTTTACATATCGCTTTCAGTTTCTGAACGTTTATTTTTCTTCTTCTTCATTGGAAACCCACAACACCTACTTGGTACAACGCGTAGCTCTGCTATTCCATTAAGTGACGCACTTGGAGTCCCAGACAGTTAAGTCACGCCATCATTTTCCCACAATGCTGTTTTGAATTGAGAATAACAGTATGCTGGTTTACAACTCACGAAATGGAGGTAGCTGCGCTCCGATTGGTTAAAAGACCGCAAATGGGTGGGGCTTGTCGTTTTTCTCATTGGTCCAACGCGGAAGCGCGTGGCATTTGTTGCTGTTTGATTGACTTGCGGTATTTTAATCATTTATGCCCAATGAGTGCTTTTAATTATTGAAGACTAAGGGTGCGTTCTACTCATCATATAACAGCACAGACTGTCTTACGTTTCCATAATTATTAGCAACGATACTTGATTTTTAATACACTATAATACACTTTGAATTTAAAAAACGCAGTTTAGCCTGGTGTAACATGGTTTGCTGACCTTAAAACGTATATTCATATACTCATAAATATTAATACAAATAAAAATGTAAAATCTTTGGTGGGGGGGGGGGGGGGGGGTCAACGTAGCCCCGCCCACATCAGTGCGTCACTTTCTCAATTTGTCGTCCAATGAGTGTCCTAATTTCTAAATCAAATTTAAGGCGACGTCGTTTTTCAAGAGCATTAAATTTTGATCCATACGGATGTCTTATTGAAATAATTATTTGTTTTAATAATACCCTTGCATGAATCACAATATTGTGTGAATTAGGGCTGCAACTAATGTTATTTTAATAATTGATGAATTTGTCGATTACTTTTTCAATGAATTTCCTTTTAAAAAAAAAAAAACATTTCCATCCGTTTATTCAAAAAGAGGCCATTATTTTAAAATGACTGTGTATAGAATGCATGAACATACATTTATTATGATTCAGTCACTGGTTTGGTCCAATACATTTCAGAAAATAAAAAAAAATGTTGAACATTGGTTTTCAAAGTAAAAGCAGATATTTGCAAATGTCTTATTTTGATTAAACACAAAGATAAATCTGTATGCTTTCAAGGAGGACTACAGAAATTGGAGAATATTTACTGTTGAGAGGCTTCTGAGCATTTGGACAATTTTAAGTTAAACAACGTCTCTAAACAATTGATCGATTGTCAAAATAGTTGTCTACTAATTTGATAATGGATTTGTTGTCCATTAAACGATAAATTGTTGCATCTCTCAAGCATGAATAATGAATGAGAACAAAGGTGAAGTCTGAGGTGAAAACATTCAGTTTCTATGCATTACTTTCACTGAGACATAATAGTAGAATAATATGAAGTTTGAAATTAAATGACCAATGGTTAACTCCACAAAATGACACATTTAATCATATTTCATTGTTGTTAGTAAATTGATGAAATGCGGTACCCTAACATAATACGAATCTGCTGTATATATTCATGATATAATGCAGGGGAAGGCGAAGTATGGCCCAGGGGCCACGTGCAGCCTGCTCTGTTCTTTTGTCAAATCAAGCTGTCGGGGGAGGCGGGGTCAGGAAAACATTAACCGGATACAACCGTTACCATGGTGGCGACAACAACATTAGATTTTGATTGAGGCAATATTTTGTGTTGAAAAAAAAAAAAAAAAAAAAAAAAAGAAGAATAAAAAAAAGAACGCAAAAAAGAAAAAAGCATGTGGTGTCGTCCCTGGGTGCTCCGGAGAGGACAGTTTGGGCTGTCCATTCTAATAATAATCAAACATGCTAAACTTGTTGCTCGTGTATTATTTCACACTTTACTTTTGTACTTTTGTTGTACCTGGAAAAAATATATCGGGCCCGATCTGGGAGATTGTCCACGATAGCAAATCGGGCCAATAACGACCAGATAACTAAGTGTGGAAG
The DNA here is from genome assembly GCF_024500385.1 of Phyllopteryx taeniolatus. Classification (NCBI taxonomy): domain Eukaryota; kingdom Metazoa; phylum Chordata; class Actinopteri; order Syngnathiformes; family Syngnathidae; genus Phyllopteryx; species Phyllopteryx taeniolatus. The sequence goes on along the minus strand of NC_084517.1, from coordinate 3,645,686 downwards.
GAGGTCAAGCCAGATAGGAGAGCACCTTTCCTTCAAAGGACATACTGTTGTAGCGTATATTGGTTGAATAAAAACGTAATTAATTTTGTGAATTGTAAAATGAAACTAATCTGCATCGTAAAGGGACATGATGTCACTTTTTATATGGATAAAATTTAGGGAAAATGACGGGAAAACATTTTATCAGTCTCGTAATCTGAAGGTTGCTACACGATGAAATTTTGAGTTCTAGATGATTGGGGCTTACTTAAACTCAGAGCACACACAAAATACAACCAAGAGTGGAATTTTATAGTATATTTAATGACATCTACAAGAGATGTAAAGGGAAACACACAAAGGGGGTCTAACTAAAGAAAGGAAATAACACTAAAAATGGTAAAAAGAAGGAAAATAGGCGTACGAAAAGGGGAATAGAACATTGTGTGTTGGACTAATGTGGAAAATGCGAGGGAGAGTGGACAAAATTGAGATTTTGTCTGAAGCTAGTAATTTCCCCGAAATTATTAGGCACTAATATTGTACAGTCTGGCAATCACTTGCCATGTCTACTCACAAACGTAAATGAACTGGCCTCTGGGAGTGGTCTGTTGCCGATCTTTTAAGTATGAAGAAGAAAAAAACGCAGCAGGGATTTAGCCGGCCTCTGACAAACATGATCACTTAGAGTCCCTCAAGTTTGTCTTCAGTAAGTCTGCCCCTCTCTTCACCCGAGTGTCCAAGACATGCTGCCGCAAGTCCAATGACACGACTACAAAGTCAGTCATCGAACTGCGGCCTAGGGTGTCTTGGTGCCAAGTGCTCATGTGGACACCCTTATGTCTGAACTTGGTGTTCGTTATGGACAATCCATCCAATCCACATTCCTCCCAATCACTCCCTTCCAGATTTTACTGTCATTGCCCATGTGAGTGTTGAAATCCCCCAGAAGAACAAGGGAGTCCCCAGCAGCGGCGCTCTCCAGCACCACCAAGCGAGTCAAAGAGAGTCCGACTATATCCAGTCGGAATTTCTCTCACCTCGCACACCAGCTCCACTCTTCCTGCCCTCATGAACAAAACCCCAAGATACTTGAACTCCTCCACTTGGGGCAGGATCTCATCCCCGACATGGAGAGGGCACGTCACCCTTTTCTGACTGAGGACCATGGTCTCAGATTTTGAGGTGCTGATTTTGTTCCCAGCTGCTTCACAATCGGCTGGGAGCTAGTGAGAGCCAGAGATCACGGCTTGATGAAGCCAGCACAACCACATCATCCCTAAGAGACACGGTTGAATGCCTTCTCCAAGTCCACAAGACACATGTAGACTGGTTGGGCGAACTCCCAAGCACCCTCGAGGACCCTGCTGAGGACGTAGCGCTGGTCTACTGTTCCACGGCCAGGACAAAAATCACACTGCTCCTCCTGAATCTGAGATTCGACTTCCCGACAGAACCTCCCCTCCACCACCCCTGAATGGACCTTAGCAGGAAGGCTGAGGAGTGTGATTCCCCTGAAGTTGGAACACACCCTCTGGTCCCCCTTCTTAAAAAGGGGGACCACCACCCCAGACTGCCAATCCAGAGGCACTGTCCCTGATGTCCACGCGATGTTACAGAGGCGTGTCAACCAGGACAGCCCCACAACATCCAGAGCCTTTAGGAACTCCGGGCGAGTCTCATCCACCCCCGGGGCCTTGCCACCAAGGAGCTTTTTAACCACCTCGGTGACCTCAACCCCAGAGAAAGGAGAGCCCGCCTCAGAGACCCCAGACTCTGCTTCCTCATGGGAAGCCGTGTCGGTGGAATTGAGGAGGTCTTCCAAGTATTCTCCCCACCGACTCGAGGGAAACAGTGCCCCTTACCCACTCCTGAGACGCCGGATAGTGGACCAGAATTTCCTCTAAGCCGTCCGGAAGTCGTTCTCCATGACCTCACCGAACACCAAGTTTTTGCCTCAGCGAACACCAAAGCTGCATTCCGCTTCCCGACAGAACCTCCCTCTCAATGCGGAGGAGCAGCGGCTCTACTCTGAGATCCTCCCGGATGACCGAGCTTCTCGCCCTATCTCTAAGGGAGAGCCCGGACACCCTGCGGAGGAAACTCATTTCGGCCGCTTGTATCCGGGATCTTGTTCTTTCGGTCACGACCCACAGCTCATGAACATGAACATAAGTGAGGGTAGGAACGAAGATCGACCGGTAAATTGAGAGCTTCCCCTTTTCGGCTTAGCTCCTTCTTTTACCACCGATACAAAGTCTGCATCACTGCAGACGCTGCACCGATCCGCCTGTCGATCTCCTGTTCCATTCTTCCTGGTGCCAAGTGCACGTGTGGACACCCTTATGCTTGAACATGGTGTTGGTTATGGACAATCCGTGATGAGCACAGAAGTCCAATAACAGAACTCTGATCGGGGGGGCCGTTCCTCCCAATCACGCCCTTCCAGGTCTCACTGTCATTGCCCACGTGAGCATTGAAGTCCCCCAACAGAACAATGGAGTCCCCAGCGGGAGTGCTCTCCAGCACCCCCTCCAAGGACTCCAAAAAGAGTGGGTACTCTGAACTGCTGTTTGGTGCATAGGCACAAACAACAGTCAGGACCCGTCCCCCAACCCGAAGGCGGAGCGAGGCTACCCTCTCGTCCACCGGGGTGAACCCCAACGTACAGGCGCCGAGCCGGGGGGCAAAAAGTATACCCACACCTGCTCTGTGCCTCTCACCGTGGGCAACTCCATAGTGGAAGAGAGTCCAACCCCTCTCGAGAGGACTGGTACCAGAGCCCAAGCTGTGTGTGGAGGCGAGTCCGACTTTATCTAGTCGGAACTTCTCGACCTCACACACCAGCTCGGGCTCCTTCCCTGCCAGAGAGGTGACATTCCACGTCCCTAGAGCCAGCTTCTGTAGCCGGAGATCGGATCGCCAAGGTCCCCGCCTTCGGCCACCGCCCAGCTCACACTGCACCCGACCCCTATGGCCCCTCCCACAGGTGGTGAGCCCATGGGAAGGGGGACCCACGTTACCCTTTCGGGCTGTACCCGGCCGGGCCCCATGGGTGCAGGCCCGGCCACCAGGTGCTCGCCTTCGAGCCCCACCACCAGGCCTGGCTCCAGTGGGGGGCCCCGGTGACCCGCGTCCGGGAAAGGGAAAACGAAGTCCATTGTTTGTCGTCATCATTATGGGTCTTTGAGCCGTGCTTTGTCTGGTCCCTCACCTAGGACCTGTTTGTCATGGGTGACCCTGCCAGGGGCATAAAGCCCCAGACAACTTAGCTCCTAGGATCACTGGTACACACAAACCCCTCCACCACGACAAGGTGACGGCTCAAGGAGGGGTGCAGATATATTAAAAAAGACAAACTGAAATATCACACAGCCATAAGTATTCAGACCCTTTGCTGAGTATTTAGTAGCGGCACCCTTTTGAGCTAATACAGCCATGAGTCTTTTTGGGAATGATGCAACAAGTGTTTCACACCTGGATTTGGGGATCCTCTGTCATTCCTCCTTGCAGATCCTCTCCCTTCTGTCAGGTTGGGTGGACAGCCATTTCCAGGTCTCTCCAGAGATGCTCAATTGGGTTTAAGTCAGGGCTCTGGCTGGGCCATTCAAAATCAGTCACAAAGTTGTTCTGTAGCCACTCCTTCATTATTTTAGCTGTGTGGTTAGGGTCATTGTCTTGTTGGAAGACGAACCTTCGACCCAGTCTGAGGTCCTGAGCACTCTGGAGAAGGTTTTCGTCCAGGATATCCCTGTACTTGGCCACATTCATCTTTTCTTCGATTGCGGCGTCAACCAGTCTTCCTGTCCCTGCAGCTGAAAAACACCCCCACAGCATGATGCTGCCACCACCATGCTTCACCGTTGGGACTGTATTGGACAGGTGATGAGCAGTGCCTGGTTTTCTCCACAAATACCGCTTAGAATTAAAGCCAAAAAGTTCCATCTTGGTCTCATCACACCAGACAATCTTATTTATAACCATCTTGGAGTCCTTCAGGTGTTTTTAGCAAACTCCATGGGGGCTTTCATGTGTCTTGCACTGAGGAGAGGCTTCTGTCGGGCCACTCTGCCATAAAGCCCCGACTGGTGGAGGGTTGCAGTGATGGTTGACTTTCTAGAACTTTCTCCCATTTCCTGACTGCATCTCTTGAGTTCAGCCACAGTGATTTTTCTGATCGTCCCAAACGTCTTCCATTTAAGGATTATGGAGGCCATTGTGGTGTTAGGAACCTTAAGTGCAGCAGAATTTTTTTTGTAACCTTGCCACAATTCTGTCTCTGAGCTCTTCAGGCAGTTCCTTTGACCTCATGATTCTCATTTGCTCTCACATGCACTGTGAGCTGTAAGGTCTTATACAGACAGGGGTGTGGCTTTCCTCATCAAGTCCAATCAGTATAACCAAACAGAGCTGGACTCCAATGAAGGTGTAGAACCATCTCAAGGATGATCAGAAGAAATGGACAGCACCCGAGTTAAATATATGAGTGTCACAGCAAAGGGTCTGAATACTTACGGCTGTGTGATATTTCAGTTTTTCTTTTTTAATAAATCAGCAAAATATTCAACAAATACGTTTTTTTCTGTCAATATTGAGTGCTGAGGGGAAAAATAACTTAAATGATTTTGACAAATGGCTGCAATATAACAAAGAGTGAAAAATTTAAGGGGGTCTGAAAACTTTCCGTGCCCACGGTTAAGTCGGCAACAGGATCGACGTTTGCTTTGCCGTACTGTCTCTTTAAGAAGCCTGTGGGTGCTTGCAGGCGCTCATCACGTGATTCTTCTCTTGTGACAATCTAAGAGGGGGGGGAAAAAAGCCTGCGTGAGTTCAGTGGAGTTACACGATTGTTGTTCTGCTGTCGGAGGACCAAAGATGGAATCCAGTTAACTCTCAGAACATTCCTGTGTCGACGTGGGTGTTTTAGCCCGGGTTTGATGCGTCGTAAGGGACAAAGTTGGCGCATGGAGAGCGACGAACTTTCGCTTTTGACGCAGCGTCTTTTTGTGTGAACCAGTGCCTTTTTTTTTTTTTTTTTTGCGTGTTTTATTTTATTATTGTTTGGGGGGAAGGAGGGTGGCTGACGAACGCACCTCTCAAAGTTCTACGTGGCAGACCGGAGAACTTTGGCTGACATGGTGGACAACAAACCCATTCTTCAGGACAGACCGCCCGCCTACAACACCGTTCCCGGGGCTTACGCGTATGGCCCCCCGGCGCAGCAGCAACACGGCTACGGGGCCATCCTCGCCGCAGCTCCGCCGCCCTATCACTACCCAGACGCCGGCCATGGTGAATAACGAGTCAAGTCTTCTCTGTGTTTGTGTGTGTGTGTGTGTGTGTGTGTGGCATAACTAAACGGAGTTAACATTGAGATGAGTCACAGCCCCACACTTCCGGTTTCGTTTCAACCGAACTGCTCTGTTTTGCTCTCACCCAAAAAGTGAAATGTGCTAAAAACTATAGTGGACATCAAATTTATGCCTTCTAAGACCATATATAATCCGCGAAGCACACGTCTTTACGTTAAATTGATATATACTAGTTTATGTGGCAATGAAAGGTCATATTTGGGCGGAAGTAGGATATTATTTATTTATTTTTTAATATATATTTTAATGTCGGAACATTTATTCGTAACCCGGATGTAGGGTTTCGACATAAAAAAAAAAGAAATGACGGCTTTTTTCGGGATCTTTTACTCATTCCCGAACGCTCGACTCAGTATATGTGCATCTATATATTGTGAACTATGTAGTTACCTCGTCAGTCAAAGAGAAAAGTTTTGGAACACTCCGCACAGTTGATTACGTAATTGGTGACGCCGCAACGTACCAGACGTGGTGGACCTGTCGGGATATTTAACAAACAAATAACAATACAATTTGATTGTTTTAAGTTCGGTGTATTTTGCATTAGTACCATGTCCATCCGTTAAGATCGGTGTATTTTGCATTAGTACCATGTTCATCCGTGTTGTGGTTAGACTTTACACCGATTTGATCGGCCTGATCGGTATCGGCCGATAGTTAGCGTTTTATGCTGATCGGCTTTAATGTCATAATTCGCCGATGATCGGCTCCGCAAAAGACATTTACTCCGCGTCGCTGTGTGCACAGTATATTTGAATCCAAAAGCTAGTTTATTTTTAGCCTCGTCGCGTGTCTTTTGACGTAGTAGTGTAAATATCTGACGGCCATTTATCGTAGTTATTTAAAAAAAAAAAGAAAAAAGAAAAAACAAAGGCGGTGTGGGACAGGCAAGATGTAAATCAGACAACAAGACAAATTTGCTCTTTCACAATTGCACTGTTAGACTACTACAATAAAATCTTGTATTCCGCATCCCGTTTTTTACGATTATTGGGCTTTATCTCTTCAACTCAAATGCGACTGGATACACACAATTTGTTGTGTCGAAGCATTTAGATGACCTTCCCCACGACGTACTTCAGTTGTGCACCGAATGCAAATAACTTGGGTGTTGTTTGTCTGAGACACCGCAAAATAGTCCCACACCGACGCCGTGTTTTTTCACCGACCAAGATTGAAAAAACTTTATTGGCCGTCAGATAGTTACAGTACTGCGCAACAAGACACGTGACAAGGCTAAAAAGAAACTAACTTTTGGATTCATATGCGACGAAGACGCGATGTTAAATGTCTCGATCGATGACGTCATTGATCGGATCGGCGACTTATGACATGAAAGCCGGTCAGCCGATCAGCATAAAATGCTAATTATCGGCCAATACCGATAACACCGATCAGATCGTCGTAAAGTCTAATAAAATTGTATAATTTTTGCTTGAATTGTTGATACATTTATATTGTATCGTCAAGGGAATATTTTAATATTTCATTACAAAGGCCACATTTAAGAGCCTTTAATCAGGTTGACAGAGAGAAGTTGCTCTGGGAAAATGTGAAACTTCCTTTTTTGTTGTTGTTGTTGTTGTTGTCTCCCCTCCCACCCTTTAAAAGAAGTTTATTGTGCAATTATGTGCATGTTCCCAACCGCAGGCTATCCCCCACCCCAGATGGGAGCGCCCATGTCCCATCAGCCCTACTCTGGAACCTACACAGTCATCCAACCCTCCGTTGTGGTGGTAGGAGGCTGCCCGGCCTGCAGGTGAATACACAAATCACATTTCAACACACACATAAAACTAATTAAACATTGGTGATGTTGCCACTTTAAAACAAACAAACAAAAACAAAAAAACTATTTTTTTGTGAGTTAAGAGAGCAATGAGAGTGTCGTGTGTTCACCGGGATGAAGCCTTTAAGCCTACTTACATCCTTTGCTACTCCAACCACCGTCATCAGTGGTTAATGTAAGGTTGAGCAATGACACTCACATACACACATTTTGGATCTTGTGAGCGGACTTGGCTTTCACACTTTTTTTTTTTTTTTTTTTTTTTAAACTGCGCTTGAGCCAGCATCCTGTGAGTCACATGTTGAGCCACATGGGGTAAAAGGTAAATCGCTAATTCACTAGCAGAACAGCCAGTGGTTGAATTTGAAGAAGTATTTTTCAGGAAATGATTCTGTAGACGTGCATGTTGGAATATGACATGACAGGATTGCAATATATCTGTGTGTCTTATAATGCGCTTATTAAGATAAACCTGCAAAATAATTTTGTGTAGATCTTTGGAAGTTATTGTAAGACACTGTAACATTAACACAACTCCTGTTTCATCAATCGCATCAATTCGCCACTTAATAAATCATTAACAAATGTCTTGTAAGCAAACCACAGGGAAGAGTGTTGCCCGATTTGAATGATTTAAAAAAAAAAAAATTGCAAAGTATATAAAATGACGCATCAAAATCATGAAAAATCAAGCAATTCTCTCACATGTCGAATGAGCGCCGAATAACTGCTGACGCGAATGAAGGTGCTCAATTTCTTATATAGCTGGAAAGGGGAGACCGATGCCAGATGCCCAAGTGTGTCACTGGGGGCAATTTGAGCTACGCCACCAAAAAAAAAAAAAAAAAAAAAAAAAGGAAAACTGAAATGGTGGAAAAACAATTTAATGCGATCTCCCAACAATAGAGGACTACGTAGTTCTGTCTTTGCACTTGCCTTCAGCAATTCAAATGCGTATAATGTATTTAGAAACAAATACCTGTATTGACTTTACAGGGTCTTGAATGTATTTAAGCGCATCTTGTAGACTTCTAGCCGGCATCAGTTGTTGTCGCGGTCATGAGACCGCTTTATATTTTCCACCGTGACGCCGATCAGATGGGCTGTTCCGCTTATATCTTTTATCAGTCATGTGACGGGTGTGAGAATACACACAAGCTTTGTCGCCGTGATCAACCCTATTATAAGATAGACTTTTGTCCATTTAAAATTGTTTGCCGCTTGGGCATAACATTTAAATGCTCGGTTTTATTGTTGCCATGTTTATTGATTTCCTCTGCCAAGCATGAAAAAGGGCAAAAGGGATAATAGTGTTTTGGGATTGGACTAAATTTCCACTATCAACTGTGAGAAAGATTCATTATCAATGAGTTATTATTTTTTTTAACGGGACAGGAGTATGCGTCTCTGAATGTTATGAACTACTGTCCCATCCAACTATCCATTTTCTGTAGACTTTGGGGAAGGGGTGGGACGCACCCTGGACTGGTCGCTGGCCAATCGTACGGTACATATAGACGACAAGCATTCACATCACGCCTATGAGCAATACATCGACAGGCTGAGGGAGGTGAGACTTGAACCATGAGGCAGAAGAAAAAAGGACTGGCACCATTTTTATATTTGTATAAAAACACAAATTGAAACCCGTACATTCGGTTGTCTCTTTCACATACCCGTGTTGGCGATAATGCGACAAACGATCTAAAGGCAAGAGAGAAGAAAAAAACCCTGAATTGGTCGCCAGACAGTCACAGGGCACATATAGACAAACAACCATTCGCACTCGCATTCAAACCTACGGGCAATTTAGGCTTCCATTGACCTTCTGTGCATGTTTTTGGTATGTGGGAGGAAAGCGGAAACCCCACACAGGCACGGGAGAACATGTGAACTCCTGGATTTGAATCTGGGACCTTAGATCTGTGAGGCAGATGTACTAGCCAGTCTTCCACCGTGCTGCTGAAGAGCATCCATTTAGCAAGAAACATGAAGTAGACACACTTTTTTGCATTTGCGGGCCCCCCAAAAAAATGATGCAGATAAAATCGCTAAGTGCTTGTACAACTACGGGGAACTTAATAAGCGATTTTTCTTTCTTGCCCACTTGATTTCTCAGAGTTGGCGTTCTGGAGGACGACTTCACCTGCCTGGGAATCCTGTGTGCCATCTTCTTCTTCCCACTGGGCATCCTCTTCTGCTTTGCCCTGCGTCAGAGGCGATGTCCCAACTGCGGGGCCACATTTGGATAGACCAAGCAAACAAAAAGCGTACAACACATACACACACACACACACGATGCACAAAAAGATTGGGATATTGGGCTTTGAGGTGTAATTTCAGGGTGAACCTAAATTGCACTGTAACCTTAACAGGTGAATAAAATTTGACCGTCTGGAAACTTTCGACTTTTTCGACTTTCGGAAACTGCAAAGTTTGCAACGGGTTTTTGATCCATGAAAATTTCCAATCACTTGAATGCCTTTCTGTGACTCTTTCAGTCTCTCTTGCAACCTGCTGATGACACACGGCGACACTGCACTTTGTAGCCACTTCCTCTGAGAACATCCTGTTTGAAATACCGTTCATCAATTGTTTCTGACTTACTCCCACCTCTGGTAAAATATTAGGCAACATGAGACCAGAAGATGTTGGTGATTGAATTTTGCAACGATAATGCAAGGTGAAGGAAAACAAAATGTCAACACTTGGATAAGACCATCCTGTCTGTAATCGAAGTGTCTTAAAAAAAAAAAAGTGTTCTGACTCAGTGTAAAAAAAAATCTATATCTTTGTATTCTTTTTCTTTTCATAAAAAATTAAAACGGGTCCCAAATGCCATACAAGCTTTTAAATACCAATTCTAAGTGAACTAGGAAATGTATCGTCCGTTCATGTATTTGTCCATTCATGGATTATTTTGCTGTCCAGCTCCTTGGTGGATAACAGCAAAAGGTATTGAAACAAACATTTTGGACGTGTGGTCAAAAGTTTACAGAAGGTCAAATGAAGTTCACCTGTAAAGGTTACAGTTCATCCGGAAATTTCACACCAAAGCCCAGTATCCTGAACCTTTTGTGAATAGTGTATACAACCACAATCCCAAGTATTTTTATGCCTTCCTTCCTCATCACATACTGCTGTCGCTGACATGAAAGATGCTAAAATGTAGATTCAGATGATTATATTTGAGGCTGGATTATTATTATTTTTTCATCAATTATGACCTGGAGCGATACTTTTTTTGTCAATTCGAATTGACGTGGCTCAGTGCTGCTGACCAATCCCATATTTTTGGATGGACAACCAAGAAGTGAAGGATGTAAATAAAATGGACAGCTGCCTGCAGCGTATTTTGTTGTGTATTCATCTCTGGAGGCCATATTTGCACTGATTGTTTATGATTCTGCTCGCTTCCCTGACCCCTTTCAGCGTCTTCTCCAGGGCCATAAACGCCGACCTCAGGTACTTTCTCACCCATCACTGTTGGAAGAGTGGACACGTATCATGTTGAGAGCGTGGAAATGATTCAAAGAAGTGGATGGATGTGTCTTAGCGGCCTATTCCTCTTCCTCAGAACAATCAAAAACATGTCATTGTCTTCCAGCAAAGTTGACATAAAAAAATACAAAATAAGTGTCGTGGCAGACAACTTTTTTTGCTTTTGTAAGCAAACACTACGCACGCATGTTCCTATGATTAAGGTTCTTACTTTTTATATACTCTATACTAGTTTGTGGTATTAAAAAAATGTTACCCAAGTTGTTGCCTGATTATTGTTTTCATTACACTTTTCCCAATGAAAACCTTTAACTGTAATTACACTATATTTTTTGTGTATTAATAGCTCTGCAGGGCCAGCATGTGTGGGGCACAGTAATAAGTTATTTCTTCAGACAAAACTAATTGTAATACAGTTCAGTTGTACACTTTCCACTGCTAGAATTATTTTGTTTCCACTAAGATCTGTTTTTAAGTTTTTTTTGTTTGTTTTTTTTTTGTATTTTTTTTAAATGTCAATGTGAAAAAAAATGATCATATGATTTTATTTTTATTTGTAAGTGTAAACAGTGCCTTGGGCACCACTTGACAAAACTGGTTCACCTATTAATGGGTTCATAAATTATGATTGTAATAATGTTATAGAGGTCACATACATGGTGCCTTCGGGACTGTTCTTAAAAAAAAAAAAAAATAATAATAATCACTCGTCATGGGACATTGTGATTTCCTTGGAATTTTATGGTTTCCTACCATGTTACTTTGATCATGATAATCGTAGTTGAATATAATTCTTATGCGTAACATGAAGGTCATTTAAGCAAATTACACTGTTACACTGGTTGACTTCCAAGTTTTAATTTTAAATCAAGTGATCATGATACTATTCAGTACAGCCATCAATTTTCTGTCATCACTGTTTTATGAGATTTCTAGTGGGAACTATGAAAACAAAGTCACCGGGAGTGAAACCATGATGCAGGTTTGTATAAACAATATTTGAAATTAAAAAAAAGAAGAAGCGGCTCAGAAAATGGATGGATGGATTTATAGATGTATATATACTATATATTTCCGTTTGTGATGCAATATAATATAAGAAGATAAAGGACAGTGAACATTTATTAATGCCCTACAGATTTTAGTTACAAAAATATATATATTTTTTAATTTAAAATATTTACAGTATATATTTTACATTTTTAAATATGTTTTTATTTTTATGAATATGAAACAAATGGCCATTATCGTTTCGTATGTTTCAAAAACAAATATTTCGGTACCAAGTACGGTTCGGATTAAATGTGTGCATATTTTATAGTAAAATATAACATTCCCAAATACGGGCAATGATAACGTCAAATGAAAATAACGATGTAAAATTTACATCGATATTTTCATTTCTTCTCGTGTTGTGAATGTAAATGTAAATAAAAAGTCCGTAACACGAGATCTTGTGTATTCTCGCGAGAGGAACGCTTTGCGGAATTTCGATTTCTAAGTCTTCTAGTTGTGCTGCGCCGTTGTGACTCAGTGACACATAGTCATCTATCGCGTTTTTAGAACATAAGGTACGCTGCCTCCGTATAGTTTTAAAGTCCTAAATACATTTGTGAATACCCTCCCCAGCGAGTAACAAAAGGTGTGCTCGTTTTACTCAGTTGTCACTGGCCGTTTGATAGCTAAGCTAATGCTACGCCGCTAGCAGATGATGTCCCGCTCTGTTTTCGTTTGTGATGTACAAATGAGCATGTCGCTGTTCATTGCATAGTCAGCCAGCAGCTTCCCGTTTCCCTTCTTTTCGCTTTTTTTACATAGAAAAAGAGCGGAAAATGTCCAAGCGGAAAATTAGTCCTGTGAGCTTCACTCCCCACAAACGGGGACCTGGGCAACATGACGAAAACGAAGATGAAGAGGGAGAGTCTCAACTTTGTCCACAGGTACCGGTAACTTTGTGGTAATTCAGTATTGCACCTGAAAGCAAAACTTTAGTAAAAGTCATTAGCTTAAGAAAAAATAACTTTGGTAGAAGTTGGTAACCTTCTAGACGTAGTCTTAAAGTATCTGACATTTCCTGTACAATAATCCATCCAACCATTTTCCATACCGCTTATCCTCACTAGGGTCACGGGGGTGCTGGAGCCTATCCCAGCTGATTCAGGGCGAGAGGCAGGGTAAACCCTGAACTGGTCGCCAGCCAATCGCAGGGCACATACAAACAAACAACCATTCGCAGTCACATTCCCACCGACGGGCAATTTAGAGTCTTCAATTAACCAACCATGCATGATTTTTGGAATGTGGGAGGAAACAGGAGTACCCGGAGAAAACTGACGCAGGCACGGGGGAGAACATGCAAACTCCACACAGGCGAGAGGCCGGATTTGGACCAGAGTCCTGAGAACTGTGAGGTGGATATCGCCCACTGCATGTGTGCTTGAAGGGAGGGTTTCCAGGAAAAAACAAACAGGCAGCAGCCTACGGCTATGTGAAGGTTCTACTGAAATACAGTAACAAAGTATTTGTAGTCTGTGACATTATAAGACTGGTTATTATCGTGATGACCATGCCAGTGATTCTGAAACTGAAACAATTAATTTACAGTAAAAAAAATATATATATATATAATTTTTTTCAAGTGTGCACAGTTCTACATTTTGGGACTGGCACGCCAATGAATAAAAAACAAACTAATAAACCAACCAATTATCCCTCACTACCTTAGCTTTGGGCTCGTTAACAGCTCTGATTCGATCGTGACTCATCATTATATTAATCTGATTCGCCTGTATGAATAAAGTCTTTTTTTTTTTAAGAACAAAAGGTGTAATTTTTTGACAATATACTTTTTTTAGAACATTGTCGAAAAATTACAGAATATGAGGTATAATAAATATATATAATAAAGTTGTATTTTTTTAATAAAATTTTTAAAATATGACATTGCACTGTTAAACTTTGATAATATCACGACTTTGGAAAATTACTACTTTGTTCTTGTAAGATTATGACTTCGTCCCGACAAAATACGTCTTTGTTCCTGTAAAGCTAAAAACCTCTTTTTCTTTTTCTCTAAAAAAATATATTCTGTTTTCATAACATTGACCCCCCCCCCCCAAAAAAAAAATAAACATTTTAATTCCTATGACATTTTAGAGGTAATTTAATTGGTGTTGGGATTTTAAAGAGGGCTTTTGGAAATAATTCTCCCCTATAAAGTTTGAGAACCCCTGAATTAAAGTATATGGGAGTGACTACCTCGCTTGTTTAGGTGCAAAGTGTCGGCGAGGTGCTGAGTGATGCTGGCATTGTGGAGAGCATCACATTGAAGAACTTCATGTGCCACTCGTTCCTCGGCCCAATCAACTTTGGATCAAACATCAACTTTGTCGTCGGCCGCAACGGAAGTGAGTGTAACTAGTGTGATGGTAAAGTTGTGTCAATTGTACCTCGAGTTGGTAAATATGACGTAAAATTCATATCCTGGTATAAATTTTAATTTCTTTTATTAAAAGAAAATAATAATTGTAGTGTCGTGTTGCGTTCTCCGTTGTTCAAACAGATTTGATAAGATTGATCCAAATAGTTTTTACCGCATACCAAAGAAACGTGAAGCTCGTCGTAAACTTTGAAATGCAGCAACTAAGCTTAACAGGTGGAACCTACTGACAATGACTATGTTTACTTTCGATACTATATGGTAAGACAAATAACTTCATAATTTAGTTTTCCAATATATTCTGATATTATCATGTTGTTCTTATTTAATTATTGTATTGTTATTGTTGAGTGGAGGGAGACTAGAAAAGTAAGAATATCATTGTCTTTTTATTGTACATGACAAACATCTTGAATCTTTATTATTGTTCATATTAGGTAGGGGTGTCCCGATTTCCGATCTTTGAGATTGGAAATTGTACCGATATCAGAAGAAAAAAAAGAAAAAAAGTGCTCGGACTGGATCTAAAATGTCCGATTTTGCCACTCTTATACAAGCAGTCCATTCCTTGCTCCACTCTAGCACTTCTATCCAGCAGTGCCTGGACAGCATGCAGAGCCCACCTGATCACAACAACAGGTTGCTAAGGTGCTAACATAGTAGCAATCAGTAAGAGTGAATGTTGCTTGCTTAAAGTCGTTTATTGACACTCCAGCTGAAGTTGACTGTAAAACTATTGAATGTTCAAATACATCACAGACTTCATTTCTTTCTTCATTTTTGTTCACAAAAATCGCTAACTCAAAGCTAACACACAATGAATGAAAAACAACATTGATGAGCTAACGAAAATTACTATCAAACTCGCGGCCCTTGTATCGCTCAAAATAATGACTATTGGGACACCAATGCTGTAAAACCACATACAAACAGGTAATATAACAATACTCTCAGGCATATAGTCTTTAAACTGTGAAAAACGAGTTCTATTCAGACATGCAAATTAGTCGCCTTTCGGCGAAATTCCCTGTTTTGAACTAAAAATTGGCCATTTACGTGACTTGTATAGATCTGATGAGTTTTTCCTGGAAGGGGTGGTTCACAGTCGCTGACGTCATAGGCTGTTTCGTACTCGTTGAATGCTGCCAGCTAGATCAAAAACTGGATCAAAAACCGACATCAATGTATAAAGGATATCACCACATGGGCTCAGGAACACTTCAGAAAACCAATGTCAATAAATACAGTTTGGCGCTACATCCGTAGGTGCAACTTGAAACTCTTACTATGCAAAGCAAAAGCCATTTATCAACAACACCCAGAAACGCCCCCGGCTTCTCTGGGGCCGAGCTCATCTAAGATGGACTGATGAAAAGTGGAAAAGTGTTCTGGTCTGACGAGTCCACATTTCAAATTGTTTTTGGAATTTGTGGACATCGTGTCCTCCGGGCCAAAGAGGAAAAGAACCATCCGGACTGTTATGGACGCAAAGTTCAAAGGCCAGCATCTGTGATGGTATGGGGCTGTGTTAGTGCCAATGGCATGGGTAACTTACACATCTATGAAGGCACCATTAATGCTGAACAGTACATACAGGTTTTGGAGAAACATATGCTGCCATCCAAGCAACGTCTTTTTCATGGATGTCCCTGCTTATTTAAAAATAAAAAATGAACTTGGCAAATGGCTGCAATATAAAAAAATGAGTGAAAACTTGAAGGTGGTCTGAATACTTTCCGTACCCACTGTATACCTTCTACCGATTATACCGCGTATTCCCAACTGTATCTAGGGCTGGGCAATTAATTGTAGGATAATAAATTTTTTAGCTGCTTCTGTTGTTCATAACTCATCACCACTGATGTACACTACTTATGCAAATCCCACGAGAGGTGGAAAAACAAAACAAAAGCAACGCTTGTTTTAAATGTAATTCTAATCCATTTAAAATCAGAAATTAGACAAAAAAGATTTCATTGTAAGGTGATATCACCCAGCTCTAACCGTACTGTTTATGTAACCTGCTCCTTTTTGCCTTTCACTTGGCCATTTGGCTTGTACAATGCGTGAAATGTGACCCTTTTCTCTGCAGGTGGAAAGAGCGCCATCCTGACAGCTCTCATCGTTTCGTTAGGTGGAAATGTGCAGGCCACAAGCAGAGGAACATCTCTCAAAGGTTTTGTCAAGATAGGCGAAAGGTAAAGGTGTTGCCCCAAGTAAAATTAACCGCCACGTTACTCTCCTGGCCATTTTATGCAATTTTTATTTTCTTCATATTTAATCATCCACAACCCTAATTAACCATATTTAGACCATATTTATCAGAACTGAAATTGGCAGATATCTAATATAGACAGACCCTTACCAAAAATTAGAATATCATGGAAAAGTATTTATTTCCATAACTCCCAGGCAATTCCACAGGCTGATTAAAGCAAAGCAACCAAGAATTGAAGATTAACATATCGTTTTGAAAGTACCATATTTTGATTGATTTAATGTGACCCTAATTTATTTTTTTCCCCTCCAAAAACTGAGAGGTAAATGGTGATTTCTTCACAGTATTACATTTTTTTGAATTCCTGATTTCGTGGGTTTTATTATGCCCAAATTATGTAAAAATAAACAAATAAATTCTTGAAATTGTTTAAATGGTTGGCCCTGAATCTATAATCTATGAAAGTGTAACATTTTTGAATGGAATTATGGAAATAAACTTTTCCATGATGTAAATTTTTTTTGGAAAGGGTCTGTATGTATCCCATTTTGTTTGGAGTAAATATATCTGTCTGTATCTATTAGCTACCTCCAGTGGGAGGAAAAAGTCTGTGAAACCTTTGGAATTTCTTACATTTCTGCATAAATTAGTCATCAAATTTGGTCTGATTTTGATCTAACTCACAAATAAACAAAGAGTCTGTTTAAATTAATATCACACAAACAATAATGTTTTCATATTTTAATTGAAAATAACGTAAACATTCACAGGACAGGTAGGAAAAAGTAAAACCTTGGTTTACATAACTGGTTGACCCTTGATCTTTTGGCAGCAATAACCTCAACCAAACGGTTCCTGTAGTTTCAGATCAAACGCACAACGATCAGGATGAATCCTGGACCAGTCCTCTTTACAAAACTGTTCAGTTCAGCAAGATTCCTGGGATATCTGGTGTAAATAGCTCTCTTGAGGTCATGGCACAGCATCTCAATCAGTGTGAGGTCAGGACTACTTTGACTGGGGCACTCCAGAACACGTATTTTCTTCTTCTGAAGCCATTCTGTTGTTGATTTGCTTCTGGGTTTTGGATTATTTTCCTATTGCAACACCCATCCTTTTTTGAGCTTCAACTGTTGGACAGATGGCATCAAGTTCTGCAAACCATCTCGATAAACTTGTGATTGAATTTTTCCATTGACGATAGAAAGCTGTCCAGGCCCTGAGATAACATCCATGCCCATAAAGTGATGCTCCCTCCGCCATGCTTTACAGTTGGGATAAGGTTTTGGTTTTTTTGCGTGCTGTGCCATTTTTTTCCGCCCTCTACACATGGTGTTGTGTGTTCCTCACAAACAATTCAACTTTGGTTTCATTTGTCTCCAGAATATTTTGCCGGTAGTGCTGCAGAACATCCAAGTGCTTTTTTATCAAACTTCAAATTATTATTATTATTTTTTTTAAATCGACACCAAGAACATCATCCTTGGTGTTCTCCCATAAACCCCATTCTTGTTGAATATTTTACTTACGGTAGATTTATCAACAGAGATTTTGGTATGTGCCATGAGTCTTAAACTGACACTCTGAAGAGAAGTGTTGAACTTGCTGCATTTAGAGACAATTTATCTTACCGCGGACTGATGAACAGCAAGACCTTTAAAGATACTTTTGTAACATTTTCCAGCTTTATACAAGTCAACAATTTTTACTCGTAGGTCTTCTCAGAGCGCTTTTTAGCTTTTGTATATGGTACACATTAGGTACAGTTGTGCTGACCATTATTGCTCCCATTAAGTTTAAGTACAAAATGTGGAATCTCTCCTGAAGAAAATGAAGTGAAACAACATTTTCTATAGAGGACTTGTTTGATATAAAAGAGCAAATTATGATCACTATTTTATGGATAGATTAAACAAAAATAGAGCTTATTAGCAATGCACACAAACGGTATGTTGCGAGATGGCGCAATGAAGCATTGAAGGGGAAAAAAATACCTTGGCAACAGTCAAGCATGGTGGAGGATCCATATTGCTGTGGGACTGCATCTAGTACTCGAGGCTTGACTGTATCAAAGGTATCATGAAATAAGAAAATTATCGAGAGATATGAGAGCAAAAGGCCTTACCCAGTGGACGAGAACTTGGCTTGAGGCGAAGATCATGGGTCCTCCAGCAAGAAAAACACCAAAAGCACACAGGAATGGTGGAAAAGAAAAAAATGGACTGTTTTAAAATGACCAGCAATGAGTCCTGATCTCAATCCAATTGAAAATGTTTAGGGGGAAGCTGAAATCTGGCTTTAGGGAAAAGGACCCTGCCAATGAGCAAGAGTTTGAACAAATTGCAAAGGAAGAGTGGGAGAAACGCTACCTAAGAAGTGCAAAAAGCTTATAGATGGATACAAGAAATGTTTGGAGGCTGTCATCGCTGCCAATAGATGTGCAACCAATTATTGAGGGGTGGCAATATTGCTGCACATGCTTTCTTTGAAAAAAAAAAATGTTGAAAAAAAAAAAAAAGGCCTTTGTTAAATTACTTTGGACCTTCAATTAAATTATCCTGATAATATAAGTTTGGTACATTTCCATTTATTTCTGAAGCTATTATACAGGTTATGCAAAAAATGAAGGGGTGCCATTTAAGCACGACTCTAATGCTCCTTGACAGGAGACAATTGTAAACTGTGTGTTCCAGTCGCCAGCGCCGCTTTAAGCGACACCTCCAATCGTCATTGATTGGACTTCAGATTGGGTCACACTCTTGCTCTCTCTGTTAAATTTTTTTCCTCCCCGTTGTGTGAATGTCATTTTCAATGAAAATAGGAAACAATTTAATTGTTGTTGTATTAGTTTGAGATAACTGTTTTCGTTTATTCTTGTGATTTAGATGACCAGACCACTTTTTATGACCAATTTATGCAGAACTGTCCAAAGGGTTAATTCTTTCTCTTGTTCTTTCTATTTCTCTTTATCTCTTTTCATATCTGTATTTCTATCTCTGCTCTTCCTCTTTCTCGATTGCTGGTCTATGGCGTAAATATGGCGGCTCCCACCGGAGCTCGTATGCAATGGAGATCTTGTTTTTAACTACTTATAAGTTTTCATCAAGCGTTTTTTTTAAAATAACGGAATAAAAACAATCCCTCCATCTTGATGAATGAGGTGACGTTCACGACAAAGTGCGCATGTCACACGGCTTTTCCGATTAAATGTAGTGCACATCGTGTATACACCCGATTGGAATATATCACGTCACGTAAAGGTTGACCAGAGAGCTTCAATCGAAATGTTTTCAATCGTAAGGACGAAAAAAAAGTCTCCGTAAACCTGGCTACTGTCTGGTTGGTCCGCTGAAGGCGACTCCTTCACCGCTCAATCAAATATATGTTCGCTGTCTGAATAACATGTGTCACTGAGGTTATGCTTAATAAACAATTAACGTTCCCGTGTTTGTATAAATTGGGGACTAACACACACAACGACGCGAAGCAAGGCACTGATGTTTTAAACGACATCGCCACGGTGGAGCGAGCTGTTTAGCTCAACTCGCAAGCTCATTAGCTCGTAGGCTAGCTTGTGAGCTTGCGAGCCAGCTCGTTAGCTTGCGACTACAAACGGTTAACTTTCTCTTAAGTGTCTCTGTTGTGTGAATCTACGTGCAGCATATGCAGTAAGGCTGTGGAGTATTGGATGGCACCAACAAGAGTGTACTGGTTCGCCAGCGCTCCATGAGCCCGCTAGCAGCCAATGACACGGCTGTTCAGCTCTGTCGGCTAACTGTGTAATCCGCACGCCGGCTCGCCACAACAATGACAATTTATCGAGTCCGTAAAAACTATCGTGTCCATTTTATTCATCGAACGTTAAGTCCATATAGTAATTATCGTGACAGGCCTAACAACCTGGGAGTCAACCAGCACCGCATTTTAGTTTCAGCTGTATTTTTAGTTTTACCACAAATGCGTTGCCATTGTTTTAATAAACGCCGATGCTCATTTTGATTCATCTGCCATCACAGCTCAGCCAACGTGTCCATCACCCTGCGTAACCGAGGGAAGGACTCTTACAAACCCGAGCTGTATGGTCCGGCCATCATCGTAGACCTGAGGCTCACTCATGATGGAGTGAGAACTTACAAGCTGAAGAGCAAATGCGGTAAACTTGATTTGACACACAAACACAGCAGCACCAGATATAGCTTAGAGTCCTGGACGGAACAAATAAGTCTCAAATACAGGATTACTGCTTCAAGCCGCTGCTGGCTATAGGCAGTCAGGCTCGCCGGCTTTCCCGGCTGCGGCGAGCGGTGCATCGGGGAAGACAAGACCCGATGCCTGCTTGGCGCCGAATTGAATCATAAACATAACCGCGATGTACGTTTGAAGTGTCGATGGCCTACAAGTCAGATTTCTCGCAGTTAGCTAATCGCACTTCGGTTGTCATGCGAAGCAGCGGTGACACAGGCAGGCCCACAGCTAGTCATTTGGGGGCCCCTCCCTCCAATCACTTTTGTAATTTAGACCACTTTGTCCTGCTTTTGAAAACTGTTACAATGATCTGACATCTAAAGTTAGGCTATGAATATTTACAATCTAAGATTTATGTTGTTGATCTTAAACTAAAAAGTCCTTCTTGAGGATTATCAAATAAGTAAATATTCTCAACACTTTTAATATAATTGATAGGAACATTAATTATTTACATTTAACATTGAATATTGCAGGGATCTCGTTTGATATGCGTCCAGCATCTGAGACGAGCAAAAATTAACTGGGACACATGAAGCATATTCTGCGTTCGTCATCGAATGGTTTAAGACCCGCCCTACGTGTGTGTGTATGTGTGTGCGTGCGTGTGTGTGTGTGTTTGCGTGCGTGTGTGTGTGAGCGCACGCTCGTGCGTGAGCGCGTGTTTGTGTGCGTTTATATAGTGGAGAATTACTGTATCTTGTTCAATGTGATGATAACTCGCAGGGATTCATTGTTCAAGGCTGGGACTCATTGTTTCCAGACATGTGCATCCTGGGACTAAGGTAGTCTCAAGTGTAAAATGATCTATGATATCGTTTCCCATTTCAACTGCTTTTATACTCTGATTTTGGTGATCAAAAGCGTCTCCCTGTCCCTGCAGCTGAAAAACACACCCACAGCATGATGCTGCCACCACCATGCTTCAATGTTGGGACTGTATTAGACAGGTGATGAGCAGTGCCTGGTTTTCTCCACACATGCCACTTAGAATTAAGGCCAACAATTTCGATCTTGGTCTCCTCAACCAGAGAATCTTATTTCTCACCATCTTGGACTCCTTCAGGTGTTTTTTTAGCAAACTCCATGCATGCTTTCGTGTGTCTTGCACTGAGGAGAGGCTTCCGTCGGGCCACTCTGCCATAAAGCCCCGACTGGTGGAGGGCTGCAATGATGGTTGACTTTCTAGAACTCTCTCGCATCTCCTGACTGCATCTCTGGAGCTCAGCCACAGTGATCTTTGGGTTCTTCTTTACCTCTCTCACCAAGGCTCTTCTCCCCCAATTGTTCAGTTTGGCCGGACGGCCGGCTTTGGGAAGGGTTCTGATAGTCCCAAACGTCTTCCATTTCAGAATTATGGAGGCCACTGTGTTCTTTTTTTT
The DNA here is from genome assembly GCF_024500385.1 of Phyllopteryx taeniolatus. Classification (NCBI taxonomy): domain Eukaryota; kingdom Metazoa; phylum Chordata; class Actinopteri; order Syngnathiformes; family Syngnathidae; genus Phyllopteryx; species Phyllopteryx taeniolatus. Next base: position 3,623,761 of record NC_084517.1, on the reverse strand, counting down.
TTTTTTTTTTTTTTTTTGTTTTTTTTTGTAATCTTGGCCAGATCTGTGCTTTGCTACAATTCTGTCTCTGAGCTCTTCAGGCTGTTCCTTTGACCTCGTGATTCTCATTTGCTCTGACATGCACTGTGAGCTGTAAGGTCTTATATAGACAGGTGTGTGGCTTTCCTAATCAAGTCCAATTAGTATTATCAAACACAGCTAGACTCAAATGAAGGTGTCGAACCATCTCAAGGATGATCAGAAGAAATGGGACAGCACCAGAGTTAAATGAGTGTCACAGCAAAGGGTCTGAATACTTATGGTTGTGTGATATTTCAGTTTTTCTTTTTTTAATAAATCTGCTAGAATTTCAACAATTCCATTTTTTTTCTGTCAATATGGTGAGTGTGGTAAGGAAGTGAAGAAACGGGTCCAAGCAGGTTGGAACGGGTGGAGGAATGTGTCAGGTGTGCTATGTGACAAATTTCTGCTAGGATGAAGGGCAAAGTTTATAAGATAGTGATGAGGCCAGACATGATGTATGGATTAGAGACAGTGATACTGAAGAGATAACAGGAAGCAGAGCTGGAGATGTTGAAGTTCTGTCTAGGAGTGACCATGTTGAATAAAATTGGAAATTAGTTCATCAGAGGGACAGCCAAGGTTAGATGTTTTGGAGACAAAGTTGGAGAGAGCAGACGTCGATGGTTTGGACACGTCCAGAGGAGAGAGAGTATATTGGTAGAAGCATGATGAGGATGGAGCTGCCAGGCAAGAGATCTAGAGGAAGACCAAAAAGTAGGTTGATGGATGTCGTGTGGGAAGACATGAGGGCAGTTGGTGTTAGAGAGGAGGAGATGGGCTTACATGGAAAAGGATGACACGCTGTGGCGCCCCCTAACGGGACAATCCGAAAGGAAAAGAAAAAGCGGATTAAACACCCTAAATAACTGGAACCCAGTGCAAAAGCTAACAAAGGGTGAGGTGGCCCTATCTTGTGCCATAGCCATAAGAGGAAATATTGAGTTCCTTCCATATCTGGTGGACAGGCTTTGATAGATGGGCCAAAAGTGAACTTATTACTATGAATCAGCCATTTCTAAAGAAGTGTAATCAAAACATTTGCCCAACTAAGAAGCAGATTGAATGTACCCTGAAGTGACCACTATAAGTATTTAAAAATAATTGTAACAATAACAAAGAGGTCAGAGCATATTCTAAAGTCTTTACACTGGCTTCCAGTCAGCTTTAGAATAGATTTTAAAATTCTACCACTGGTCGATAAATCACTAAACTGTTTAGGTCCTGAATACATGAAGGAAATGCTAATGAATTATAAACCCAGTAGGGTTCTGAAATCGACAGACTCAGGTCAAATAGTCGAGCACAGAGTCCAAAACAAACATGGTGAAGCTGCAGTTAGCTATTATGCTGCGCACAAATGGAAGTGTGAATGTTTTAAAGTCCAGGTTAAAAAGTCTTCTTTTTTTCTCATCCTTTTTAGAGCATTTCCACTTTTAAATGCTATTTTTTGCACTGTACGCTGGTTTAATTGTACTATTTTGTTTTTCTTTGTTTTAAATGTTTATAAGCTTTTGTTGTTGTTTTTAATGCTTTTCATCATGTAAAGCACATTGAGTAGTTGTTGAGTTGACCTTGTGTTTGAAATGCGCTATATAAATACATTTTTTTGCTTTGCTTTGCTATGAACGCGTACTCATTTGTCTGTTTTCCTCTTCAAAATTTGCTAATCTCTGCGATAACTCAGTTCCAGCCAGACCTTTGCGACAAGTGTACTGTACCACCCTATCACTTATTTAGGTGTTTTCCGACTTTGTTACAATAGCTTAGCAGCTCACTTCCCCGCCGTCTGTCTCACGTCTTAACCTCCTTCTGTGATCACGCTAGTTCTAAAAATGTATTTTATTTGCTGTCATGGATAGAGTTATCATGACGGGAAGTGGAATTTTAGAGGAAATTTAATGAAGCTACAGGGGAATTCGGGGAAACAATGCAGAGCAGAGGGACTTTACGGACTACAAAAATTACAGGCAAACGTACGTAAAGGAACAAGATATAGGGTGAATGACATGTGATCATGAAATTAGTTTATGTGTGGTAAGCGACGGCAAAGATGGGAATCTATGTGACCGTTACTTTAATCCCAATTATGCACTAATTTGTACTTGGTAATCAGCAAATTGTACTCACGTTGCGCAGAACAAAAATAGGCAGGCGGGTTGATTCTCCCGATGTCTCTACAAGGACGTCGACAGGTTGATTAGAATGAAAAGGAAGAAAAAAGAGGAAAAAAAAAAAAGTCTCGCCCGAGTGACTGGCCCCGCCCTCGTAGCGTGGTGAGGACATGAGCCAGTCTTCGGCAGAGCAGGAAAAACAACAGCCAAAAGCAAGAGGATTCTCTTTTGTACCTCGAGGGAGTTGCCCAAAAGACCAGCGTCTCAGAATAGACCACACCTCCTGATATTGAATTTCACCCTAAATTTATCTGTGGTGCTAAATCCAGTGGCTCTAAAATAATTAATTCCCAGCTTTTGCATTGTCTCACACATCATGGTTAACATATGCAATGAGTGTTTCGACCTTGTTTGATGGATAAAACCACTTAATGTCAGTGATGTAACATTTTGTGTCGTCTGAGGTAAAACAGTTATTATTCTTTTCAAACTAGCAACTTTAAGTGCAGCCCTATGGGGGGCACAAGCCAGTGCAAACTGTAGGCCGGTCCCAAGCCCGGATAACTGAATGTGGGGACTTTGAATGTTGGAACTATGACAGGAAAATCTCGGGAGTTGGTTGACATGATGATTAGGAGAAAGGTTGATATATTGTGTGTCCAGGAGACCAGGAGGAAAGGCAGTAAGGCTAGAAGTTTAGGGGCAGGGTTTAAATTATTTTACCATGGTGTAGATGGGAAGAGAAATGGAGTCGGGGTTATTTTAAAACTCCCACAAACCTTGGCAAGAAATTGCAGCAATATTTAATTACATTAGCATGCTGGCGACAAAGGGAACAATGTATCTCATCTACGGCACCTTCTTTTAACATAAAACGAAAGCACGTGGGGCTTTTCGCCCAGTTTTCAACCGTTAGTGAGCTTGGCATGTCGCATTTTATCGTCCGCAAGCTGCCATTAGCTCCCCTCCAACTGACTTTTGACATATCAGTGATCGCGTAGCTGTTTACCACTGCTTTCTGCGCAGTTTTCATTTCTATGATAAATCCAGGATCTCCTCATCGACTTACGGGAAATGAACCGTTCAAAACATACACCCCATATTGTAGTGATGGAAATTGAGGAATACATCGCTTGAAGACCTAATTTTACATCACATTTGGCTACGCGATACCGGATATTTCGGACCCTGTATATAGAGAACATATTTAAAAAAGAGGGGAAAAAAAGGTTTTACCCTTTCCACAGGTTTTAAACACATTTAAAAAATATTTGAACACACAAAATTGCAAGCATAAAATGTATAGAAAATAAAGTAGTCATATCTGCATGTTAGATATGTGCCTATATAAGGTGGGGGCTGGTGGGTTGTGTCAGTGAGTTTGCGTGTGAGTGTCTGGGCGTGAGTTGTGGTTGACAGCAGCTCCTGTGTCGGCCTGTACGTGTTTTACTGTTCTCCCGGCATTCAACAAATTGCGGAAAACTGCATCTGCGACTGTGGTTCTCCTTTCCCACATAAGGGCATTACAGTCAGTAAGTATATTGTAAAAACTCCAAAAAAGATAGCGATTAACTCCAGATTTCTGCAATATAGCTGGGGATTTCCTTGATACACAAGTAGATGCAGTCCACAGAAAAATCTGTTACTCCTTCTTTGAAGCTAAATAAAAAAATTTCCCCCTTTGTAGGTCAAATAATCTCAACCAAAAAGGAGGAGCTTACTTCTATTCTGGACAATTTTAATATACAGGTAAAGAGCTGGACAAAATGGAGGATATCGATTGTGCTGTGTGCGAGTGCGCTGATCAACTTTGCTTTTTCTTCACAAGGTCAACAATCCTATGTCAGTTCTCAACCAAGAGATGAGCAAGAACTTCCTACAGTCCAAAGGAGAGGGGGACAAATACAGGGTTTGTGAAGTTGAAGTTTGTGTTTTGTGTGTTAGACAGATTTTCATTACTTTTACCTCTCGTTTTTGCTCAGTTTTTCATGAAGGCCACACAACTGGAGCAGATGAGGGAGGATTTCATCCACATCAAAACCACGAAACATATCACTGAAGATAAAGTGGGGCAACACAGCGAGGTAAGAATTGCTCTTGAAAGGTTTCAGTGGAATAAATGACGTGATTAAAAAAAAACATTATCTATTTGTTGTATTATTTTTTTCCATTCACTGGTGAAAGAAAACAAAATTTAGAAAGGTTGGGCATCGAGAACCGAGAACCGATTGGAACCCGGACTAACATTGCAGTTCCCCCGGAATCGTTCAAATGAAAAACCTACAGTCCGCCGACCCCGTAGAAGAAAGTGGCGAAAACCAACGAAGAAGAACGCACATGAAGACATGCTTGTTTCGGCGGCAAACAAAAGTCTGTCTTAACTTTGTTCAAATTTATGACCAATCGCCTCAGTGCAACACTTGGAATAAGATTATATTGTGCAAAGGAGGGTTTCACGCAAAACTTCAGTGGAGTCAAATTGGCTGAGTGAAACAATAAAATATTAAGTCGATTGGGTTAGTTCGACACACATTGCCTTTTAGTTCATGGGTTTGATATTTATACTTGTTAAAAAGAACCCTGAGTCAAATGAGTATATTAGTCTAGGCTGCGGCCTGCAAAGAAAAAGGATGTTCATAATTTGGACACCCTTTATTTAAACCATGCAAACGTTTTTGACCCAGTCCCCTAAAAGAATCGGAATACAGAATCGTTTTTCGAATCGCTCAAATTCAAACGAGGCCCAACCCTGTATTTAAGTCTTATCTAATCTATTTTAACGCTACAGGATTTTCAATGGGGAATTTGGAGGGAAATGATAACAATTTGGAAGTCATCCAGCGTCTCAGAGCGGATTGAGCTCATAATTCACGTTTTAAACGTTTGTTTGAATGTGTGACACAGTACTTGAAAGAGCTGAAACGAAAGTACCTGGAGAGAGAGGACCGTTACAAGAACCTGTCGTCCATTGACGAGATGCACACCAAGCTGGAGGAGTTACAGAAGCAGATGGCCTGGGCTCTGGTCAGCTCATTTACTCTCCCATCCTGAAACGTGAAGGCAGTAAAGAGACCATTTTACTGACTTTTTTGCAGGTGATCGAGATGGAGAAGGCGCTCGAGCCAATGAAAGAGAAGCTGCATGCCAATAAACAATCCACGGCAAAATATGATGAAAAAGTGGAAGAATGGAAGGTAATAACATCAGCAGTGTGCTTCTATGGTTCTGTCCCTGTGAACAGCATACTTCTGAATGCAGAACAAAGTCAAGGAGGCTGAGAAGAAGTGCAATCAGATCCAGGAACAGCTGGAAGGCATCACACAGCAGGTCCAGGAGCTGCAGCCCAAATGTGCCGAGCTCAAGGCAGAGGCACAGAATCATAACACCCTTCTCAAGTCCAGCGAGGTTAGGCTTTTGTCGTCTGGCCTACTTAACCTCAACACACTTGTCATTTGTGGCCTTCTTATTAATAGTGTGCATGTTGCAGGTCACAGTCCACAGATGCCAGGTTAGCCTGAGGGACCTTGAGAAGGACAAGGCCCAGCTGTCCTCCAGGATAAATGATCTCCAGCTGAGGTGCAACTGTTTGTACATTGCATACATACACATGCATGCAAATCAGTCGCCTTTCGGCGCAATTCGCCGTTTTGAACTCAAAATAGGCCATTTGCGTGAATCGTATAGATCAGATGAGTTTTTCCTGTGGGCGGGGGGGGGGGGGGGGGGTCGCTGTCGCTGAGGTCATAGGCTGTTTCGTACTCCTTGAACGCTGGCAGCTAGATCCATTCCACACATCCACACACAGATGTAATTGTGAATATTACTCCGCGGCGGACTAATATGCGGTCTGAGGTTCCGCCTGTGCGAGACCAGAAAAAACTTGCTCCGCTTCTGCTGTTAAGAAGTAACCTTACTTTTACTCCGTTACAATGATCTAAATATCGCTCGCTACTTTTATTTACCAATTATAGATTATTTATCAACGATTTCGTGTGCAAGACTACGCCTTCGACTTCCGCATTGGGCGCTGTTTGCATTGATCTAATGTTTAAGTCTAGTTCACCAATCAAACGACACAAGAAACTCACATGACCTCACACAACGTCTTCCATCGGGCTTCCCAGACATAGGTATTCACACTAGATAAGCCTGGCCCGCTGAATGTCATGCGTACGTGGCGGCCATGTTGGAAACTTCGTCGTCGCCATGATGGCAACGGCGCACTACTCTTGTTTACATTTAGATGAACAAAAACAACAGCTTTCATGTATTGTAGTATTTGTCTGGCACTGTCTGCCCAAACGTTGATATTTCAGCTCACTTATAACTTGAGAAAACACCGTGCAGTAAATTGCAGATGGTTTTTTTTGTAGTTTTGACTGTGCATACACTCACACAGCGACATCAGAATTTGCACATTCACATTTTATGTTGTATTTATTTATTTATTTTATTTGATGTTCATTCTGTGGTTAAAAAAAAAAAAAAAAAAAAAAAAATCTGAAGTTCCTCACGATTTACTCAGTACTTGAGTAATAATTTCACTGTGTACTCTTTTGGAGGACTACTTTTTACTTTTACTTGAGTCACATTATTTTCAAGTAACTACTCTTACTTGAGGACAATGTTTGGCTACTCTACCCACCTCTGGAGCGGACATCCTCTATTGCTACTCTTAAGTTGAAGCAACATTTTTCCTCATCAGATCAGCCAGTGTGGTATTTGTTGCACTGGTCTTTTGTATTTTTGCGTTGAGGTGCTGCGGGTCGTGGCCCTGGTTGTGTTCCCAGCAGAACCGCGAATCACACGTAACATCGGAACCGCTAGTACAGTTTATATTAATTAGGAAACTCGGATACAATTATCTAATTAGTTTACGGAGTAGATGTTAAATGTATTAAGCGACGGAGCGATGTTAAGGATTATGTCACAACACAGAATGAACTAACTTCAAATTCAGAAATGGCCAATAAAAACAGAAATATATTGAATTAATTTTCCTGTAAAATGCATTTGGGATTAGCCTTTGAAGTTGGTCATGGTGAAAAATGTAGTCAATGATTTTAGTCAATTATTTTCCTGAATGAGAGTGCTTGAAGAGGAGGATGCTATTCATGTGGCACAGCTTGAAGCAGGCATCAGGTGCAGGTGGAGACGGGCCTGGCTTGAGTTGGAGGCCAAAACAAAAAAAAGGAAAGAAATGAGGCAAATTTAATTATAATCTTAAATTTGTACATCAACATTTACTTGAGCAGTGCAAATAAATATTTTTCTGTGTGAAGAAAATTTGTTTATTTTGCCTTATTGTACGCTTTAGAGTTTTCCTGATTGCTTAATTTATGTTCAAATTAAAAAAAAATAAAAATCTCTGCAGGGATGTTTTTCTTGTCACCTTTTTCATGCCTTTGGTGTTTGTATGTCTGACAGTAACATACGGTAGACCCCTCCCCCCTCCCCCCAGTATGTTTCTTACTTTGTGCATCCTTACAGCATCAACCAGGCGACAGGGTCGGCGAGGCAGGCCAAGGACGAGAGCATGCAGCGCATCCAGTGCCAACTGGAAGATCTAAATCACCAGATGTCCACTCTGGGTCAGCAGATTAACCAGTATCAACACGCCAGCAGTCGTGCTAAGGAGGAGCATGGAACGATCCGGTAAAATAAATGAATGGAGGACTACCAAGCTAAATATAAATGAAACTAATCCCTTGATATAATAGAAATAGTGTATGTTATGCTGTCCCACTCCTCATTGGAACAAGCGAGACATTTTCAGAAGGGTGCTTCACCTGTATCATCAGACATCAGCAGTCATCTAACACTGAAAACTAAGTACAGTGAATCTTTGATTTCTTGGACTCAAGTAACTGACTGTCTGGACAGTACATGTGTCCAAAAATAATTTCCAGTTGTCACCTAAATTGGTGTATTTTTAAAGTCTGTTACTTCCAGAATTGGCCACTGATGTTTAATGGCGCAATATAGGCAGAGACTGGGACAGACACACGTATTTCCGGGTCACAGATATACAGTGGCGTGAAAAAGTATTGGACCCCTTCTCAGATTCTTATATTTTTGCTTAGTTTCCCCACTTTCTCTAATATAATCAAACTATCAGACAAATATACCCCAAGTGAACTTAAAATGCTGTGTTTAAATGGTGTGAAAAAGTAATTTGTGAAATCCATCCATCCATCCATCCATCCATCCATCTATCTCCTGAGCCGCTTCTCCTCACTAGGGTCGCGGGCGTGCTGGAGCCTATCCCAGCTGTCATCGGGCAGGAGGCGGGGTACACCCTGAACTGGTTGCCAGCCAATCGCAGGGCAATTTGTGAAATCATGAATTCATTATGGCTAATCACAATGCTTGGTTAATTTTCACTCATCACACCCAAGCCTCCAGACCTGTTCAGTCAAGAAATTTCTGATTTCAAGAAATTTAAATTAAAAGAAATTTTATTTCAAGAAATATAACCTTTAACATTGTTCACACATGGCAGAATGAGTCCACTCACTTTAACTTTTATCAGAAAGGGCTTTTGAGTTTTGACGCAGGGAATTTTGCTTTGCCAACGTGACCAACCTGGGTAATATTAACTCTGCCACATACTGTTTCAATTATCCATTGGCGAGGTGGCAAACAGGCAGCGCGAACCCTGCCCTTTCACAGGCCGCAAAGAGTAATTCTGCCCTTTGGTTTCCATTGAAATTCAACGGGCTATTAATCAACAGAGGGACTTGTCAGCTGTGACACGTCGCGAGGAGAGTTTCAAGTTGTGGTCACACTTTGACGGCTTACTGCACGCTCTAGTGGTTGAACTGGGTCCATTATGAATGAGGAAGTGATAATTCCACTAGTTGGCCACTGCATGGAATAAAGCGCTTGGTGTTTCTATAGTGGGGGAAGGAAAGTATACGCCCAAACCTTTTGACGTCACGAAAGGGTTTAGCCCTGCCCACAAAATCAGGAAAACGAAAAGGTGAAAAAGAGTTTTAAGCCACAGCTCAACAATTCAGTATACTATATTGTTCTCAGTCTTTGTATATGTTTTCAGCACTTCAAACATATTTAATGTATTTAGTAATGAATCAAGGTTTTACTGTTTGGAGCACTTTAACATAGGCAATTTTAAAAAAAAAATTGGATTGGGGGCGTCAGATCCTCGTGTTTTTTGTTAGTTGTGACAGGTCTCAGTACCTGTCCCCCACGAAAACGACCCCTGAAAAACATTTTGCTTTTTTTCCTGGCTTTTGATTGGCGATTTTTTAAAAATCCTTTCTGTGCTATCAGGAAAGATTACGACATACTCAAGAGGTCCATGGATGCCAACAGTAGGAACTTGCGCATAATGGAAGGCAGTCGATCCAATCGGTTGCGGCGCTTTGGTGAGCACATGCCAGCACTGCTTGACGCCATCCAGGATGCTCACAAACGGGGTCAATTCAAGCACAAGCCACGAGGACCCCTGGGTAATTAATATTAGACATTGTAATTCCATCCACAGTGCTCCCTTCTCACAATCGTATATTTTTGCATAGTTTCCCCTGTTTAACATTTAAGATAATCAAACAAATATTTTACAATGATAAACCAAGTAAACATAAAATGCTGTTTTTAAATGGTGATTGTATTTATTCAGGATGCCCCCCTTGTTAATTCATGAATTAACTGTGTTTAATCGATAATAATCTTTTTTAGTTAATTTTCACTGACCACACCCAACCCTGATTACCTCCAGACCTGTTCAAGAAATTACCGTAATTTGTCGTGTATAATGCAGAAACTTTTCTCCCCAAAAGTTGTCAAAAGTCAATAGTGCACATTATACATAGGTATAGGAGAAAATTAATAAAACGTTCACATTTTTTAAATGTATGTCGCCATCAAGAGGTTATGAAAAAGCTGTACACTTTCATTCCAATATGCCACAGCCACCTAGAGGTTATGAGAAAGGTGTACACTTTCATTCTAATATGCCACCGCTACCCAGAGGTTATGAGAAAGGTGTCGCCTACACTTTCATTCCAATATGACCGGGGTACAAATGACTGCATACATGTACAGTTGTGCTGATAAGTATACATACCCTGGCGGCATTTGCGAAATATTGATTTATGTATTAAATAGGACTGATGACTGAACAACAACCATCATTAATTTCTTTATGATTATGTTTTCTTTAATGATAAGAAGAAGAATCACATTTTATTGTCATGAACATGCATGCATGCACACGAAATTTGTTCTCTGCATTTAACCCATCATAGTGAACACATACACGTTAGTGGAACACACTGGAGGAGGGGGCAGCTGAAGCGCCCTGGGAGCATTTGCTTTTCTGAAATGCTTGACAGTTTAATTTAAATCCCATGAAAATATGTTTCGCCTGGCCCTACATGTTTTCTTTAAAGAATTGTACCCATCTTACAAATTCTGCCTGAGTAATCAAACATATGAGCACAACTGTGTCTTTTCTCATTTACTAAATAAAAGTAGGGCTGTGAATTTCAAAATAAGAGCAAGTAAATAGAAAGTATTACGTGTTCAAATAAAGTGCTTAACTTCAGAATAATTATTTGAAAAAACTAACAAAATACAGATAATACTTTGTTTTGATCATATGGGTAGAAGCAAAATCATTAGTTGTAAAAATGCATTATGCATAGGTAGAAAGGTTTTCCAGAATTTTGAGGTCAGCTTTGGGGGTGCGTTATTATACATGGGTGCGCATTATACATGAGAAATTACGGTACTTGAGTAGCACCTGTTTGACAAAATGAAGTCAGCCAGAATATTTTAAAAAGCTGCAATAAAATGCTTCGATCCTAAGAAATTCAAGATCACATGAGAAATAAAGTCTGGAAATGGTTATAATGCCATTTCTAAAGCTTTAAGATTTCAGCGAACCACGGTGAGAGCTATGAAATGGAGAAAACATGGAACAGTGGTGAACCTTCCCAGGAACTACCGGCCTCTACAAATTACCTCAAGAGCACAGCGACAACTTATCCAGTAGATCACAAAGGAATACAGGACAACATCTACATAACTGCAGGGTTCACTTGCCTCAGTTAAAGTGAGTGTTCATGACTCAACAGTCAAGAAGAGACTGTGCAAAAATTGTATCCATGGCAGAATTCCACGTGGAAAACAACTGCTCACCAAAAAGAACATAAATGCTCATCTTACTCCTGAACGATTCCCAAGACTTGGGCTACTATTCTATGGACTGATCGGTCGAAAGTTGAAATTCATGGAAGGTGTGTCTCGTTACATCTGTGTAAATTTAGCACAGCACTTCAGAAAAAGAACATCATACCAACAGTCAAACATGGTGGTGGTAGTGTGATGGTCAGCGGCTGCTTTCTACTTCAGGACCTGGTTGAATTGCTGTAATTGATAGCACCATGAATTCTGCCCTTTACCAGAAAATCCTGAAGGAGAATGTTCAGCCATTAGTTTGACCTCAAGCTGAAGCGCACTTGGGTTCTGCAGCAGGACAACAATCCAAGACACGGCAGCAAGTCAACTTCTTAATGGCTTAAAAAAAATAAAATGAATGTTTTGGAGAGGTCTAGTTGAAGTCCGGACTTTAATCCAAATTAAATCCTGTGGCATGACCTTAAAAAGACCGTTCATGCTTGAAAACCCTCCATTGTTGCAAATTAATACAACTGTGCAAGGAAGAGTGGGCCAAAATATCTTCACAGAGATGTAAAAGGCAAAACGCTTGATTTCAGTTGTTGCTGCAAAGTGTGGCCCAACCATTACTCTTTCACACAGGGCCAGGTAGCTTTGAATCGTTTTTTTTCCTTAATAAATGAACATTTAAGTTTCAGTTACAATATCAAAACAGCATTTTGTTTTCTTGGTTATCTTTCTCTGATATTTACATGTTTAATGATCTTAAACATTTAACATTGGACAAACTATGTAAAAAATAAAAACAAAATTTAGATGGGGCAATGCTTTTTCCACAGCACCGCACCTCTAAGATTGGGGTGTTCAAATGGTCCCTGTGCCATAGTTTGGACACCCCTGTTTTAAGACATGAGTAGAGGAACCTCGTGCTGTAAGTCTGAACTTTTGTGCTGCAGGTTACCTGATCAAGCTGAAGGACCCAGAGCAGGCCCTTGCCGTTGAGGTGTGTCTGCAAAGTCTGCTGCACACCTTCACCTGTGACAACTACGACGATGAGAAAGTGCTGAAGGGGCTCATGGCGAAAATTATGGCGTCAGGCCGTAGGCCTCCCATCATCACCAGCACGTTTCTCACAAAGGTCCATGATACACGAAAGAGGTAGGAGCCGCTTTAGCTAGAATTGAACATGTTCAAATCCAGAGTTTAGGTTGACTTGATTTGTCTCTTCCAGGGCTTTGAACCACCCGGACTACCAGTCTGTGCTTCAAACTCTAGAAATGGAGGACACGGTTGTGGCCAATTGCCTGATCGATCAAAGGGGCATTGAGAACATTTTGCTCATCAAGGTAATAAATCCCCAAGAAACCCACAGTGCATCGCACAATTTGCAAGACCAAAAATGATCTATAAAATGAACGCAGACAACACGTTGGGTGAGATGTAAGCATGTCTGCCTCACAACTGCCTCACAAGGTTCCCAAGGAATGTGTGAATTTCAACTCCGGTCTTCCTGCACGGAGTTTGCCATGCTTGCCGTGGGTTTCCTCCAGCATTCTCCCTCATTCCAAAAACATGCATGTTATGTACGTAGAAGACTCTAAATTGTCTAACTCTATAGAGTGGGACAGGCGGGTGAGCCTAAAGGGATACCCGCACTATGGAAAGTAACTGGAGGGATGAAATGATACCACCCCTAAAGCAGGAGTGCGTAACCTAAATGGCCCTCATGGCCGCCATGTAATTCTAAAATAGAATAATAAAATCCCAGAGATATTGTTCCAAAAATCCCCAAAACATTTAATCCACCATTGTTCCTAATAGTTAACAATAAGCCTTTGTTCTATCGTTTGATGATATTTTTTTCATAAATTTAGTTTGGGCCTCAGTGGACCTTGTACAAACTCAAATGATAGGACTTACGTTCCTCACCCATGATGTAAATGCATTTTCAATGGAGGAAATAATTATTTGATCCCTCACTGATTTTATACGTTTGTTCGTCTTTGTTAGCGGGGTAATCTATAATTTTAATGGTAGGTGTATTTTAACAGGGAGAATATCACAAAAAATGTAGAAAATCACAAAGATTCAAATTATTTTGCAATTCATTGAGGGAAGTATTTGACCCCCTATCAAAACATTACTTGGAACTTGGTGGACGACCCTCTGTTGGCCAATACAGAGGTCAGACGTTTCTTGTAGTTGATCACCAGGTTTGCACACATCTTGCGAGGAATTTTGGACCACTCTTTGGAGATCCTCCAAATCCTTAAGTTTTCAAGGCTATGCCTTGGCAACTCGAAGCTTCAGGTCCCTCCACAGATTTTTTAATGGGATTTGGGTGGTTGACTGGTTAGGCCACTCAATTACCTTAATGTGCTTCTTCTTTAGCCACTCATTATACAATAAAGTTGATCAGTTTGAACATTAAATATCTTGTCTTTTAGTGTATTCAATTAAATATAGGTTGAACATGATTTGCAAATCATTGTATTCTGTTTTTGTTTATGTTTAACACAACATCCCAACTTCATTGGAATTGGGGTTGTAAAACATGCAAACTTTTTTGACCAAGCCCCCGAAAATAATCTAGAAACGTTTGGAACCGGAATCAAAATGAGGGATCGGGACCAGAATCGCTCATATTCAAACGATGCCTAACCCTGGCTTTTATTTATGTTTAACACATCGTCCTAGCTTCATTGGAGTTGGGGTTGTAGATTGGTAAACAAATATGCGCACTAGCATTTTACACAAACTTTCTAAAGTATTTGAACTCACCTTTTGGCATTTGCATATAATAATTGATAGGGAAATACAGCCAAATTGTGATAGCAAAGTAGACTACACAGGCTATTAGTATCTGCGTCAGGATAGAAGAAACATAGTTTCACGGTTTATATGTTGCATTCAGGGGTCACCAACAAAACGGGGTGTCTCAAGCGCTGATGAAGAAACACTTAGTGGATTGAACCTAACATTAACACCAAGATTCCACTGGACTTTACACCGATCTGATCGGCCTGATCGGTGTCGGCCGATAATTAGCATTTTATGCTGATCGGCTTTGTTATAATTCCCCGATCCGATCAATAACGTCATTGATCGACTCCACAAAAGACATTTACTCCGCGTCGCCGTGGTAACGAGTCGATCGCGTCGTGTGTATTATAAGAACAAAATGGGAAAAATGTGTCCTGGTCGTCACCAGTGTTCGGGAGAGGACTTTAATTCAAGGCTTGCTTGAGGTATGTTCAAATACTTTTAATACGATACGGCTCGCAAGCAGGCAACAAAACGTAATGTAGCGTAGCAAGCTAGTGCTAGCACTAACGGTTGTAACAGCATTCTGTCGACTCATGCTTTTAAGTTTCGGTGTGTGTGTGAAGTAATGTAATTACAATAATTTAATTACAGTAAGTTAGCACCCATTATTTCTGTCATGTTGTAATGTTGGTTTACCTGACTGATTAGAATACATGACCTGACAAGATGTTTTTAAAGAAACTCAGTATACAGTACACGTACAAGTATACACAGTAAATGAACAAGTCATTTAAATAGACACATTGCTCCATCTTGTGATCGGATCGGTGATCTGTTATCTTTTTTTTTTTTTAAACTCGGTGATCGGCCCCAAAAATCCTGATCGTGTAAAGCCTAGATTCCAACAGATGCCGAATGCCAAACTGCGACGATGTGATGTTCACTGGATCTAGCGCTGATTTTTACTAGTTACTGCTGTTGCTCCTGTTTAGAATCGCGCTGAGGCTTGTCGCGTGATGATGTCCGGACACCCGCCCCCCAACTGCTACCAGGCTTTCTCCAAGGACGGTGACCAGATCTTCACCAACCGCTGCTACGCCTCTGAGCAGACCAGAGCCAACTGCCTCTCGGGAGATGTGGAGGAGGACATCAGGTGTGAATCTCCAGGCGAAACGTCTGTGCTGTGTTACGCACGTAATAATCTGGGAGCGTTGTTGTCCTTTTATTTCCTGTTTCCCAGACACCTACAGAGAGAGCTGGAAACTCAACAAGCTCAGGCGTTGGGCTTGCAGCAACAAATGAGGAAGTTGGACGAGGACTTCAAACAAAACGAGAAGCTGGAGAAGGGAGCACACATGGAGATGAAGATTGCCAATGTATTGCTTCTCATTATTATCATGTTGAGATTTTTAGCAATTTTTATTTGTTATACGAATTATAATTCATCACATGTACACATTTATTGCAGGACAGCGCCACAAAGCATCGACTGGAGCTGTCGGACCTCCAGAATCTCGAAGAGCCTCAGCTGGAAGACCTCAAGCCGCTGGTTTGTTACAAAGAGCGCTGTTCACTAGTTGGAGTGGAGTCCCTTCAGTCAGCACAACTGTAAACTTCACAGGAGGAGGACCTTAAGGAAATTGTCGAAAAGATCTTGACAAACAGCAGGAAGTGCGAGGAGGCGCGAGCCCGGACATCTGAGCTCAAGGAGAACTACGACAGGGCAGAGAGAGAGTACAAGCAGCACAAGGAGCGCGTCAACACCATTGTCGAGGAGGCAGACGTGATCAAGGTAAGGCCACCCGAGCCCGAGCTGGTGTGTGAAGTCGATATAGATATAGTCGGCTCGCCTCCACACCTGGCTTGGGCTCTGGTAACAGTCCTCTTGAGAGGGGTTGGACTCTCTTCCACTCTGAAATTGGCCAAGTGATAGGCGCCAAGCAGGTGTGGTATACTTATTGCACCCCGGCTCGGCGCCTGTACATTAGGGTTCACTCCGATGGACGAGAGGGGAGTCTCCCTCCGCCTTCGGCTGGGGGGACGGGTCCTGACTGTTGTTTGTGCCGATGCACCAAACAGCAGTTTGGAGTACCCACCCTTTTTGGAGTCATTGGATGGGGGAGCTGGAAAGCGCTCCCGCTGGGGACGCCATCGTTTTGCTGGGGGACTTCAATGCTCACAACAGAGCTTCTGTTTTTTGATGGGTACCGGCTGGCCAAGCGGAATGCAACTTTGGTGGTCGTTGAGGCAAAAAGTCGAGCGTGGGAGGAGTTCAGTGAGGCCATGGGGGAAGACTTCCTGATGGCTTCGAGAAAATTCTGGTCTACCATCCGGTGTCTCAGGAGGGGGAAGCAGTGTACCATCAATTAAATATAGGTTGAACATGATTTACAAATCATTGTATTCTGTTTTTATTCATGTTTAACAGAACGTCCCAACTTCATTGGAATTGGGGTTGTAAAACATGCAAACTTTTTTTGACCCAGCCCCAAAAATAATCTAGAATCGTTTGGAACTGGAATCGCAATGAGGGATCGGGACCGGAATCGCTCATATTCAAACGATGCCTAACCCTAGTCGGGTGCACAATGAGCTGGGTGCCAGCCGAAGGAAGGCACCTTGACGGTCTGATCCCTGGCTACAGAAACCTAGCTCTAAGGACGTGGAATGTGACTTCTCCGGCAGGGAAAGAGCCCAAGCTGGTTTGGGAGGTTAAGAAAATCCAATAAGATATAGTTGGGCTCACCTCCACACTCAGCTTGGGCTTTTGCTACCAGTCCTTTTGAGAGGGGTTGGTCTCTCTTGAGGTGTAGCCTCCCTATGCGTTCAGGTGGGGGAATGAGTCCTGACCTTTGTTTGTGCTTATGCACCAAACAGTAGTTCAGAGTACCCACCCTTTTCGGAGTCCTTGGAATGAGTGCTGAAGAGTGCTCCCGCTGGGGACTCCCTTGTTCCGCTGGGGTGCTTGCCAATGGCTAATTCAAACAACACGAAGTGAATATTGCCCACGTTCGCCACGCTGGCGAATCAAAATGGCCTGCGTCAAAGCTCAAAAGCCCTTCCTGACAAAAGTTAAAGTGAGCAGGCACATTCTGCCGAGTGTGAATGGTGTTAATTGTTTTGTTTTTCCTCCGTTTTTTTTTTAAAATGCATTAATCCGCCATCCAGCCCCTGTCAGTTAGGCTCACAGGCTTTCCTGGCTGCGGGGAGCAACGCATTGGCGAAAACAGGACCCGATGCCATTTGGTGCCGAATTGGAGCACGCATATTTATTGACGCGACGTACGTTGGAAGTGTCTATGGTCAACGTGTACTGCAATTCACATTAATTCTTCATCAGTGCATGTGTCGCACACATACATATCCAGGGGTTCCTGGGGGACAGGCATGGGGTCGGGGGGGTATGGGTGTCGGACCGGGTTTCAGCACATCTGTGCTGTTTGCTCACTTGAAAAATGGATGGCTTCAAACAAAAGGTGCTCTGTCCTGCGTTGTTTTACACATCTAGATGTAAATACCATGAAATAAAAGCTTGAATTCTGAACGCTGATACAGTATTCATATTTTGCTCTGAAACTCAAATGTCTTCAGTACACAACAAAAACAAAGAAATTTACCTTGCCGTTCCAATACTTTTGGAAGAGACTGTATTTTGCCAAACTTTTTCTACTATTTGGGTTGTAATAGTCTCTATGGTGCCTCAGTAAAGATGAAATATTAATTAAAATTGTCCATGCATTCCTGAGTTCCAGACGTTTTTTTCTGCCAAGAGGCCTGAAATCAAGTCATTTGAATTTCTCGAGCTTATCTATGTCACTAGCAAAGAGCTCCGCCTTCCCTTTCCGCTCCTGAGCCAGCGCTGCAAACGTAACAAACACGTGTCCTCTCACAAGTGAGTCTTCGACACAGAGGCAACCAAGGCACCGCCCAAGCAGTCTACATGTGCTTTGTGCAGGCGCTCGACCATGTCCCTCAGGGAGTTCTGTGGGTGGTGCTTTCGGAATATGGGTTACCAGACTCCTTGATAAAGGCTGTTCGATCCCTGTACGACCAGTGTCAGAGCTTGGTCCGCATTGCCGGCAGTAAGTCTTTTTTTTCCAATTAGGGTTGGACTCCGCCTATGCTGCCCTTTGTCACCGATTCTGTTCATTACCTTTATGGACAGAATTTTGGCACAGTCGAGGTGTTGAGGAGGTCCGGTTTCGTGACATTAGTATTACGTCCCTACTTTTTGCAGGTAATCTACAACTGTCATTGGAGCGGTTCGCAGCCAAGTGTGAAGTGGCTGGGATTAAAATCAGCACCTTCAAATCTGAGGCCACGGTTCTGAGTCGGAAAAGGTTCGGGGAAGAGATCCTGTCCCAAGTAGCGGAGTTCAATTATCTCGGGGTCTTGTTCACGAGTGAGGGAAGAATGGAGCGGAAGATCGACAGGCGGATTGGTGCAGTGTCTGCAGCAATGTGGACTCTGTATTGGTCTGTGGTGGTGAAGAAGGAGCTGAGCCGAAAGGCAAAGCTCTCAATTTACCAGTCAATTTACGTTCCTACCCTCACCTATGGTCACGAGCTGTGGGTCTTGACCGAAAGAACAAGATCGCAGATACAAGTGGCTGAAATGAGTTTCCTCTGCCGGTTGTCCAGGCTTTCCTTTAGAGATAGGGTGAGAAGCTCCGTCATCCGTGAGGGATTCATAGTCAAGATGGTGCTCCTCCCCATTGAGAGGAGCCAGATGAGGTGGCTCTGGCATGTGGTTAGGATGCCCCCTGGACGCCTCCCTGTTGAGGTGTTCTAGGAAGCCCCGGGGACGACCCAGGACTCGCTTGAGAGACTACGTCTCGGAAGAGCTGGACCTTTGGCTGGGGAGAGGGAAGTCTGGACTTCCCTGCTTGAGCTGCTGCCCCCGCGTCTCATCCTCACATAAGTGGAAGTAAATGGATGGATAGATGGACGAACCGCTCTGTCACTTGTTCTGTGTTTGTCTGTGTGCCTTATTGTGATCCTGTTTTGTAACATAGGAAGAGCTGACCAAGGTGGACGAGGATGTAATGAAGTGCAAGCATCATAAGAAGTACTACGACGACAAGCGCAGTGTTCATCTCCAAAGTATCCAGGAGCTGGAAGCTACTCTTCAGAGCAAGGAGCAGGAACTTCAGGTCTGCTGCTCAGAGGAGCCCACCATCAACGTTCAGGGAGGACTCAAGAGATTTTTCTTCTGCTGATTTTGCGCAGGCAAACATTTCCAAAGCCAGAGAGATCTGGCCCGAGCGCCTTGAGGTGGAGCGGACCGCCAGGAGCCTGGACACGGAGATTAGCCGCCTCAAAGTGAAGATCTCCACCCAGCAGGAGCAAGAGGGCGACCGTGGGGAGATCATCAGGTGTCTTTTAATGCCGAAATCTCAAATAACACATCTACATCCATCGATCCATTTTCTTTAGTGGCGGGTGATCTTGAGTCCATCCCAGCCTACTTTGGGAAAGAGGCGGGGTATACACTGGACTTGTCACCAGCTAATCCCACAGCACATATATTGTAGACCAGGGGTAGGCCTGTCACAATAATTACTACATCGACTTACCGTTCCATAAGTAAAATGGACACGATAGTTTGTCGATAGAGATAGACAACGTCTGTCACTAGATATCTTGCTAGCTAGCTACAGTAGCTAGATCGATATCTTGCTAGCAACAGTAGTAGTGGGTACGGAATGTATTCAGACCCCCTTAAATTTTTTACTTTCTTATATTGCAGCCATTTGCTAAAATCATTTTTCATTTTTTTCCTTAATGTACACACAACACCCCACATTGACAGAATAAGAAAGGGAATTTATTTAAAAAAGAAAAACTAAAATATCACACAGGCATAAGTATTCAGACCCTTTGCTCTCAGGATATTTTTCTTTCCTTGGCACAATAAATTACTAGTACCGAAAGCTTTTTGGTTAGATTTTTTTCATTTTGCCTTTTCTGCCATTATGTTTGCCTTCTGTCATTGTCTCTTGTACTGCACCGATCCGCTTGTCGATCTCCCGTTCCATTCTTCCCTCACCCACGAACAAGATCCCAAGATATTTGAACTCCTCCACTTGGGGCAGGATCTCATCCCCGACCCGGAGAGGGCACTCCGCCCTTTTCCGACCTAGGACCATGGTGTAATAGTCTAAGATTTTTGCATAGTTTCCCTACTAATCCCTAAGATCATCCACCAAATGTAAATAGACAAACATATACCAAGTGAATTTAAAATGCTGTTTTTAAATTATTTCATTTATTAAGGAAAACAAACTATTCAAAGTTACCTGGCCCTATGTGAAAATATAATTACCCCCCTTGTTAAATCATGAATTAATTGTGGCTAATCACAATTTTTGGTTAGGTTTCACTGATCACACCCAAGCCTGATAACCTCCAGAACTGTTCAATCAAGAAATTCTAGAATCGTCGGAAAATAAAGTAATTGACATCTATCAGTCTGGAAAGGGTACAAAAGCTATTTCTAAGGCTTTAGGATTCCACCGAACCATAGTATTGTTATATTGTCTGTTACACGTTGCTCTTCCATTTGTGTTCATGGTTCCACCATTATCCTCACATGAAGAAAAAAAAGGACCTTCCCAGGAGTGGCCGGCCTCCAAAGATTACTCCAAGAGACAGAGGTGTGGACTCGAATCCCATGCCTTGGACTCGAGTCAGACTCGAGTCATGAATTTGATGACTTTAGATTTGACTTGCCAGTATGCTGAAAGACTTGCAACTCGAGTTGGACTTCAACAGCAATGACTTGTGACTTCACTTGGACTTGAAAAGACTACTGCTACTTTGACCATAGCACTTAAAAACCAACACTTTGGAGCTTTCGCTTCCTATCGCTATATATGGAATTTCCTGCTGACAAAATACTGAAAGTCTTACTGATTATTATCTCGACCACTGTGTTTTATTTATTTTTTAAACATGACCATTGCAGAGAATACCGTGATGCCTTGGCGAAGTACAAGAACACAGCGCAGCAGATGAAGAACCTCAACATGTTCATCAAAAGCCTTGACAGGGTTATGAATCAAAGACTTAAAGTTTTTGCTGACCTCAGGAGGTAAGCGAGGCAAAGCAGTTGAGTGTCTTTCGCGAGTATTGCGACTTTCAAACTCTCTGCACCTCCTTGTCTTCAGGTTCCTGTCAGCGCGTTGTAAATATTTCTTCAACAGCATGCTGGCGCAGAGGGGCTACAAGGGAAACATGATCTTCGATCACAAGAACGAGACCCTCACCATCTCCGTGAGCGCATCCTCCGTTGCGTTGTTTTTGGCAGCCGGCGTGACGACTGAGGCCTTAACATGCTCTCTCGCCCAACAGGTGCAGCCGGGAAGAGGAAGCGAGAGTGACAGTATCAACATGCGCTCGCTGTCGGGCGGTGAGCGGTCCTTCTCCACCGTGTCCTTTGTTCTCTCGCTGTGGGCCACCACTGAGGCGCCCTTCCGTGCCCTGGATGAGTTTGATGTTTACATGGTAAGCAGAGGTTTGTTTCCATGCCCAAATATGAGTGTCTTGACATGTGGCGTGATGTTGAAATTAGGACATGGTGAATCGGAGGATCTCACTCGATATGATACTGCATGTGGCTGAGGGACAGCGCAACCGGCAGTTTATCTTCCTCACACCACTGAGCATGAGGTATTTAATCAATGGTATCTAATTTTCACGTGGCTAAATAAAGCTCATAAAACGATCATAAAGCTCCCACCATGCATCTAGCATGTAAACAATCGTGAACCAATGTTACATAAACGACTGTATTCAGAAGTTGAATTACAGTATTTAACACAACAAACCACCTTCACACGAGGCTCAATCAATAGTACTAGCTAGCATACTAGCCTTATCACGCTAGCATAAAGTCATGAAAATAAAATGCGATCTTTTTTCCTGAAAAATTAGTTAATCGTAAATTTAGTTTTTTGTGGTAATACAACTTTATTCTCATATTTCTAGTTGTTTTTTGTAAAAAAGAAACAAAACCATCCATCCATCCATTTTCTTAACCGCTTATCCTCACTAGGGTCATCGGCTGCTGGAGCCTATCCCAGCTATCTTCGGGCGGGAGGCGGGGCACACCCCGAACCGGTCGCGAGCCAATCGCAGGGCACATAGACACAAACAACTATTCGTACTCACACCTACGGGCAATTTAGAGTCTTCAATCAACCTAACGCATGTTTTTGCACAGGGGGAACATGCAAACTCCACACAGGCGAGGCCAGATTTCGTGTTGTCTCTCTCAGATGTGTTGTCTGTCCCAGATCGCTGATATTTAAAAAAAAAAAAAAAAACTTTATTGGTTGTCAGATATTTACAGACATGCGACAAGGCTCAAAATAAACTAGCTTTTGGATTAAAATATACTGTACAGAATGGCGACGCGGAGTAAATGCCTTTTGTGGAGTCGATCAATGATGTCATCGATCTGATCGCCGAATTATGACATTAAAGCCGATCAGTATAAAGTGCTAATTATTGGCCGATACGGATGAAGCCAATCAGATCGGTGTAAAGTCTACTTTTAACGTTGCCAGAC